>NC_069502.1:653081918-653431918 GCF_027579735.1 Bombina bombina | reverse complement strand
TGTTAAAAATACTGTTATACAAAATGCAATACAATCAAATACAATATTGATACAAATGAGCTCAAATATAAAAGATTAAAAATTACTTAATTAGCAGATATCTGTGCAAATGATAAAATAATTTTAATTTTATCTCACTGCAGTGGAAAAAGTTAAAAAAGAGTCACTGAAAAAGCGGGCTAATTATTGGACATCAAAAGAAAAACTTGGGAACGCCGTACACTAAGGAATTAGAGCTATTACTAATAGCCTATCATTAATCATCATTTTGTACACCTTTCTGAATCATCTTTTAAGATCGTTGTTAAGGCAAATTCTACAGTATTGTCCTCAACGGAGTCTGCCACAAGTAGTATTGAGACACACTACTTTCAAAGGTACATTTCAATACAGTAGATGTCATTTCAAGGCTCTTTTGATGTCCAATAATTAGCCCGCTTTTTCAGTGACTCTTTTTTAACTTTTTCCACTGCAGTGAGATAAAATTAAAATTATTTTATCATTTGCACAGATATCTGCTAATTAAGTAATTTTTAATCTTTTATATTTGAGCTCATTTGTATCAATATTGTATTTGATTGTATTGCATTTTGTATAACAGTATTTTTAACATTATTATAAATTTCAATATTTTGTATATTTACTCTTGTTTTCTGCTTGTCATTAATTTAGACTCTTATATCTATGAATTTATTAAATTATCAATTTCAAAAGACACACTTCTTTCTATCTAACTACACTAAGCACATATACACATTTGAACAATCATACAGTTTTCAAAATAATCTTATGAAAGAACTTTTACACAAAATTATTTGAACATATAACAGCTCCCCTTCACCTGTCTTAACCACATACTACACCGATAACTGTTTGGAGGAACTTTTATCACTTTGAGTTTACAGAGCTATCTTTACACTATTTTCACAATTTAAGGTGCACTCACTCCACCCTGTTTTTTAATATTTAATCTACAGTTAGATACCATGTATAAGTTAACTTACTAGAACAGCCGAAGGTATTAGGTCATATGTTTATTATACTCCTATGGCGATACCTTAAAGTAAATGTAAATTTTGATGCTAAAGTGCCCAGTTTTTAAAAATTCGGTTAAAAACAGGGGCACTTTAATTCATCAAAATTTACATTTCACTCCTGTTGTGAAAAAAAAACCTTACCTTTTAAATTTGACAGCAGCTCCAGCTTCCTCCGGTCGTTGCAAGCCATTTCCGATGTCAGAAATGATGGATAGGTCATCCTCCAATCACGGCTTCCCTCCCGGGAGAATCAGTGTCTGATTCAACGCTGTGATTGGAGGAAGCCGGATTCCTCATTTTAGACCCAGAAAGAGGCTTTGCGGACAAGAAATGTTTATACCGCAGTACCTTATGCTATTAGTATTCTACTCAATGCTAACTATATCTATACAGTATATTTAGTGTTATATACCCAGTTAGTTCATAATGTTTGTAGCCTATGTTTTCCATGTTTTTACTGTCATTGGAAGATTATTTAGGCTGATCTGATATTTACGTGCTGACTTACATAGCATACTTGTCTGCCTGTCATTATCTAAATCTTTTTTATTTGAATATTTTTTGTGTCTAGCAGAGCTGAAACATGTATGATAGTATGTATGATGGATACTCAGTTCTCATTTGACCAAACTGTTTTGTCATAAAGTTGGTGGGAGTGAATCCATGGTAAGTTATATGGCCAATTTAGGCACTGAGTCAGCCCATCTTAACATTCACCTTAGACACAATATAGAGAAAACATTTACAGCTAGATTACGAGTTGTGCGTTATGAGTGAAAAAGCATAGTTATGGCTCTTTTTCACTACCGCTGGTATTACAGGTGTTGTAGGTATAGCTGTACGGCACACCTTTTTGGCCCTCACGCAACGTAAGTACCACACTTTTTAATAAGTCCTTTTTCAATTCGACTTTCACAGCGCCGGTATTACGAGTTTGCCTAGCAGGCCAAAAAGTGAGCGGTACAGCCTAGAACTACAAGATCTGTACCGCTACCTAAAAGTCTGTAGTTATGAGTTTTACGTTACAAAGCTGGGGCATAAAACTCATAACTAAAGTGTTACAAAGTACACTAACAAATATACAGTAGCGTCTCCCTTTGCAGCTCCAGGCTATTTAGTGTTGTGGGTAAGATGGAGGAATATGTAAACTGACTCACCCGGCAGCATACAGGTCGTGCCGTAATCGTGGCCCCACTATGCGGTTGCGGAGTAATCATCCGGTATATCCCAGCTGTACTGAGGATCCCATCTCCGCCGGCCTCCTGTGCACTAACCTCTTCAATGCAAGTGCCGGATGAGTATCAGCGTTAGCGTGTTTCTTGCTACCAACCGTGGCACACGCTGTCCTCCTGATGCGGTCTTCCCTGCTTTGCGTGATGACGTCACATCAACAACACCAATCCAACCTCTGCTGCTCCGGTGTACGCCAAGGCTCAAGCTGGGAAAAGTATATAGACGTAATTTGTGGAAAAACCAGCGAGACCTCCAGGCGTTAAATCAAAAATTGACTTTATTGGAGAAACAATAAAACAGCATAAAAGCTTAATGCCCTCGCATAAGGGGTATACTGAACGGGTCCTACGCGTTTCGGCAGCCCTCTGCCTTATTCATGGACTGATAAGTTCACATAAAAATGCTACTTAAATACACCTGAGCCCCCAGGTATAGGAAACCCCGTATATGCTACTTTTAAAGGGACAGGACACTGCCTTACAGTCTTGGTGTTAAGTGATTAGGAATTATAACAAATAACCTTGTTTAATTAATAACTATTGAATCAAGTTTCTAATCAATGCATTTTGAATATAATATATATAAACCATAATCATATATCATGTGATCATGAACTAACGTTTACATGAAATTGCAGTCATTAGTACAAACAAATTCAAACAGCATAATTTTATCATGATTCTGATGATCATGATCATGATTTTTCTCTTTTTTTTTCTCTTTTTTTAATTTCAGAATCATGATAAAATTATGCTGTTTGAATTTGTTTGTACTAATGACTGCAATTTCATGTAAACGTTAGTTCATGATCACATGATATATGATTATGGTTTATATATATTATATTCAAAATGCATTGATTAGAAACTTGATTCAATAGTTATTAATTAAACAAGGTTATTTGTTATAATTCCTAATCACTTAACACCAAGACTGTAAGGCAGTGTCCTGTCCCTTTAAAAGTAGCATATACGGGGTTTCCTATACCTGGGGGCTCAGGTGTATTTAAGTAGCATTTTTATGTGAACTTATCAGTCCATGAATAAGGCAGAGGGCTGCCGAAACGCGTAGGACCCGTTCAGTATACCCCTTATGCGAGGGCATTAAGCTTTTATGCTGTTTTATTGTTTCTCCAATAAAGTCAATTTTTGATTTAACGCCTGGAGGTCTCGCTGGTTTTTCCACAAATAAAAGTACACTAACACCCATAAACTACCTATTAACCCCTAAACCGAGGCCCTCCCGCATCGCAAACACTAAAATAAAATTATTAATCCCTAATCTGTTGCTCCGGACATCGCCACTACTATAACAAACATATTAACCCCTAAACCGCCGCACTCCCGCATCGCAAACACTAGTTAAATATTATTAACCCCTTATCTGCTGCCCCCAATGTCGTCGCCACTACATACACTTATTAACCCCTAATCTGCTGTCCCTAACATCGCCTCAATTTACATTACTGTTATTAATCCCTAATCTGCTGCCCCCAAAATCGCTGCCACCTAACTACACTTATTAACTCCTAATCTGCTGCCCCCAATGTCGCCACCACTATACTAAAGTTATTAACCCCTAAACCTAACCCTAAGTCTAACCCTAACCCTAACGTAACCTTAACCCTAACACCCACTAACTTTAACATAATTAAAATAATTCCAAAACAAAATTACAATTAATACCTAAATAATTCCTATTTAAAACTAAATAAATACTTACCTGCAAAATAAAACCTAAGCTAGCTACAATATAACTAATAGTTATATTGTAGCTAGCTTAGGTTTTATTTTTATTTCACAGGTAAATTTGTATTTATTTTAACTAGGTAGATTAGTTATTAAATAGTTATTAAATATTTACTAACTACCTAGTTAAAATAAATACAAATTTACCTGTAAAATAAAACCTAACGTGTCTTAAATGAAAACCTAACATTACACTAAAATTAAATAAATTACATTAATCAAATACAATTAACTAAATTACAAAAAAACACACACTAAATTACACAAAATAAAAAAGAAATGATCAAATATTTAAACTAATTACTCCTAATCTAATAGCCCTATCAAAATAAAAAGCCCCCCAAAATAATAAAATCCCTAGCCTAAACTAAACTGCCAATAGCCATTAAAATGGCCTTTTGCGGGGCATTGCCCCAAAGAAATCAGCTCTTTTACTGGCAAATAAAAATACAAACATCCCCCCAACAGTAAAACCCACCACCCACACAACCAACCACCCCAAATAAAATTCTATCTAAAAAACCTAAGATACCCATTGCCCTGAAAAGGGCATTTGGATGGGCATTGCCCTTAAAAGGGCATTCAGCTCTTTTACATTGCCCAAAACCCTAAGCTAAAAATAAAACCCACCCAATAAACCCTTAATAAAACCCACAAACCCCTGAAGATCCACTTACAGTTTTGGAAGACCGGACATCCATCCTCATCCAGCCGGCGAAGTCCTCATCCACGCAGCAAGAAGTCCTCAATGAAGCCAGGAGAAGCTATTTATATATATAAGCTAGTTCTATTGTAGCTAGCTTAGGTTTTATTTTACAGGTAAGTATTTATTTAGTTTTGAATAGGAATTATTTAGGTATTAATTGTAAATTTGTTTTAGAATTATTTTAATTATGTTAAAGTTAGTGGGTGTTAGGGTTAGGGTTATGTTAGGGTTAGACTTAGGTTTAGGGGTTAATAACTTTAGTATAGTGGCAGCGACATTGGGGGCAGCAGATTAGGGGTTAATAAGTGCAGTTAGGTGGCGGCGATTTTGGGGACAGCCAGCAGATTAGGGGTTAATAACAGTAATGTAGGTTGTGGCGACACTGGGGGCGTCAGATTAGGGGTTAATAAGTGTAGGTAGGTGGCGGCGACGTTGGGGCGGCAGATTAGGGGTTAATACATTTATGTAGGTGGCAGCAACATTGGGGGCAGCAGATTAGGGGTTAATAAGTGTATGTAGGTGTTGGCGATGTCGGGGGCGGCAGAGTAGGGGTGTTTAGACTCGGGGTTTATGTTAAATTCCCCATAGACATCAATGGGATAGCGTTACGGTGCTTTACGCTCTGTGATTGCAGGTGTTTGGCTTTTTTTTAGCCGGGTCTCCCCATTGTTGTCTATGGGGAAATCGTGCACAAGCACGTAACAGCAGCTCAAAACAGCGCTGGTATTTGGGTGCATTATGGAGCTCAACGCTGCCATATCGCCCGCAAATGCTGGCTTTTTTTAAACTCGCTATTACCAGCGCTATAGGGAGTGAACTACCGCCAAAAAGGCTGCGGTCATTAATTTCCCTATAGTGCTCAAAATCTGGCTGTTAGTTCCTTGCTACCACTGCCCTAAGGGGCAATAAGAGTTTTACATGGTAGTTATGCTGTCAGCGGCAGGGATGGCGTAGCCTAGATCTTATTCTACAACTGTGCAAGGAATAACTACTGTCTTAAGACCCACTCATGTCTTAGAGGTCACCCTTATACGCTGACTACTCATATAATCCCACTATTACCTCTATAGGGAACCGACAACTTAAATCCTAAGCATACCTAGGACCTCTACATTAGCCTGCAAATTCCATCTCAATGTTATTTTATAGCTAATCTCAGCCTCCACAAGACATAGATACCTAGCTACTCCTTCTGTTCCAGGCTCACGTATTGTAAACATAATGTTCGACACTATAGGGACGATTATGATAGCTAAAGAACACTAGATATCGTAGATTTAAATTATTTTTCCCTGTATTTCATAAGCTTTGACCCAGTCAACATGATAACTAAACAGATTAACTACCTATTTCTAATTAGATGCGATTTTGGCCGTTGGTTATTGGGGTTCCCAGAACTGACGTACGTTTTTAATACATTTATCTTGCAACCCCATAGTACACATGCCCCAACTTGGTTTAGTATTCCCCAGTCTCAACTGTATATAGTTCTGTTAGCTCCCACAGCCCGCAATGGCTAACTACAATCACCCCATATTGCTTACTGGATAAGCATTGGAAAAAGCATCTATCGATAATTCTATTTTATCTTTTTCCTATCCCCCTTATCCTCCCCCTTAGTCAAAACTAATGTTTTAGGGGTCTACATGAGACCCTTTTGCACAATTAGGAGGTAACATTTTATAAGTGGCTCAACCATATTCTAAGGGGATATATGACCATATCTATACGTTGAAAATTTAAAAATGGGATGTTGCGCTATTTGCTTCTCTTTTCACTCAGACTTGTATATTTCGAGACTTTCCTATTCTATAACATATTACATTAGTCTATGATAGCTCTTGTAGGATATCCCAATCAGCAATGTTTGTGTTGTTTCATGACATCTATACACTTCGATGTATGATGAGCCTAAGAACTGTTGCATATTGTTTGTTTGTATTGGCTGTGCAAAACTGGGGAATGAGTAATAAAGGGATTAGCTATCTTTTTAAACAATAAAACATTTTGAGTTGACTTTCCCTTTAACACACATTTAATTTCATATGTGTCACACCATACAAATTTTGCTTTCAGACAATTTAAAAATCGTATTCACCTCACGCATCTGCTGCTTCTCTCTTTAGCGAATCATCATGGTCAAGGTGCCTAGTATTTCTATTGAGTTGCATGTTAATATTCGCAAATATATTAAATGCCTTTGCAGTAGTACAGTGTTCCCTAAACTATTCATTTAGAGACCGTTTTTTGGTTTTAAAAGAACTGAACAAACTCTAGGGCCCAAATTTAATCCCAAGCAACCTATACCATACATTTTGCTGGCGGCTTACAATCATTTTTTACAGACAAAGCAAACATGTTCAATGTGTTTTCACAATCACACAACTTTTTCTATTTCCTATTAAGAACATACTGCTGCAGGTGCTTAAAAAACAAATAAAAAAACCATAACTAAACTTTTTCCAAAAATGTTAGTAATAACGACCCCTTATTTGTTCCATACATTCCCCAGAGCATATTTGTAAAGTCAGTAAGAGATAATGTTCTACTTGACATTCCTTCTACTATTCCAGTATTTTAAGAATGAATGTTCCAAATTAATTTTTTTAACTAATGTGCCAAAACATTTTTTTTTTGTAAAATATTTATTTATGTTATATTACAGCTATTTCATTATTAAAAACAGAATATGAAGACTAAATATGCATATTCAAAACATCTGATGAATATGCTTTTTCTCCCAATTAAAAACAAAGAAACACAAATACCAATGAATATATTTATTTAACAAGGCTTTCCCCAGTGATGTAGTTGAACTTAACCCAGCAATAATAACTTTTCAAAAAAAGCCCACAGTTTTTAGTTGAAATAATGTTAATTGCTTTGTATTTTTTGTAAAACACTTGGTATGTCCTAAGAGAGTTTAGTTGGCTGTATTTTCTATTATAGGACACAATAAATCACAGGCCTATGAATATTACTTATACAGCATTTCATTGCTTAAATGTCTTGCAGGTTACATGGTAATTATACTTGACATTAATATTAACGACATGAACAGGTTATATACTTTGCTTTGAAAATATGCACATTACTTTTACAAAAATATAGCTAATAAGCTTTAGCCTTTTTCCATATGGAATATATAAATCAACTGGTTATAGATACAGTATGTTCATATCATCGTGCGTTAGGGGTGACAACATCACTTATGTTGTTTGGAAAAAAGCAGTGCTTCATATAACTGGACATTTTTAACGACTGGAAAAAAAAAATGATAGGTGCCCCAGCCCCTTCCAGCAAATGTTCTCTGATGAATGAGTTCCAGACTGTTTTAATTGCAAACAGCTCACTCAGCCAGCTGTTCTAGTAGGGCAACTATTTACATCCATCAAAGGTCTTTGATCATGGATAAACAGAAATCAAGGAAGAGAGGGTCCAGTTTACTGTATAGACTTAAGATGAATATGTAAGGACAGTCACATAGCTTCTTTCTTTAAAAATGTTTGCTGTGACTATAATGCAAAGTTAGGGATGTAGTAATGATTCGTCATAAAATGGGCTCTTGATGAATGTTTCATTTAATTGCATATCCAACATTAAGCACCTCTTGTGTTTGATAGGTGCATATATTTATTCATTTGCAACAAAAAACAATGTACAAAGTCTATCTATCTATCTATCTATCTATCTATCTATGTGAATAGCAATTATTTCATTATATACTTTGCTCCCTATTTCATGTAATTTAGCTAAGAGAATAATTTCATGTAATTTAACCAACAGAATCATAGGTATTTGAAGTGCAAACTGCAGATTTCAGATACCTAGCCCTGCTACATATTTGTCCTTAACTGGCTTCAATAGAAGTGTAAAATGCTCCATAACAAGTGGAACGGTTCTCTCTAAGAAGGCAGCTAGTAGTGGCAGTTTGGCCACCAAAAAACAAATGCAGCAAATAAGATATTGTACTGTTTTGAAAGAGCACCCAGTGAGGCCGAATTATGAAAGGTCTTGCGGACCTGATCCGACAATGCGGATCAGGTCCACAAGACCTCGCTGATGCGGAGAGCAATATGCTCTCCGTATTCAGCATTGCACCAGCAGCTCACAAGAAACACGGCCCTTCAAGCTCCATACAGAGCTTGATAAATGGGCCTCAATATGTTAATCCATTGCAACACTAAATAAAAGTCTTATAATTAGAATGTGTTTTTTCCCCAAGGTCTGTCTAAGTCTGGCTTATATTCTGTTGCCTAAATCCAATTTTATTTTGTGAATCTATTTGAATTTTGAAAACAAATATCCTCAAACAAGCAACATAATTAAATCCACAAAATAGTGCCAAGAATGATGGCACATTAGTAGACCTGTGTACGTAACATACTTGCAAACAATTGTTAAAAAACCTTGCAGCAACGTTACGGAATGTAAATATCATTTTTTGTTTACTGCACCTATGTGTTGTCCCCTAGAAAGATATTAAACGCATAGTTAAAGTTAGCTCCAGAGCAGTAAAGCACTATTGGGAGCTTGCACAACGTACCATAACACATTGAACGTGTACTACTTAATTCTTTAGCACTGTATATGTTGAAACGTGATAAGCCTATAAGCAATTAGGACATCTAACTGGTCATTGCATTAAAAACCTATATCCCTTGCAATGTTTTACTTATGGCATACAATGGAATTTAAAAAGACATTAAACTCAAAATGGCAAAAACAAGGTTTTAGGTTGCTTGAGAGTTATTTTGGGTCCTGGATTTCAACCAATACTTTTAAAAACAAAAATGGTTCAATGTTTCAATTAGTTTGGGAAGCACTGAGCAAAATGCAAATTCATTTGCACGTCTGGAAATTTACACTAGTACTCTAGCCCTGGACAAGTAAGAAACTGAAGCAGTCAAGTATGAAATTTCTTATCCTATAGTTACTGCTCAGATGCTTAGTGACGTTTTCCATCCGGGCTAGTTTTCTCCTGACTTGATTTGACTATAGTGATATTTTTCCACTACTGTTCATTTGCTAAATGAGCAGGTATTAATGTAAATGATGAGGAAAATATTATGATGTATTACACTTCTATTTGCTATATACTTTTAAGTAAAAGTACAGATTACGGACCGCTGCTCTGAGGCTGCGGACAGAAATCAACCCGATTGAATACGATCGGGTTGATTGACACCCCCTGCTAGCGGCTGATTGGCCGTGAATCTGCAGAGGGCGGCATTGCACTGCTGGTGCAATGATAAATGCTGACATTTATCGATGTGCGGCAGACATAATACGCTACTTCATTGTTGTTTATTAAACTGAAACTCTGGCCTTTAAATGATTCACTTATTTCTGGTGCTACTGGGAAAAACATACAGTATATAAGCTTTCTCTTTGATATTCCATTCTGTATTCAATGCACTATGTAAATGAGAGAAGAAATATACTTACTATAACAATAAATATATAATTAAAGGGACAGTTTACCATAGAATTGTTATTGTTTTAAAAGATAGATAATCCCTTTATTACCCATTCCCAAGTTTTGCATAACCAACACAGTTAAATTAATATACTTTTTACCTCTGTGATTACCTTGTATCTAGGAACCTTCTTCCAGCCCCCTGATCACATGACTGTGACTGTTTACTATCTATTGTTTTAAATTTAGCATTGCTTTGTGCTAGATCTTAAATAACCCCCAGTGCCTGAACACAGTGTTATCTATATGGCCCACGTGTACTTTCTGTCTCTTTGTGTTGAAAAGAGATTTAAAAAGCCTGTGATAAGAGGCAGCCCTCAAAGGCTTAGAAATTAACACATGAGCCTACCTAGGTTTAGTTTAAACTAAGAATACCAAGAGAAAAAAGCAAATTTCATGATAAAAGTAAATTGGAAAGTTGATTAAAATTTAAAGTCCTATCTGAATAATGAAAGTTTAATTTATACTAGACTGTCCCTTTAAATATAATGCATGCACCACACAGAAACACACATACACTTCATACATTCTACGCACACATATACAAATTGTATACACAGGCCAGTTTTCTTAATACAGAAATATATGCTTCTGCAGCAGATTTCCAGATGTCAGTATTCTCTCAAAGTTGGAAATGTAGCCATTAATCTTTCACATAGTTATAGAACACCCTTGCAGTGAGGACCTCCACTTAATAAGTGTTTGAGAGAAAAACACATTTCACTGACTTTGCATATTTGACTGGACTGTTTGTTGGAGCTGTTTCAACATAAAATGATCTAGAGGGAATAATTTCAGAGAAATCCTTCATCACTATATATGTTAAAACATAATAAGAAAATTATTCCAACTGCATCATTAACCGCACGTTCCCTGTCTGAAGATAAGGATGCCTTGTTTTGTAATGTCACATAATAAATTATTTTCTAATAAAATCTGTTTTTATTAACTATCAGTCAAAGATTTTTTTCAAAGCTGTTCCACTGCATATTCAAACTACCTGGTACGGAAGGAAACTGCACAAATCTTTTATCACACTGTCCAATCGTACAAGAAGGGCCTGTCAATCACCTCATGAATTCATTTTATCTACCTTTTTTATACCAATTGAATGCTTTTTTGTCATAGTAAAACTATTTCTAAACATAGCAAACAAAATGCATCTGATCAGAGAACAACTTTCACATAAAATTTGTTTAGCACATGATAAAAGTGAATATGTATTATAGTGTTAAGGGACGTAGGGGTTCATTTCTATCAATCAGAATTCCCTTGGGAAGTGCAATGCGTGTGTTTTTTTTTTCTTTTTCTTTGTATGGCTGTCAAATTCAAACCCATTCCAGATTGTTCAAAACCCCATTTATCTAGTACATTTCAAATGCATTTATTCTGCAAACACCAGTCCCACTATTTTCCTAATAATTAACAATGATGTTTTTTGTTTATGTGTTTAGTCTACTGTGTTTAGTGCACACTTTTCATTTGCTCAGGATGACATGTTCGTGCATGCATTGTACAAATAAAAATGCATTCTAGCACTTCCCGGTAGATAAATAAACAAACAAAAGAACATTTAAAACACAACATTTCAAATGGGAAGTGCATTAGATCAACCCTTGATACAACCTAAAAATGCGCTGCTTTAAACAATGTAAGCCATTATATCAAACAATTTTATGGGGCCGATTTATCAAGGGATGAATGGCCCCTGATGCCCATTTTTCTGTGCGAGCCTTCAGGTTTGTAGGAAAAAGCAGTTATGAAGCAGCGGTCTTAAGAGGCTGCGGACATCCCGCACAATCGGGTTGATTGATACCCCCTGCTAACGATGCTGTCGGCATTCACCGATGTCTGTTGGACATGATACGATACAGCGTATCATGTCGGACAGACATTGATAAATCGGCTCCTTTATATAGAATTATTTAGTTTTACAGTTGCCGCTGCCACCAGTCCTATACTTAGGACCATATAAAATGCAGTAGTTACATGGTCAAATCAGTCAATATCAAGACAGATAGCTTAAGTATTATGTCAGAGTGTGGTGAATTAGGACTCAGCGTGTGGTGAAATAAGTGGAGTGAGGGGGGTACTGCTGGAAAATGCGGCATTGCCTACGAGGAGCTAATTGGAAGAGGCACAGCCTTATAGAAAATCTGTGTGAGAGAATCAGAGGTGTGAGAGTGGAGGAACCTAAAGAGACACAGAAGGGTAAAAATATATATCCTGGCCCTTACAAGTTTAATTGCTTTGTAAGACCCACTTAAAGTGCTTCTAAATACTTTAATAAAATTTAAAAAAATCTAGAAAATTACACTTTAGTGTTGACAAGTGTAGCCTGCTCAGTGTCCTACTCCAAACCTTTTGGTATCATATAACAAAGTGTGCACAGGAGGATAATTACTTATGCAATCAAGGGGGGGGGGGTTGAGGAGGTAAAGCAGGTACTGCTATTGTTTGTTGCCAAGAGGTTTGCTCGTATCCATGGGGATAATGTCACAGGCTTTGTGAAAGCTTCAGAATTATACTTTGCACTACTTTAGCCAGGTGTCATGTGACTCTGCCCCCTACCATGCACTTGCACGAGTGCATTGTGCAGAAGCTATGGCCTGGATAGCGCTTTCCATATTTGGAAATGCCCAGGGGGAGCTTGCTGCATGCAAAACTATGGGGCCGATTTATCATGGCCCGAATGGGGCCGTATACCCCTGTTTTCGCGTGAGCATTCAGGCTCGCCGGAAACAGGAGTTTAGAAGCAGCAGTCTTAAGACCTCTACTCCTTAACTCGTACGCCTCCTCTGAGGCAGTGGACATCAATCCGCACAAACTCATACGATCGGGTTGATTGACACACCCTGCTAGCTGGGGGCATTGATTGACACCCCCTGCAGGGGGTGGCATTGCACAAGCAGTTCACCAGAACTGCTTGTGTAATGATAAATGCAGACAGCTGTCTGCATTTATTGATGTCTGGCAGACATGATTCACTACAGCGGATCATGTCCGCCAGAAACTTGATAAATCGGCCCCATGCCTGAATTAAAGGGGTTAATGGGGGTTAAAACAGAAACCATTATGCAGGTAAGCTTTGGCTGCATTATATATTTAGAAACTTATGTTAGTTTGTACTGTTTTATGTCTCTTTAAGGATGAGTCAGAGTCAATCATGTTCAGACCTCTTGCAGTTTTCAGTAATATGAAGCAGAATTGCATTATTTTTTGTGTACAATTACTTTTTTTATGCAGCATTCTCTTGAAGTAAGGCAATGAACTGCAATCCAATACAAGAAGCATACGCCACAACCAAAACATGGCTGATCCTGGAAGATCTCTAGAAATATGTATGACTCATATATAGTGTGTCACTCTACTGTTGTTGGAAGTTTGACGTTGCCAGTGTTTATCATATGTGTTACTTTTTCTTACTCTACCTTTCATGGGTACATAGACAATCCTTTGTAAATCAACAATTGTTAATACATGTTAAGTGTGCTATAACATATTTAATTTTACAAACCTAGAATTCTCAATGTTTTAAAGCAATATTGATTATATATATCTAATTAGTATTATCCTTTTAGCTGGTAATTATCACAGATGAAGATCATTACAATTTTTATCATTGTTATTTAAGGACTGGGCTGAATGTATTTTTGTGACTTTTTTTATTATGCAAGTGTTATAAGTGGTAATACTTTAATGTTGTTTTTCCTAAGGTAATGCAGACTATGTGTCCAGAGTCTGGTTGCTTATGGATGTCATTTATAATCCAGGTGAAGTAAAGAAGGCATCTCCTACACTTGTATCAAATAGTAATGCACCTTTGGTCCTATATGATTTCTAGGGGCCTATTTAACAAAGGTCTGTCAGACCTGATACGACAGTGCAGATCAGGTCTGACAGACCTTGCTGAATGCGGAGAGCAATATTCAGATTTGCGCAGCAGGGGGAGTCAATTAACCCGATCATACTCGATCAGGTTGAATTGTCTCTTTAGACCGCTGCTTTATAACTGGTGTTTCTGGCGATCCTGCAGGCTCGCCAGAAACACGGGCCCTCAAGCTCCATCTGGAGCTTGATAAATGGCCCCCCTGGTGTCTGTAATATTCAGGTGGAGCTTTATAGAACTCACAAATATCATTTTGGCATTTTGTTAACACAATCTCAAATGAGACTGCCCTCACCAAGGTTACTAACAATCTTCTTTCTGCTAAAATTAATGGCCACTACTCTATACTTTTCTTACTTGACCTCTCAGCTGCCTTCGACAGTTGACTACCCCCTCCTCCTACATACCATTAGCTCTTTTGGCCTTTGTGACACAGCTCTCTCTTGGATCCACTATTGTCTTTCTCACAGGTCCTTTTCTGTGTCATTTGCTGGTGACTCCTCCTCTCCAAAGCCTCTGTCTGTTGGGGTACCTCAAAGATCTGTTCTGGATCCTCTACTCTTCTCCATTTATACTTCTTCATTGGGTAAACTTATCAACAGCTATGGATTCAAATATTACCTGTATGCTGATGACACCCAGATCTACCTCTCCACCCCTGCTCTCTCTAACTCTATCCTTTCTTACGTCAGAAACTGCTTATCTGGCATTTCTTCCTGGATGGCCTCTCACCACCTAAAGATTAACATGTCTAAGACTGAGCTCCCTCTAATCTTTCCTCTAGCTCTACTCTGATTTCTGACTTTTCTATCCCTGTCCACAGCATCACTTTCTACCCATCACCCCAAGTCCACTTCCTCTGAGTTATAGTTGATGCATATCTGTCCTTCATCCCCACATCCAATCACTTTCTTCATCCTGCCTCAACCACCTACACAATATTTCCAAAATTCACTCTTTTCTGACACTACAAAGCAAATAATCCACTCCCTTGTACTTTCCTGATTTGACTACTGCAATAACCTACTTACTGGCCTTCCTCTTTCCTGCCTCTCTCCCCTTCAATCCATCCTAAATGCCTCTGCCAGGCTAATCCAATACTTTCCCATCACTCTGTATCTGCTGCACCTCTCTGCAAGTCCCTTCATTGGCTCCCAATTCACAGCATCTTTGACTATAACCTCTTCCCATGCTAGACTGCAGGACTTCGGTTTTGCAGCACCTACCCTCTGGAACACTCTCCCTTGTTCTGTCAGTTTTTCTTTAATCTGCCTTCTTTTAAATGCTTCCTGAAGACATTTCTGTTCAGATAAGCCGACCACCCAACCCAGTAATACATTAATTCCACTTACCTAATACTTACCCTCATCTAACTCTGGATTAACATCATTCTCACTCTTGCAGTCCTCATCTCCTGTTTTTCAACCTCATACTCTTCTAGATTGTAAACTCCCATGGGAATAGGGCCCCCAATTTCTCTTGTATGTGTTTGTCAAATTTTGTCTTGTCTCTTACAAGTTTTATATCATTGTTTTATTTATATGAATTGTACCCATGGACAGCGCTGCAGAATATGTTGGCGCTTCATAAATAAAGTATAATAATAATAAAAAACAATAACCTGAGAAATGTCCTTGTGGTGGAACCTGCACTTAAACCTGATCATGAGGACGAGCCTGAATATACAGGTGACAAGTGGCACTGAGTTGCAATTAAGTTTTTGATCAAGCAATTTTTCAGTTCTTCCAAGTTACATATAATTTATAATATAAGGCAGAATAAATGTTTGGATCATACAAACAAATTCATAACTTTATTTATTAGAGGTTGAAACATTTATTCACACATATCTAAATGACCCAAGGTTCATCAAAATAACATTATTACTGAATGAAAATCATGAAAATATAAATATTTTGACCATGTCAGAACTTGATGAAACTGTGATGCATTCATTTTTTGTGTATTTTTAATAACATTTCTAAAAATAATATTGTCCTTAAACATAAAAGTCAACTATTAAACATAACCACAATATATATCATGAGCCTGTGTACATTATTTTTTATAAGAAAGAGGTAGTTACTGGATAGCTGATATGAGCATCACAACTCTTTATTTTAAATAAAATATTGAATAGAATCAGAATAGGAAGAGAGTGAGATACAAGTATGATGTAATTAACATTATTACATTTTGGGCTAGATTAGAAGTGGAGCACTAATTTATTGCACGCTCATAAATGGGCAAATTCGCCCGTTTATGTGGGCGCAATAAATAACTAGTCTTTTACAAGTGGGTGTGAGGTGTTAGAAAAAAAATGGCACGGAAAAGTGCCTTTACATTGTGGTCTATGGGGAACTGTTATCACTGTAAAAATATACATGGTCAGGCAAAAGTAACTCCACTTTTTCATGAGCTTGTAATCTATATAAAATCAGAAGTAATGCCCCTTTTACAATTCACTGCCCACACTCGTTCTGTTGTTTGTCGATGAAACTGAAACAATGAAAAAAAGAAATGACTTCTACAAGCTCATGAAAAGGGGCAATACTTCTGCCTGTACCTGTATGTATGTATGTATTGGGTACTTGTAAAGCACAGCTAATCACCCATAAAGGTCTCAAGGCACGGCTCATTTTATTGACCTTGGAAGGATGAAAGGCTGAGTGGACCTCGCCGGGGATTGAACCTGCAACCCTTGGGTTGCCTTAGCATGCTGAGCTATCTGTCCGGCCTATATACATATATATTTATGTGTTAATATGTGTATATACACATATTAACACATAAATATATATGTATATATTCTTATACATATATATTTAAAATCTGCTGCCCATAGCTGCACGACTTACTCCCTTAGATGTGCTAGTTTCTCAGCTGTGGCTGACAGCATGAGAATGAAGCACCATTGGAGCCTATGGAAGTGCGCTTTCATGAGCGCAATGCTTCTCTGAAATGCAAACGGAGGTCGCATTCACATTGTGCTTGACTTGTAATTTCAGCATACATTAGCGTGCGCTGGTATTTCATAAGGAAAAATATACAAAAGATAGATACATCATAAAACATTAGATCGGGAGCTCAATTCAGTTGAGCTGTTCTGGTGAACTTGAAAAGGATGTGCAAAAAGTCTAAAAACATTAAGCAGCTATAGGAGATTCTTTGCAGTGAGTGACAAGAAAAATGGCCCCAATACAATTTTGTTGCTAAGAAACCCTAATGTATCTTAAATACCCCCATAAAGAGTCAAAGATTAAGGAGAGAAATTATTTTTGCACAAAATGTCTCATTATTTTTTATTTGACTTCATGATTTATTCTGTACATATAGACACAATTTTTCTTGTTTGCTTTACACTAAGGATAATTAATTTAAATTATAATGTGGTAAAATAAAAAAGCAAATAAAATATCATTGTGATAGATAAAAATACCTTACACATGTTTCCTATATATCTAGGAAACATGTGTAAGGTATTTTTGCTATACCAGAACTGAGTGAGAGAAGATGTATTTAATCTATTTGAATTGTTTCCTGCAATTTATTTTAAGTTGGTAAAAAGTAAGTGGATTTTAATGCAAGCAACTACAGTGCAAGGCAGGTTACAACTATTTTGCAATTTGAAGTTAAGAAACTTATGTCCTAATAAACTTATGATCATTGTGCCATTATGTGGATATTGCTGCAGTTTCATATACTGCAGTGAGATGATTAGAATATGCGCAACAGATACTAAATCAGCTGAGTTCATCCACTGTGTACATCTGTACAGTTCTTTAGTTCTAGGATAGATTGACCAAGGTATTCAACTATAAATTATTGCACAAACATGAGCCAAGTTACTTGTTTTTATCAAAGATAGGTCACATTGACCAGTGTTTTACGGCTTGTGTTGCTATTTTCCTCACTGTCATACCACAGTCTGCTGTATACTTATATTTTACCACCAGGTGGCACGATAACGCTTTATGTTATCTGGTTAAAATCAGAATAATTACATTTTGTAAATATGTATTTTGTTTCAAAAATTAATTTAGAGATTTTTGATTATTTAATAAGTTATCAAATGTATTTATTTTGTTTAGTAAAGCCATGGAAATTGCTGCATATGTATATTAAAGTTTGGAAGACCATATGAAGCCTTATTAAAAATGACATGAAGCTGCAGTAATCAATAGTGATGTTTAGAATAAAAATTAACCCAGAAAAAAAAAAAGAATGTTCTAATTTTTATTGATAGTAACTATAAACCTTTTTTTTTTTTTTTTTTAAGTGTCACCTATTATTTTTATTTTTAATAGTGAAAATTATCGTTTCTTATATAAATTTCAACCTTCAATATAATTATGTTATGTAAAATGGAATCATATCTATTTTCTATAAGCAATTTTGATACTTGCCAACATCAGCTGGTCAGATCGTTGCATGACTGACCAGACAAAATTAAATATGAATTTTTTTTTTCTTAAAATTTAAAAATAAATTTAACATAATGGAGAACCTAAGCAACTATAGGGACATTAAACACTAAATAAATACAAGATAGAATTAAGCATTCAAACTAAAACTTAGTCTGAGAATAACATGTGGATGTATTTATTAAAGTTTCATTAGTTGTTTAAATATTGACAAAATAAGTGTAAAGTTTTAGTGTCTATAAAACAATACCATATTGTAACTTAGGTTACCCTCTCTGCTGTGGCCAATTAGGGCCATTTATAATAGGTCACTAGAGTGTGCAGCCAATGACTGTGTGGAATAGTTTTCTGCACTTCCATTGCTAACAGTAACTGAAATGCTCACAATTTTAGATTGGAATTACAGGAAAAGGGGACAAAATAAATAATACAAGTATATTGCAGAGTTTATATACCTGTGTGTATATATATATATATATATATATATATATATATATATATATATATACAGTATCTCACAAAAGTGAGTACACCCCTCACATTTTTGTAAATATTTTATTATATCTTTTTATGTGACAACACTGAAGAAATGACACTTTGCTACAATGTAAAGTAGTGAGTGTACAGCCTGTATAACAGTGTAAATTTGCTGTCCCTTCAAAATAACTCAATACACAGCCATTAATATCTAAACCATTGGCAACAAAAGTTTGTACACCCCTAAGTGAAAATGTCCAAATTGGGCCCAATTACCCATTTTTCCTCCCCAGTATAATGTGACCTGTTACAAGGTCTCAGGTGTGAATGGGGAGCAGGTGTGTTAAATTTGGTGTTATCGCTCTCACACTCTCTCATACTGGTCACTGGAAGTTTAACATGGCACCTCATGGCAAAGAACTCTCTGAGGATTGGAAAAAAGGAATTGTTGTTCTACGTAAAGATGGCCTAGGCTATAAGAAGATTTCCAAGACCCTGAAATGGAGCTGCAGCAAGGTGGGCAAGACCATACAGCAGTTTCACAGGACAGGTTCCACTTAGAACAGGCCTTGCCATGGTCAACCAAAGAAGTTGAGTGCATGTGCTCAGCGTCATATTCAGAGGTTGTCTTTGGGAAATAGATGTATGAGTGCTGCCAGCATTGCTGCAGAGGTTGAAGGGGTGTGGGGTCAGCCTGTCAGTGCTCAGACCATACACCGCTCACTGCATCAAATTGGTCTGCATGGCTGTCGTCCCAGAAGGAAACCTTTTATAAAGATGATGCATAAGAATGCCCGAAAACAGTTTGCTGAAGACAAGCAGACTAAGGACATGGATTACTGGAACCATGTCCTGTGGTCCGATGAGACCAAGATAAACTTATTTAGTTCAGATGTTGTCAAGTGTGTGTGGCGGCAACCAGGTGAGGAGTACAAAGAGGGTTAAAGTGAAGGTAAATTTTACGGATTGAGATTACACATAAACATTCTTCATTCTTATAATAAACTAGTCGCTGTCAGGGTTTTTACCTGTTTTGTTTGCCATGCGTTGCTGGCAGCCATTTTACTCACCTCTCTTGCAGACTATGGTGCATTGTGGCGGATGCTGCTCATTTCCTGCACTTCCTTTTATGGCCAGACTGATGTGCATCATCCGTGTGAGACAGGATGCAGTCTCAGAATTGTGATGTCATCACTTACTATTTACAGGGCCTCTGTTCAGTATGCTTTGCCTTTGCGTTGTCTCAGACCTGTTTGTGAGAGCTCCTGTATATTACCTGGCTTTCTGACGTCCCTCCTGGTTCCTGATCCCTGGCTTGTTCCTGACTCTGCTGTTTTCCTTGTTCCTGATTCCGGCTCGTCTGACTACTCGCTTTGGCTCCTGACTCAGCTCGTCTGACTATTCGCTTTGGCTCCTGACTCGGCTTATCTGACTACCAGCTCTGGTTCTTGTTATTTGACTTGTGGACTTTTTATTATTTTTTGCTATTAATAAAGGTGTGATTATTTTTGCACTTATCATCTCAGTCTGATTCCTGGCACCCTGACAGTCGCTAACTTTTTTTTTGTTTGTTTCTATGATATTTACATATAATTTTTAGTTCTAATTGTTCGTGCCGTTTCTTACCAGACTCCTCCCAGTGGCTACTTCCGTCTTTTACTGTTCAGTGACTGAGAGCAGTCCCACCTGCTCTCTGCGTCGGCTAAATGCGCATTCACATTCAATTTTCTTCTGCGCATGCGTTACTTTGAGCCGATACATAGTATTCAATTAAGTTTATTCTTCATTCTATACTATACTGCCAGCTATATCAGATGCAATTGAAAGAGAGCATGCGCGTCTCATGAACGAGCACCCTCATGAAATTGCATTCCTGACGTTGAACGCATGCGCATAGCGATCTTGTGACGTCGCAATGTTCGAGCTGAACACCACGGGGAGAAAACAATGATTGGATGCCGATATAGAGAGAGAATGTCAATCGAATGGCACAACATGTCGGGTGGAGGAAACAATAGGAACGGCGGATAACTGAATCATAAAATTTATCGCTATGTACTAAAATTAAAGCAAAATGATGAATTAAAGTTGGCCTAAATTTTTATATATTTTAAGATGGCGTAAAGTACTTTGTTTAACTTTACCTTACCTTTAAGGCAGTGCTAGAAATTAATGGTGGCCACACAAAATATTGACATTTTAAGCCCAATTTGGACATTTCCATTTAGGGGTGTACTCACTTTTGTTGCCAACGTTTTAGACATTAACGGCTTTGTGTTGAGTTATTTTGAGGGGACAGCAAATTTACACTGTTATACAGGCTGTACACTCACTACTTTACATTGTAGCAAAGTGTAATTTCTTCAGTGTTGTCACATGAAAATATATAATAAAATATTTACAAAAATGTGAGGGGTTTACTCACTTTTGTGAGATACTTTATATACTGTATATACAGTATATACAGTATATATATATATTTATATATTATATTACGATCTCAAATGTGTTTAATGTCCCTTTAATTTATTAAAACAATGTTTTATCCAGTAATGACATATGTTATATTACAACTAATTCTCATATAGCTTTACAAATGTATAATAAATAATTAAAACAAATTCCATCCATTTATATTAATAATAATAAAATGTTTATAATAAATTTAATTCTAGGACATAACCTCTTTGAATATCCAAGGTCTGTTAAAAATTAATCAAATGAAAATCGCCCAAATTGAGACTTGGTCACAAGATATATATAACATAATCTCTGATAGTCTGGAATTTTGACAGCAACCATTTTAAATTGGATAGAGAGAACCATCTAATATCAATTAATCTTAATCGCATAGTGATGAACAATGGGCACTGATTTAATTTTAAAATGGGAAGTTAGAACTTTTGGAACTTCTTGCACTTTATGCAATAAACGAGTAGGAATAAAGTTTAACAGTTTGAAAGTGAGATTGAGCTATATTTATAGATTTTTATTAAACCTGGAAACAATTGTGTTTATTATTGTGTTAAGTAAGCATATATGAAAAAAAGCTGTGTAAGCAGCCAAGATAAACTATGCAAAAGAGGCCTAAATAGGGTTTGAAGATGTCAAGTCTGTTGAAATAATCCAAAAATTGTATAAAATATGTTTTTTTTTAGGATATACACAAATATATTTACTTAAAAATATTGGACCTATCATCGTTACCTTAAGCAACAAAACATAATGTGGTTAACAGGCCATTAAGATTAGGATTTGTGTGCAAACTTTATTTCTCTTTTTTTTTTGCTTTGCTATATGTAGCTGGTATTGTTTTATAGTAGTGATTGCATGACTAATATAAGGACTACAAACCCCTCATATGAATACTGGGGTACACCTCTATAAATGAAGGTATGTTAATAAATAGGGATTACTTTTTCCACATTTTCATGCTATCATCAGGTTCCTGAGCTAAGCTGTTTTTTTCAGCACTCTTAGGCCTAGATTTAGAGTTTGGCGATAGCCGTGAAAACCAGCGTTAGAGGCTCCTAACGCTGGTTTTAGGCTACCGCCGGTATTTGGAGTCAGTCAGGAAAGGGTCTAACGCTCACTTTTCAGCCGCGACTTTTCCATACCGCAGATCCCCTTACGTCAATTGCGTATCCTATCTTTTCAATGGGATCTTTCTAACTCCGGTATTTAGAGTAGTGTCTGAAGTGAGCGTTAGAAATCTAACGACAAAACTCGAGCGGCAGAAAAAAGTTAGTAGTTAAGAGCTTTCTGGGAACAGCCAATAGAATGCGAGCTCAATCTGATTGGCTGATCGGATCAGCCAATCGGATTGAACTTGATTCTGATTGGCTGATTCCATCAGCCAATCAGAATTTTCCTACCTTAATTCCTATTGGCTGATAGAATCCTATCAGCCATCGGAATTCGAGGGACACCATCTTGGATGACGTCCCTTAAAGGAACCGTCATTCTTCAGTTGGACGTCGTCGGAAGAAGATGGGTCCGCGCTGGAGGTCTTCACAATGTAGCCGGTCCTCATCGGATGAAGATAGAAGATGCCGCTTGGAAGAAGATGGTTGCCGGTCCGGATCTACTCTTCTTCCCGGATAGGATGAAGACTTTGGACCCTCTTCTGGACTTCTTCAGCCGTTGGATGATGGATGTCTAGCCCCCGCTTGGGTTGGATGAAGATATCGGAGCCAGGAGGTATCGGTGTGATACCCGGTGAGGTGAAGACAAGGTAGGAAGATCTTCAGGGGCTTAGTGTTAGGTTTATTTAAGGGGGGTTTGGGTTAGATTAGGGGTATGTGGGTGGTGGGTTGTAATGTTGGGGGGGGTATTGTATGTGTTTTTTACAGGCAAAAGAGCTGAATTTCTTGGGGCATGCTTTTAACTTTTGTAATTTAGAATAGGGTAGGGCATTTTTTTATTTTGGGGGGCTTTGTTATTTTATTAGGGGGCTTAGAGTAGGTGTAATTAGTTTAAAATTGTTGTAATATTTTTCTAATGTTTGTAAATATTTTTTTATTTTTTGTAACTTAGTTCTTTTTTATTTTTTGTACTTTAGTTAGTTTATTTAATTGTATTTATTTGTAGATATTGTATTTAATTAATTTATTGATAGTGTAGTGTTAGGTTTAATTGTAGGTAATTGTAGGTATTTTATTTAATTTATTTATTGATAGTGTAGTGTTAGGTTTAATTGTAACTTAGGTTAGGATTTATTTTACAGGTAATTTTGTAATTATTTTAACTATTTTAGCTATTAAATAGTTCTTAACTATTTAATAGCTATTGTACCTGGTTAAAATAAATACAAAGTTACCTGTAAAATAAATATAAATCCTAAAATAGCTATAATATAATTATAATTTATATTGTAGCTATATTAGGATTTATTTTACAGGTAAGTATTTAGCTTTAAATAGGAATAATTTATTTAATAAGAGTTAATTAATTTCGTTAGATTTAAATTATATTTAACTTAGGGGGGTGTTAGTGTTAGGGTTAGACTTAGCTTTAGGGGTTAATACATTTATTAGAATAGCGGTTAGCTCCAGTCGGCAGATTAGGGGTTAATGTTTGAAGTTAGGTGTCGGCGATGTTAGGGAGGGCAGATTAGGGGTTAATACCATTTATTATAGGGTTAGTGAGGCGGATTAGGGGTTAATAACTTTATTATAATAGCGGTGCGGTCCGCTCGGCAGATTAGGGGTTAATAAGTGTAGGCAGGTGGAGGCGACGTTGTGGGGGGCAGATTAGGGGTTAATAAATATAATATAGGGGTCGGCGGTGTTAGGGGCAGCAGATTAGGGGTACATAGGGATAATGTAAGTAGTGGCGGTGTACGGAGCGGCAGATTAGGGGTTAATAATAATATGCAGGGGTCAGCGATAGCGGGGGCGGCAGATTAGGGGTTAATAAGTGTAAGGTTAGGGGTGTTTAGACTCGGGGTACATGTTACGTGCAGACGTAGGAAGTGTTTCCCCATAGCAAACAATGGGGCTGCGTTAGGAGCTGAACGCGGCTTTTTTGCAGGTGTTAGGTTTTTTTTCAGCTCAAACAGCCCCATTGTTTTCTATGGGGGAATCGTGCACGAGCACGTTTTTGAAGCTGGCCGCGTCCGTAAGCGACTCTGGTATCGAGAGTTGAAGTTGTGTTAAATATGCTCTACGCTCCTTTTTTGGAGCCTAACGCAGCCATTCTGTGAACTCTCAATACCAGAGTTATTTAAAAGGTGCAGCCAGAAAAAAGCCAGCGTTAGCTACGCGGGTCGTTACCGACAAAACTCTAAATCTAGCCGAGAGCATCCCAAAATCATCTTGTGTACAGGTGATTGCTATTTTTTAAGCAATCACCTGATTCTCAGAAGGATATGTGGTGTATGGTTTATGTACCCATTGTGCCATACAGTAAACACAAAAGGTAGGAGATTTACATAAATATTTCAATCTTCTGCCAACGAGAGGTGTATGAAGCAACTCATTAGGGCTTACATAACCACGCAAATTATCTAGTGAACAGGTTATTGCACTATTCCTTCGCGCCTTTTTGAGGTAGGTACTGTTATACAATACATACTGTGTTGACGTAGTACTTACGTCAGCACAGAGGCGCAGATTGTGGTACCACGTCATTTCTGACAATGGAAGCTGCAACCAGGGTGCAGAAGGTATCTGTCTTCGTAATCCCCAAATCCGGAATTCCAAAATCCAAACTTATTTTGAAATCCAAACTTTTTCATTAATATTTTTTAAAAATAAAATGATTAAAAGTACTATTTCTTCTCACCTGTAAGTCACAATCTTTTCTGCCTGTATCTTTGGTTTTATGCAAACAATAGTCTATATTTTTTTTGAAACAACAAATATTACCTTTCTGATTACAGTACTGTACGATCGTTCAGAGGGTACTATTAATACAAAAGTATTTAACATTATATAAAACTACCTTTAGCAAATAGAACTAGATTATATTGTTAAAGGGCCATGATACCCACATTTTTTTTTCACGATTTAGAAAGATAATGCATTTTTAAACATCTTTCTAATTTACTTCTATTATCTAATGTGTTTTATTCTCTTGATATTCTTTGCTGAAAAGCATATCTAGATATGCTCAGTAGCTGCTGATTGGTTGCTGCACATAGAAGCCTCATGTGATTGGCTTACCCATGTGCATTGCTTTTTCTTCAAATAAGGATATTTAAAAAATGAAGCAAAATAAATAATAGAAGTAAATTGTAATGTTGTTTAAATTTGTATGTTCTATCTGAATCATGAAAGAAAGATTTTGGGTTTAGTGGCCCTTTAAACTTCCCCATCAGCTTGACATGACAGATAACAGTTTGCATAACATATGGGGTTGTTAGAGAACATTTATGAGTATTAATAAGATTTTTGTTTTTAATAAGAAGTGGTATCACATTATGCTGATCTGAAAAATAGCACACATGTTTTATTTATATGTTTTTTATTGTATAATGCTATAATACAATAGGAGTACCTATATGACAGCGCCTATTATATGACAAATATATATTGAAAAATTGTTTGGACAACAAATAAAATGTATTATAGTTTCAGTCCAAAATGAAAATTTTATAAAAATAACCTCTATTGATAGTTACCTAAATTTATATTATAGGGTTGCAACTATTCTTAAAGATAATGGTTACTAAACAGAAAACCCTTCAAAACACATATATATATGATATGATATCACCTGATGAAGAGGTTTTCTCCTTGAAACGCGTAGTAGTTTGTGGAGGATACACCGGCCAGTTTGCTGTTTGCATGCTAAAGCTTTTTAAAGTACAAGTATCAACTGCTGTTTTACATTGTTAAAATTACATTTTTTATTGGGATTTTAATTATTTTATATCAAATATCTAAATTATTAAAACTTTATTTGGTTTATTTTATATATCTTTTAATGCTGTCCTAATCCTTATGTGTTTTGAAAGGTTTTCTGTTTAATAATGTTATAATATGTATTGTCGTGATATCAAAAATCATGTTTTTAGCTTTTGGGATTTCTTTTCTTTTTTTATGAAGAAGATTTCTTCATATTCTGGATACTAATATTTAATAGAAGACAGTATCCGCGGCTTTCTAGTTTTACCAAATACTTTTTTTTACTTTATACTGTGTAAAACCTGTTTTTTTGGAACTGACGTTTTTTTAAATATACTATTTTTATTGACGATTTAATGTAAGTTCTCACTCTTCTGAACATGTCTTACTTAAAATATTGCGCTCATACTGTAACAAACACATTATTAAATTGAATGTCAAGTTAACGTAATAAGGTAAAGCCATACGATAGAAGTTACAAAATGAATGAGAGTTTCATTCATGAAATCTTTACTAAATACTTATCTTCAGAGATATTTCAATAGAAACTCTCTACGGATAAGAACTGAAGCTCCGGTCGTCATATTCAACAATTGATTGACAGATGACTGATCTGCAATCAACTAATCATTGTTTCCCCCCGGGCAGTGACGTTTGTGTAAAGTGCCTGAATGCCCCTGGGGAAACTACGATTAGTTGATTGCAGATTCGTCATCTGTCAATCAATTGCTGATTATGCCGGGTGGAGGATTGGCTCTTATCTGTAGAGCGTTTCTATTGAAGTATCTCTGAAGATAAGTATTTAGTAAAGATTTCATGAATGAAACTCTCATTCATTTTGTAACTTCTATCGTTTGGCTGTACCTTATTACGTTAATTTGACATTCACATTAATATAGAACACATTTTTTATAGTGCGGTCACGATATTATTGTTTATTGTAAATCAGTAAGAGAAAAAGAGAGTGAAAGAGCATGTAAAAATGACAGACAGCACAGCACCACAAAAAACAAATCAGTTTTTAGTTTTGTCAGGAAGTTTCTGCTACCCTTGTTATGTTTTCATTGGTTAAATAAAGCACGTTCAGAAAAAAAAGGCAAAGCAGACGGAATCTTTTACATTATACATGTGTACATGTTCATGCGTGTGCAAGTTCATGCGTGTGCAGCCCCGGACAGAGCATATGATAGGACATACAGGGCATTTGAACTGTGGGCTGATGCCACTTGTGGGCTGGTTTATCTTTGCTGCCTGTCCAGATGGCAGCATTATTATTTGTGCATGATGCAAGACCAGCCCTGCTCTACCTCTCAGTGATTTGCTGTGCCTGTGAGCAAGGTCATGGCTGGTGCCACCCCCGCCCTGTTTCTGTGGACCAGCTAAGGGCTAGGTCCCGACCCCAGCATTACGTCAAAATGATCCCCCATTCAGTGGCTGGCTCTGTAGGTTGCTAAATGTCTCCCTGCAGAACTGTCTCCTCTGATTGATTTGCATTCAGGGTAGGATTGGTTTGTGATAGCTTCAGGTAGGTTTGGAATATGCATAGATTGTTGTTGCTCATATTGAAATAGCACTGTTTTTAGGGTCTGCATATGCCTTGTCCCCAAATGTCCTCAAATGTAAAATATGCCTGTTGTCTGTCCTCTAATGTAAACTTGCATACTGACATCTTTGTGTATCACCTTGTGTCTATCTGTAAACTGTAATTTTTGGTTTACCAGTGTCCTTACTTTTGGGCAGGGGCACAACTGGAATGGCTCTCGGAGGTCTCAATTGAGAATGGACCCAGATATCTAGGGGCCCTAGTATTATTTTTACAGGGAGGGCCTGGTGGTGCCTGGGCTCCTCTGGCATCATGTGTGACCCCTCTGTGTGGTTCCTCCCATACAAAAGAGGGCTCACAGTATACAGAAAATGTATAATCATGCTTTTATGGTGGTAGGGTTTGCAAGATGGCTGCCACAGTGTTGTACAGAGAAACGTGCCATCATATTTATACAGGTAAGGCTGCACAAGTGCATATTCTGTGGTGTATACTAACCAAGGGAGAAGACAACAGTCATAGAGAAACAGCTCCTCTTAATGGTGTCTGTGAATGTTTGTTTTGTGTGATTGAGGAGGGTGTTTGTGTGTACATTTGAGTGCCTGTAAATGTCTGTGTGTGTGTTATTACTCTCTAATAATGTAGGTTAGAATTGCTTAGGTGCCTGTTATTTTTAGTGACTGTGACTACTCAGGCCGATGGTTTATGTTTTATTTTAACTTTTTTTTATTGCATTTCCCTTTACTTTTTTTTACAGTTAAATGATAGCAAACTAAAGAGACAGAAGGGTAAAACAAACTTTAAATGTATTTGTAAATCAAAGTACATTATGTGTGTGTATGTATGTGTGTGTATGTGTGTGTATGTATATGTGTGTGTATGTATGTGTGTGTGTGTGTATATGTGTGTGTATGTATGTGTGTGTGTATGTATGTTTTTGTGTGCGTTTATGTGTGTTTGTGTGTGTGTATGTATGTGTGCGTGTGTATGTGTGTGTTTAAGTGTGTGTATGTGTGTGTGTGTGTATGTGTGTGTATGTGTCTGTATGTATGTGTATGTGTGTTTGTGAGTATGTATGTGTGTGTATGTGTGTGTGTGTGTATGTATGTATCTATGTGTATATATGTGTCTGTGTGTCTGTCTATGTATGTATGTATGTATGTATGTATGTATGTGTGTGTGTGTATGTGTGTGTATGTATGTGTATGTGTGTTTGTGTGTATGTATGTATCTATGTGTATATATGTGTCTGTGTATGTATGTATGTATGTATGTATGTATGTGTGTGTGTGTATGTGTGTGTATGTATGTGTATGTGTGTTTGTGGGTATGTATGTATCTATGTGTATATATGTGTCTGTGTGTCTGTCTATGTATGTATGTATGTATGTATGTGTGTGTGTGTGTGTATGTGTGTGTATGTATGTGTATGTGTGTTTGTGGGTATGTATGTATCTATGTGTATATATGTGTCTGTGTGTCTGTCTGTCTATGTATGTATGTATGTATGTATGTATGTGTGTGTGTGTGTGTATGTGTGTGTATGTATGTGTATGTGTGTTTGTGGGTATGTATGTATCTATGTGTATATATGTGTCTGTGTGTCTGTCTATGTATGTATGTATGTATGTATGTATGTGTGTGTGTGTATGTGTGTGTATGTATGTGTATGTGTGTTTGTGGGTATGTATGTATCTATGTGTATATATGTGTCTGTGTGTCTGTCTGTCTATGTATGTATGTATGTATGTATGTGTGTGTGTGTGTGTATGTGTGTATACATATGGTTAAGACAGTGAGGATAAAAAAGGACACTGAGAAAAAAGAGAGAGATAGATTATGGAAACCTCATCCAATAGTGCAAGTAGCATCCAACTAATATTTTTCTTTATAAAACATGATTGCCAATAAGCTACAGGTTGCAAGCAAGGCGTTTCCTCTTGTGGTAGCAATAAATGCTTTATTATGTTCCTCTGAACAAACCACCTTATTATAAGAGGTCATTCAGCCATGACCAGCAATGGCACTTGCTGAGGCCTTTAGCTTGAACAAAGACTGCCAAGATAGTCAGAATTCTGATGGTTGCACAGTATGTTTTATTACAGTTCATATCAATCCCAAACTGTGGGAATATAACCCTACAAAACATACATTTTAGCTTCTTATGGCCTCTGAATTAAAAATGCAAAAACTAAGAAATAATTAGCTTGTGCTTATTATTAATAGGCCTCCCATAGTACCAGACAGAACTAAAAAAGCAAATAGATGTATGTATGTCTGGTTACTCACAGCATTTAAAGTCATAGCCATAACAATTATCAAATGTTTATGATATTTGCTACAAACCTATCCAGCTGTTCCTAAATAACATTACAGGTTCTCTACATTTATTTATATTGTAGCCTTTTATAGTTTGATACATTTAAATCAACCATTGTGTCTTATTAATCAAATAATATATAAGGCCAATAGTACTGTGATTTGCCAAAGCTTTATAGACTTTTATTAAATAGTATTAACTCCATAAATGAATAGGGTGCAATAAATAAATATTCCAAAATAAAGAACAAAACAAGCACCTATCTATGGCTACTGTTAGTATTATAGATACACTAACAAGACTGGTTGATCATGGCATCCAATATTAACCAAATCTAATGACCAAGCCCCTTACCCTTTAAGCCTTTGACAAATGAAATAACACATAAATTATACATTTTTTTAACAATACCCTGAAGTACTTGAAGGGCCGCTGAAGTCAAAATAAATTTTTCATGATTCTGATAAAGAATGCAATTGAAAAGAACTTTCCAATATACTTCCATTATCAATACATGCACATTCTTTCTATAAAACAAAAAACAATGTGCAAAAAGGATACGTCCAAAAAAGTCAAATGGAGACTAAATCCCAACTCCAAATGTGCACAAGTGATCCCAGGGATTACTTCTCAGTGGAAATGAATGCTGCAAACTCCAAGGGTTAACATCAAATAAAACAGATCAATGCTGAAGTCCTGTGAGACTACAGGGTTAATTCACATGTAAGTTGTATACTCAAATACTGCAGAGCTTCACATCAAGCTCTAGATATAAAAGCAATGGGAGACTCCAGCAGGAGCAGATAGAAGTGAACTCAGATGAATGTTAAAACAATGTATTAAAACGTGTTCAAATCACAGGGGTTTACAGAGAACAACCACAGCTAAAACATCCGTATATAGTACAGACTGTATATTGTAAACAATGTCTATGATTAAGGTTTGCAGTTCAGAAGGTTGGTCTCCGCCCACAACGTGACATCACACGTTTAAATCCAATGATCGTTTCACCAAATAGTCGCTTCGCTTTTTCAAGCATGTCCTTGTGCTGTTAATTGGGTCTTATTATTCTCATTTGTTCACTTCCTATTGGTCATTCTTAATAGTTAATGTCTGGTGGGTTTTCTATTGTTCATTAAGTCCATTTGGAAATGTCTTATGAAAAAATGTTGTAAGGAAACTTTCCTTTATAGTTCCTTAAAATACCACCATATAAACAATTTCAATATTATCTTTCATCTGAAATATTTACATTTGAATATTCACAAATTGTTATAGTTACATATCTTGTACCATAAAAGATTTTTCTACCATAAAAAAACGGGTTTGAGGGGAATCGAACTCATGACCTCAAGTCTTTACTGGTAGTAAAATAATCATCATGTTAGTTCACTAGACTACTCTTATACTAAATATTTATGATTCTATTAGAAGCTTTAAAGGGACATTAAACCCAAAAAAATTATTTCATTATTCAGAAAGAGAACACAATTTTTAAAAAGTTTCCAATTTACTTCTATTATCAAATTTGCTTTGTTCTTATGTTATTCTTTGTTGAAGGTATACCTAGGTAGGTAGCGTGCACATGCCTGAAGCACTACATGACAGGAAATAGTGCTGCCATCTAGTGCTCCTGCTAATGTATAACATTGTTGCAAAGCTGCTGCCATATAGAGCTGCAGACACAAGCACACTCATAAGCTTACTTTACTGCTTTTCAACAAAAGATAACAAGAAAACTAAGAAAATCTGATAATTGAAGTACATTTGAAAGTTGTTTAAAATTACATCTTCTATCTGAATCTTGAAAGAAAAAAATTGGGTTTTTATGTCCCTTTAAGTTAAAATGCTATGTAGAACTTATTTTGAATTAATTTGTTTATAAGAATTATTATTATTTATTTTAAAATTAATCTATATAAACTTTAAGAGAAGCTGTATTAAACATTTTAAAATTATTACATTTAAAAAAGTTTATATCCGAGATAAAACTGATGACTCAAAAAATCACATTCAACTAAAATATTAAATTTGATGTTTCAGTCCACTGATCTAATTGTAAATTAGAAAATGAAGAAGAAATCATAGCTATTAATGTGAAAAGCAGGAATTATTACTTTTCATAAAGGGTCTATATCAGAAATGAAACTTGTGACCCAACAGCACATATAACTAACATATTAGTGTGATGTTTTAGTCCACTAATCTAATTCTAAGATAGAATGTAAAGAAGGAATTTTAGTACTACATTTTAAAAATGTTAATCGACTTCTTTAAAAATTCCATATAAATAGGAGACAAAAGGGAGAATATATATTAGTATCTAAAATTAAGACATCTATTAAATGGGATATCTAATTATATTTAAAAAAAACCTAACGGCTAGATTTAGAGTTCTGTGTTATCCGTCCAAAACCAGTTAGGGGTCCTAACGCTGGTTTTGGCCGCCCGCTGGTATTTAGAGTCAGTCAGGAAAGGGTCTAACACTCACTTTCGAGCCGCGACTTTTCCATACCGCAGATCCCCTTACGCCAATTACGTATCCTATCCTATCAATGGGATCTGCCTAACGCTGGTATTTAGAGTCTTGGCTGAAGTGAGCGTTAGAACTCTAACTCTAAATACCAGCGTTATTTAAAAGGTGCGGGGGAAAAAAAAACACGCGTAGCTAACACACCCCTTCTAACGCAAAACTCTAAATCTAGGTGTAAGTGTGTAAAATTCATAAAAAAGAAAATAATAAAAAATGGTGGAATTCAAAATCGTTGTTTATTTCATTAGATATTATGGAATTCCTGTAAAATATCCACATTTTTACCTAAAGCCTCATTTAAATCACCTCCTCTCCAATGAGGTGTACATTTTTGTATACCTAGATATAAAACAAATAAATCATTTTTGGATCACTTTGATGTTTTCTTTTGAAATGTTCTGAAAGCCTCTTTTGATATTATAGACAAGTTTTCATAAGTCTCCCTGACAGATTTCTTGATGTCCTTCCTATATATATTAAATTACATGATCATTTAAATAAGTATATTACATTGTTGGAATTGCAAGTTATTACTTGCCTAATTTCATACATTCTATGCTTACATTTGTTTTCAGTGGTATTAGTATTTGTCAATTCAAACTCTTTGATGTTTCTATCCTGTTTGGAAAATTCTTTGCACCCCATACATTTCCCACATTTATAAGCCATACATTTCCCACATTTATAAGCCATACATTTCCCACATTTATAAAGTCCTTTAGATTTTGGTCTAGCCAAGTATTATTTTTGGTTTCTTTCCTTAGATGGCTCTTAGTTACTTTATCTTTAATAATGGGTACTTTCTTGAAAACTATAGCTGTTTTATATTTATATATTATATTTCTCAAGCCATAAACTTTTTTTTAATATATCCCAATGTAAAAATTATATTTCTAACTTCTTTGTTTTGGGTGCAAAAATCCAATATTATTGGTCCAACTTTTTGATCTTGTGTGTTTAGAGGTTTCTTTGTATGATTCTTATATTTTAAAAACCTATCTCTATTTTCTCTCCCCACTTCTACTATTATTGTGTCTATTTGTGTTTCTGGATATTTCTTTACTACTAATCATTTTTTAAATATCTTTGCTTGTTCATAGAAAGTTTTTTTATTGGTACAATTTTGCTTTAATCTATAAAATTGACTTTTTTGGAATATATCTTAGCCAATTGTAGTAGTGACAGCTATCCAGTTGGATGCAATTATTCACATCTACTCTATTTGAAATAATCCTTTGTTTTAATTTGATTATTTTCTATGAAAATATCTAAATCCAAAAATGTAATTTGTTCCTTACTTAATTCCCAATTTAACTTGATTTGCCAATAATTTTCATTCAAGGATGACATATAAAAATTAAGATCCTCTTCAGAACCCTTCCAAACTATCAACAGGTCGTCTATGTACCTGTGGTAGGACACCAGGTTTGCATCCCATCTGGCAGCTCCGTACACATAGGCATCTTCCCATGTCAACATGTAAAGATTACCATAGCTGGGGGAAAACCTGGTGCCCATTGCTGTACCATCAAGTTGAAGGTAAAACGTATCTTCAAACCAGAAAAAATTGGATTCTAGAATGATACTAATTCCTTCCAAGATATATTTTTGTTGTTGGGGATCCAAATTTTCAAATTGTCTCCGGGGTAGGATCGCTTACAAGTAATTTATCAGCATATATAGCCCAATTTTTGCAACCGTATGTTTTCACTACAAATGCCTATTTAAAAGACACATTAAACGTGTTACAAATTGTAAATAGTATAAATTGGCAAGAAGGGTGGTTGTTAGTATCAGCCTATGTAACATCTTTATACACGAACATTAAAAAAATTAAAGGAATTTCGGTTATAAAAAGTATCTTATCTAAATACATAAAACATTTAGTATAAGAATAGTCCAGTGGACTAACATGATTAATATTTTACTACCAGTATATATGTATTGGGTACTTGTAAAGCACGGCTGATCACCCATAAGGCGCTGCTCATTTTATCAACCTCATAAGGATGAAAGGCTGAGTGGACCTCACCAGGGATCGAACCTTCAACCACTTGGGTTGTTACAGAGCTCAGCTACAGTGCCTTAGCATTCTGAGTTATCATTCTGGTCATGAGTTCAATCCCCCTCAAACCCATTTTTTATGGTAAAAAAATATTTTATGGTATACGATATGTAACTATAACAACTTGTGAATATTCAAATGTAAATATTTCAGATGAAAGATAATATTGATATTGTATATATTGTGGTATTTTAATGAACTATAAAGGAAAGTTTCCTTACAACATTGTTTTCATAAGACATTACCAAATGGACTTAATGAACAATAGAAAACCCACCAGATGTTAAAGGGACAGTAAATAAAAAAAAAACTTTCATGATTTAAATAGGGCATGTAATTTTAAACAACTTTCCAATTTACTTTTATTACCAATTTTGCTTTGTTCTCCTGGTATTCTTAGTTGAAAGATAAATCTAGGAGGTTCATATGCTAATTTCTTAGACCTTAAATATTGCCTCTAATCTGAAAGCATTTTGACAGTTTTTCACCACTAGAGGGCGTTAGTTCATGTGTTTCATATAGATAACATTGAGCTAAGGCACGTGAAGCTCTTAGGAGTCAGCACTGATTGGCTAAAAATGCAAGTCTGTCAAAAGAACTGAAATAAGGTGGCAGTTTGCAAAGGCTTAGATACAAGGTAATCACAGAGGTAAAAAGTATATTATTATAACTGTGTTGGTTATGCAAAATTGGGGAATGGGTAATAAAGGAATTGTCTATCTTTTTAAACAACAAATATTCTGGTGTTTACTGTCCCTTTAACTATTAAGAATAACCAATAGGAAGTGAACAAATGAGTATAATAAGACCCAATTAACAGCACAAGGACATCCTTGAAAAAGCCAAGCGACCATTTGGTGAAACGATCGTTGGATTTGAGCGTGTGATGTCACGTTGTGGGCGGAGACCAAACCTCTGAACTGCAAACCCGTAATCATAGACATTGTTTACAATAAACAGTCTGTGTAATATACGGATGTTCTAGCTGTGGTTGTTCTCTGTAAACCTCTGTGATTTTAACGCTTTTTAATACATTGTTTTAGCATTCATCTGAGTTCACTTCTATCTGCTCCTGCTGGAGTTTCCCATTGCTTTTATATCTAGAGCTTGATGTGAAGCTCTGCAGTATTTGAGTATACAACTTACATGTGAATTAACCCTGTAGTCTCACAGGACTTCAGCATTGATCTGTTTTATTTGAGGTTAACCCTTGGCGTTCGACTGCAGCATTAGTTTCCACTGAGAAGTAATCCCTGGGATCACTTATGCACATTTGGAGTTGAGATTTAGTCTCCAATTGACTGTTTTGGACATATCCTTTTTTGCACTAACACATTCTCCTAGATTTAGAGTTTTGTTGGTAAAAACCCGCGTAGCTAACGCTGCTTTTTTCCCAGTGCACCCTTCAAACAACGCTGGTATTTAGAGTTGTCTGAGGGGCTGCATTAGGCTCAGAAAAGGGTGCGTTGAGCCTAATTTAGCTCCACTTCAACCCTCAATACCAGCGTTGCTTACGGTAGCGGTAAGCTTGAAAAACGTGCTCATGCACGATATCCCCATAGGAAACAATGGGGCAGTTTGGGCTGAAAAAAAGCCTAACACCTGCAAAAAAGCAGCGTTCAGCTCCTAACGTAGCCCCATTGTTTCCTATGGGGAAACACTCTCTCATTCTGCAGCTAACACCCTAACATGTACCCCGAGTCTAAACACCCCTAATCTTACACTTATTAACCCCTAATCTGCTGCCCCCGCTATTGCTGACACCTGCATTTTATTATTAACCCCTAATCTGCCGCTCCGTACACCACCGCAACCTACATTATCTCTATGAAACCCTAATCTGCTGCCCCCAAAATCGCCTCCACCTATTACCCCCTAATCTGCCCCCCCCAACGTTGCCGCTACCTTACCTACACTTATTAACCCCTAATCTGCCGACCGGACCTTGCTGCCACTATAATAAATGTATTAACCCCTAAACTGTTGCACTCCCGCCTCACAAACACTATAATAAATAGTATTAACCCCTAATTTGCCCTCCCTAACATCGCCGCCACCTACCTACAATTATTAACCCCTAATCTCCCGCCCACAACATCACTGCTACTATAATAAAATTATTAACCCCTAAACCTAACTCTAACCCTAACCCTAACACCCCCCTAAGTTAAATATCATTTTAATTAAACAAAATAATATTCCTAAAATAAAATAAATTATTCCTATTTAAAACTAAATACTTACCTATCAAATAAACCCTAATATAGCTACAATATAACTAATCATTACATTGTAGCTATTTTAGGATTTATATTTATTTTACAGGCAACTTTGTATTTATTTTAACTAGGTAGAATCGCTATTAAATAGATAATAACTATTTAATAGCTACCTAGTTAAAATAAGTAAAAAATTACCTGTAAAATAAATACTAACCTAAGTTACAAATACACCTAACACTACACTATCATTAAATTAATTAAATAAATTACCTACAATTAGCTAAACTAAAATACATTAAAAAAAACTATTCTATAATACAAAAAACAAACACTAAATTACAAAAAATAAAAAATAATTACAAGACGTTTAAACTTATTACACCTAATCTAAGCCCCCTAATAAATTAAAAAATCCCCCCAAAATAAAAAAATGCCTTACCCTATTCTAAACTACAAAAGTAATCAGCTCTGGACGCTGCCTGGATGAAGACTTCTACCGGATGGAGGACCTCTTCTTGCCCTGCTTGGATGAAGACTTCTACCGGATGAAGGACCTCCTCTGTGCACCTTGGATGAAGAATTCGGCTCGACTGGGTGAAGACGACTCAAGGTAGAGAGATCTTCAGGGGGTTAGCAATAGGTTTTTTAAGGGGGTTTGGGTGGGTTAGAGTAGGGGTATGTGGGTGGTGGGTTGTAATGTTGGGGGGGCTATTGTATTTTTATTTACAGGTAAAAGAGCTGATTACTTTGGGGCAATGCCCCGCAAAAAGCCCTTTTAAGGGCTGGTAAAAGAGCTGATTAGTTTTGTAGTTTATGATAGGGTAGGGCATTTTTTTATTTTGGGGGGATTTTTTAATTTATTAGGGGGCTTAGATTAGGTGTAATTAGTTTAAACTTCTTGTAATTATTTTTTATTTTTTGTAATTTAGTGGGTTTTTTTTGTATTATAGAATAGTTTATTGTATTTTAGTTTAGCTAATTGTAGGTAATTTATTTAATTAATTTAATGATAGTGTAGTGTTAGCTGTATTTGTAACTTAGGTTAGGATTTATTTTACAGGTAATTTTGTACTTATTTTAACTAGGTAGCTGTTAAATAGTTATTATCTATTTAATAGCTATTCTACCTTGTTAGAATAAATACAAAGTTGCCTGTAAAATAAATATAAATCCTAAAATAGCTACAATGTAATTATTAGTTATATTGTAGCTATATTAGGGTTTATTTTATAGGTAAGTATTTAGTTTTAAATAGGATTCATTTATTTAATTTTAGGAATGTTATTTCGTTTATTTTAATTTATATTTATGTTAGGGGGTGTTAGGGTTACGTTTAGGGGTTAATAACTTTATTATAGCAGTGGCGATGTTGGGGGGCGGGAGATTAGGGGTTAATAATTTTAGGTAGGTGGCGGTGATGTTAGGGAGGGCAGATTAGGGGTTAATACTATTTATTATAGTGTTTGCAAGGCGGGAGTGCGGCGGTTTAGGGGTTAATACATTTATTATAGTGGCGACGAGGTCCGGTCGGCAGATTAGGGGTTAATAAGGGTAGTTAGGTAGTGGCGACGTTGGGGGGGCAGATAAGGGGTTAATAAATATAATATAGGGGCCGGCGATGTTAGGGGCAGCAGATTAGGGGTTCATAGGGATAATGTAGGTGGCGGCGGTGTCCGGTCGGCAGATTAGGGGTTAAAAATGTTTATTATAGTGGCGGCAATGTGGGGGGCCTCGGTTTAGGGGTACATAGGTAGTTTATGGGTGTTAGTGTACTTTGTAGCACAGTAGTTAGGAGCTTTATATTCACGCGTTAGCCCATAAAGCTCTTAACTACTGATTTTTTTTGGTGGTAGGAGTCTTGTCGGTAGAGGGTCTACAGCTCACTTCTTCCAAGACTCCAAATACCAGAGTTAGGCAGATCCCATAGAAAAGATAGGATACCCAATTGGCGTAACGGGATCTGCGGTAGCCTGGAGTCGCGGTAAGGAAGTGAGCGTTAGACCCTTTCCTGGCTGACTCTAAATACCAGCAGGCGGTAAAAAGCAGCGTTATGACCCCTTAACGCTGCTTTTGACGGCTAATGCCAAACTCTAAATTTAGGCGATAGTTTTTTGTTTGATTTATTATTGTTTGTGTTTTAACAGGTTAATAATTTTCTTTTTGTACATTCTTTCTATAAACACACTTTATGAGGTTCCAGCTCCTAATGAGCAAGTGCAAAAGTGCACAGTAGATACCAATATGCATTTTGTGATTGGCTGAAGGCTGCCACATGATGAGGGAGGAGGGAAAATTAGAATATCTTTGAAATTTGACAGAAAATATTCTACTACTCATTTCAAATTCAAAGTAAGTGCTATTGCATTGTCTTTGTATCATGTATTTATCAATCGTTAACGTATACTGTACTTAGGGGCCTATCTATCAAGCTCCGTATGGAGCTTGAAGCCCCGTGTTTCTGGCGAGCCTTCAGGCTCGCCAGAAACACCATTATGAAGCAGCGGTCTAAAGAATATTTGACCACAAAACTATAATAATATACTTTTAAGTGTCAGCAAACATTGAAGTTTATTGGTTTAGTATTTTTGGGTTACTAAAATGTGAAAATAAAATAAAAATTCACATTTTGAGAATTTTTAGGCAATGTTACAGCCCAAATCTCGACAAAATATAACATAGAGATAAATGATATGCTGATGTGTAATCTTAGATTTATTCCGTTACTATTTTTTTTCTTAATCTGGAGATTTAAAGCTCCAAATTGTGTTCTAATTGGCAAGATAGTTTGTGGCAATTGCTAGGAACATCTTGAATTTTGTTTTGACCTTTTATATGAAAAAAACATTGCAGAACTTTATGGTACAAGTAAATCTGATATTCATATTAATTCAGTCTGTATTACTACTTAGATCAGCAATACAGATTTTACTTCTAAAGTCAAAAGTGGCTTTAACTGAGAGCTGACAACATTGGCCTACATAGGTGGTTAAGATTTCATTAAGAGATAATTAAGTCTGCTAAATAGATTTACTAAACCCTAAAGAGTTTGAGTAATGCAGTTTACAGGTCTATGTGGGTGTTTAATCTCTATGAACTTTGCTAATGTTTTTGACCACTCAGGAGAGTTTAGCATATTTAGCAGTTGGTTCATAGCAGAATATAGAGGAGGGTCACATAGATCTCTTTAACACGTTCAGCTAGATCTTAATCACGTAGCAGTATAGGAAAAAATGTGCAACTGCACTTTTTTTATGTGAGTCTTCATTTCTGCTACAGGATCAAGATCACAATGAGGTCTCCATTATTTAGTGGAAGGTGCTGTGTGTGCATCACTACATTGCAGTGGCACCTTATCACAATGACTATTAGTAGTTAATACAGGGCTTCTGATTCCAGCTGCAATGACCTTGCCCATTAAATGTAAAAAGCACCCTCACATCCTAACAACACACTGCAATAAAACTGAATTGCAACCCTCTGATGCACTGAACCCTAACAGTGACCCCCAAACTACAATAAATCCTAATCAAATGGGTCCCAAACTACATGACTCTGGCTGTATTCCATTACCTGCCACAACCAAAGGACCCTGATACACATAACATCCCTAGTACACACCTTAAGGTGTAATTTAATTTCTAAGGCCCATCCATTTGTGCTTCAGAAATAATAAAAAGGTGACAGAGGCAAAAGAAGCAGTTTCTGCTCCTTAAATTTGTGACTGCTCCATATATTGGGTTGCCACCACAGCCTGGACAGCTATGAGTTACACATGCTGCAGGGTGTGCAGGAAAGAACATGAATAGTGCTGTCCAGAGCCGCAATACATGTTCCCCTCTGCACACCCTGCAACATGTGTAACTCATAAGTGTCCAGAAAACATGGCTGAGGTGGCAACCCTATCCATATGGCCTATAAAGCTACAAATGCAGCTTCATAAATTTACTCTAAATAATCTCTTTTGGTCAGTTAAATCCCTTTAATTTTGTTTCATTATATGGGTCTGGAGAAAGCAGTGCTCTACGGTCCCGATAAAGATGATTTTTTTAATCTTTGTTTGCTAGGTCTTGATATTCTTCCTTTTTTTATACTTGTTTATTTGTTTATTTACATAATTTTAGTTTCTTAAAGGGACAGACTACACTAAAATTGATATTGTTTAAAAAGATAGATAAACAGTGCCTTAGCATGCTGAGCTATCTGTCTGGCTGGTATAGATAACACAGTGCTCACACATGAGGAGTTATTTAAGATTTAGCACAACACACTACTAAGTCAAAAGATAATAAATTAAGTCATGTGATCAGGGGGCTTAGATACAAGGTGATCACAGAGGTAAAAAGTATATTAATATAACTGTGTTGGTTATGCAAAACTGGGGAATGGATAATAAAGGGATTATCTATATTTTAAAGCAATACAAATTATTTTCTTGACTGTCCCTTTAAATGGCAAAAGATAGACTTAAAAATGTTTTTTACCTTGTTTGGTGAAGGGGCTGTTGACAGTCCCTCACTTGATGCAGTTTATTTTCAAAGTTATCCTTCATTTTAGCATAAATGGGGCCCCTAGAGGCGGACGCAGTTTAGACGGTAGGGGCCTTTGACCTGCGGAGGAATAAGGCCATTTTTGCTCTGGTAAGGAGGAAGTGGGAGGAGCTAGGGAAAGCATTACTTAAGGGGCCAGGGCGGGAAAATAGCCAAATTGTTAAGAAAATTTTAGGAGAAGCATCTCCCTCCCACCCTCCCCTCTTTCGTTTGTTTCTTTCTTGTTTTTTGTCACAGCTGGGTGGCGGGGGTGCTAGTTCGCTGCAAGACAGCGGGTTATGGCCAATTGGAAATGGAAGATGTTAACTACATTTGTATTCCCACGGGGTGGAATGCTTGGAATAAACGTCTCAAGGAACAAGGGGGTCTCTTGGAGTCAGACTTTAAAGAGGGTAACGGACTCAGTCCTTAATAAGGTTGTGTCCAGGGATTTGATGGCCATATGGGTTGAATACAATATTTGAACTAGCACCGCTTGATCTTATGTTTACAGATGTTGTTGTTGTTGCAATATGTTATTTGCACTTATTAAAAATGGTTATTTAAATATTTAAAAGGTTTTTATTTATATGTTTTAATAAAGGAGCTGCGGACAGTTTTTTATACCAAGGATGTTGCCTTGTGTCTTATTTGCCAAGGTGTAATAAGTTAGGTGTGGGTGAATTGGTCAGTTAAGGGTAAGCCGGTTATTGACGACTCAAGAGGTCATTGTTTTTCCATAAGTTTTAATGATACACTATTAAGAATTTAGGATTAATCAACATATTTGGGCCGCATGATCTAAACTTCGCCAAATCAGATGTGGTTTCTCTTGCCGACCCTCGCAGGGGCTGTCCTGGTGGAATTATTGTAAAAAAGGGACAGTCCCTGTGAGTGGCGAGAAACCTCATATTTAAAGTAATGGAGCTCACTGTAAAGGGACACTTTGCACCATATAGTCAAGAAATCCTGCAGCCAATATAAATCACATTACGCTGCTTTCTGCATATAGCATTTTATAATTGCCTATACTTTCGTATGCATGTGTTTTTCTATTACGGCTATAAATATTTTGAGCCTTTTGAGAAAAACTTGCCAACTTTTAGATTGCAAGAAAAAACTGTGAGATCTGTAGTGAGAAAATCTTTATAGACTTAAGCTGGACATTTTCTTTTTAATAGCTTTATTTATAACAAAGACAAAAAAAGATTGTTACAGTCTCGGTTACCAAGTATAAAAACAAGTGTCACAGTGAAAACAGACGATGCATAAATACATAATTAAGTAAAAAGTCATAAAAATCAGAATAAGGGAAAAAAGTGCTCATGCATCAATACAGATCATTCAAAGATATTTAGAGCGAATATATTAATGTCGGCTAGAAGGTGCATGAGGTAACCAGATAAGCCTTTGTAAGATAACTAATCTTTCTTCATCTCATTTTGCCCATTTCCCCCCCCCACTATGACAGGACAGATCGCACCAACCAGTACCCCAACAAAAAGACACAAAAAAATTAAAAAAATAAATAAAAATAAATTAGCATTAATAATAATGATAATAATAATAGTAAAAATCCTCCCTGCACCGCTCCCCACGTCCCCCCCCTCCGGCCCAACTCTCCCAGCCAACTCACTCATCATCCGTTACCCATTCTCCAGGGAAATGGCCCGCTAGAATATTCATCTGGACAAACTCCGAATTTCTAAAAGGTTTAATTAATTTTTTTTGTTGTAATAAGGGCAGGGATCTTAGAAATGACTCCCATTTCTTAAAAAATACATCTAAATATTTGTCTTGTGGGAATGATAGATTAAACTGTTCTGTTATGAATTGGCTACTCAAAGCCTTTTTAAATTGAGCCATAGTAGGTGCCGAAGATGCTTTCCATGATTTAAAAATAAGGTTACGTGCTGTTAGTATAATGGCATTTATCAGGCTATAGTTCTTTGTTATACCCTGGAATTTTAAGAAAATTTCAATTGGGGAAAATTTATGGTCCAATTTTAAAACCGCTGTCATCCAAAATGCAATTTTTCGCCAGTATTGACATATTTTAGGGCAGCTCCATAAACAATGGAATAAGTTCGCTCCTATAGCTGAACATCTGGGGCAGGGAACCTTAGTTTTGTACCATTTAGAGAGGACAGCTGGTGTAAGATATCTCTGTAACCCAACTTTTATCTGCGACTCACGCCAAATTGTCGGAACCCAGCTCTGTTGGATTATTTTAAAGCTCCCAATAATAGTCTGCTCATCAATATCTGGGAATAGAGAAGACCACCTGGCAACCATTTCATTTACTTGTAAATTGGATGCTTTCTGATTTAACAGTGAATATATAGGGGAAATAGCGTATATTCCTGCCGCATAAATAGAGATCCTAGGCTGTAGTTCACCCAAGGACCACTTATTCCCATGTTTTGTGTTCAGCTCCAGGAGAAAGTGTCTAACCTGGAGGTAAGCATAGAACTCTTGCGCGCCTAAATCAAACCGTGTTGCGATTTCTTGGAATATCACTGGATGACCTCCTGTGTCCCGTATTTGACTCAAGGTTTGAAGCCCTTTTGCCTCCCATTCTCTAAATATCTGATTAAAGAGGCCGGGACTAAACTCAGGGTTACCCGCTATGGGTAAATATTGTGAGACATAAGGAGAGTTTCCCAATTCTGTACACATTCTTTGCCAGGCCACAATGACATTCTTAAAGGTAGCTAGATAAAATATATTGGATGGCAGTGACGTGAGAGGACAATGCAGAAGAGCCTTCAACTGGAAGGGAGCCGCAACCTGAGATTCCCAGGTAAAGGAGGTAATTTGCTCCTTCTCAGTTAACCAATCTAATGCGAATCTAGCTATAATAACCAGGTTATATATCTGAATATTAGGAAGTGCCAAGCCAGCTGATACCTTAGAATTCATGAGCCTAAGGAGAGCGATCCGCGGTCTCTTGCCATGCCATAGAAACTTGGAGCAGACTTTATTGTATATAGTGATATCTTTTTTATGCAAAAACCACGGAATGTTTTGCAGGACATAGAGGAGTTTTGGGAAAATGACTGATTTAATCAGGGTCACCCGGGCGGTTAACGAAATCGGTAATCTGGCCCAATCCTCAAGCTTTTTCTTGCACGAGTCCAGCACCCTCCTGTGATTTAATCGATACCATTCTTCCAAGTTTGTGGATAATCGTAAGCCCAGATATGTAATCTGGGAAACTTCTTGAAAAGGGTGTTTAACATGTAGTGGAGAATTTTTATATATCCACATTAATTCTGATTTAGAAGTATTGATCTTAAATCCAGAGAATTCCCCAAACTCTTGGGTGATACTCTGTAGAATAGGTAGAGAAACTTTAAGGTTAGATAGAAATAGTAAGAGATCATCTGCGTATAGAAGAAGAACCAGCTTCTCACCTGCCAATGAAATCCCCTCCAATTCTTGGCGTAATCGAATAGCCAGCGGTTCTATACTCAAATTAAACAGAAAGGGTGAAAGAGGACAGCCCTGTCTAGTCCCTCTGAATAAATCAAATCGTTGTGTAGGTGTGTTGTTAATAATCACCGCGGCAGAGGGAATACTATAAATTAAGTGTATGTAGTTGTTAAATGCTCCCGAGAACCCAAATTGATCCAACCGTTAGAATAGCCTTGTCTATACTATTGTGGGGTTCCATAGACTTGTATTTGTTCCAAAAAGATTCAATCAAGATCAAGAGTTTCCTTGTGTTCTTTACGGGATTGCGTCCAGGCATAAAGCCAGATTGATTCTCATGGACTAAATCGCCCATGAGGGGTTTCAATCGTGAGGCTATGATAGCTGCTAGCAGTTTATAGTCAGTATTTAAGACCGAAATAGGTCTAAATGAGCTTGGTAACTTGGGTTCTTTGCCCTTTATTTGTATCAATGAGATATTTGCAGAGGAGAAGAAGGTTGAACATCGTGTGTTCTCTGAGAAATAGAAATTAAATAACTTAGTTAGTATAGGTATCACCTGTGGTTGTAGAATTCTGTAGTATTCGATAGGGAGGGCATCTGGACCGGCAGCTTTGTTGGGTTTCGCATTCTTAATTGCCCGTGTTATTTCCTCTTCAGTGATGGGTGCATTAATAGCGTCTCTATCTTCTATAGATAGACGTGGTACTTTGATCTTACCCCAAAATGCCGCTTTCTTGTCTAAATTAGGAGGATCTTGTCTGTATAAATTCTGGAAGAATTCAAAAAACACCTTTTCTATATCTGCGTGCCTCGTATATCTCCTGTCTCCTTGTTTAATAGAGGCGATAGTACATCTGGGAGAAGAGTTTGCTAACCTTGCTAAAAACTTCGCCGATCTACCCGTGAAACCCCCATAACGAGCTTTCAGTCTGAGTTCTTCCTGGGCACTAACCTGTTTCATGTGAGTGTCACAAAGTGTTTTGGCTGTAGTGTAAGCCTCCCAGCTTTCTCTAGTATGCCTTATAATATAGGCTCTGTAAGTGTTCTTAACACGGTTGTCTAATTGTCTAGCCACTGAGCTACAGTATTTTGACCAATACCTGTAGAGTGTATAAGATTTAATCTCTCCGCATAGAACGGCCTTAGAGGCCTCCCAAAATGTCTCAATTTTATCTATGTAATTACCATTATTATTAATATATTCCTCCCACTTCAGACGTAGATGGTTCTGAAATTTGATGTTATTACACAAATATCTAGGAAAGAAAATATGGTTCATTCCGCACCGCTTAAGGCTGCTACCAAGATTTAGTGCTATGACAGCATGGTCAGAGATGACAATGTCTTCGATTCTAGTGGCCTAGGGATACGCAAGTATAGGTACGAACATCCGGATTCTGTACCCGCCATAAATCAACCAAACCCAAATGAGAACATAGTTTCTGAAAAATCCGTACTTTTCTACCTCTACTGTTTAACGCCTTTTTATTCGATTTATCCAAAAAGGGGTCTGCAAGTAGGTTAAGATCTCCTGCAATAATTAAATTTAACCCTATATATTTATGTAACTTTACGGAAAGGGCTGACCAAAATATATGATCGATTTGATTGGGTCCATATATGTTACAAAGTATGTATTTTGTGTGTTTAACTTCCACTTCCAATATTAAAAATCTCCCATCGGGATCAGATTCTGTATTAATTATTTGATATTCTAATTTCCGATTTATCTGAATTGCGACCCCCTCTTCCTTGAGGTAAATGGAGCCGCCACGACTTCCCCCACCCACTTAGATTTGAGTTTGGGAATTTCTATAGCCTTAAGATGTAGTTCTTGTAAGAGAACTATATCAGGGTTTTACTGTGAGAATCCATTATTGGATCAATTACATTGAATCTATCCTCCAGATCCGAGATCCGATTCTCCATTTCGTCTAGTCTTGAGGAGAACTGCCTAGCCTCTAAAGTGAGATTTGATATCTCACTTCTGATCTCCGGTTTAATCATATCGAATTGAGGTGTCAGTATTTTTGCCACTTCAGCTGCAAATTCAATCAAATTACTGGGAGAGGGATTGGAAAGGCTTTTTTCCATAGGGGAAACTATACTTGAGTCCAAATTCCTGCTGCTGCCTTTTTTATCCCTTGCTTTGGGGGCCATGCTGGAGGGCAAGCTTCTTTGGTGGATGTATTTGTCCATGAACAGGACATGATTGTTATTTATCTGAACTATACCAGATATTATCTATATGTCTTAGAGATATGAGAACTAAATCCGCATTCTCAAACAGAAATTTATAATGCGCTAAAGGATTGTTTCTAAGAGATAGGCCTTGTGCACACCCTTCTATGTTATACAAACAATACCATTAATTTAAGACAAAAAAAAAAAAGAAAAAGAAAAAGAGGAAAAACAAGAAAAAAAAAAAAAGAAAAAAAAAAAGGATTTTTGGGTGCAAACTTCTCTAATATGATATTCACCCCCCCCCACAAAATATACCATTATGTGCTGTGCTTTTACTTCACTTACACTCTCAAAGTTCTCTGAAATTTAATTTTTTGTCTAAAAAAAATACACTTTCTGAGAACAGGATTCCCAGCATTCTAGGCCACTTCTAATATGTGTTACAGTGTAAAATTAAGCCTCGTGACACGGAGCTTTTAAATAAATAGAAAACTATATATAGCTAAATGTGGAATTGTAGATAGATAATTTCTTAGTATATAACAGCCCTGCCCGGGGTCACCCACTAAACATTAGATATATACGCATACAGTAATATATAGCTACAGGGATGATTTGGGAAAGATAACATTCAGTGACCTTCAATTCAATACTACTGAATTAGAATAGCACTCAGCCAAGAGATTGATATTTTAAATTTAACAAAACCAATATGTGATAGTGCCCATTTTATATCCTTTAGCTGCAGCGTAAGGAGATCAGCCCCAGTAACCACTACCAAAGCTTGATGCAAGAGGAAAAAATTCTATGGAAATCAGCCCCTATGATTTAACCTCAGGTAACAATGCATAACAGAATACACATATATATACTCCTCCCCATAATCTTGCTCTCAGGGGAGAAAAAGTCCTTCTACTAAAACCTGTAATAGTAGAGAATTTATGTGCCTATGGGGAACAAACAAGATGAGCTATGACCATATGAGGAAAGTATGACTCTCAGGCATTTAAACCCCAGCTTAAGCATAATCAGTCCCAGTAACAGTCCAGTATACCATCTTCACTACCGCAACTGTAGCTTGCCCAGCCTGTTAGAGGTATCAAAGCCTTCAATGAATCCAGCCAAAAATGAACCGTTGCACCATAATAAAGCCAGGCATCCAAACGAATTTATACATCTATATTAAGCAAATGGAGAGTACCTTCTTTCCCCGCAAGGAACAAACAGACAGACCAGGATGCAGTACCTCACCACCTATGACTAGAGCCTCCACGGGTGCTATACCCGTTCGATCATCCCAGGTTGTAGACTGTCGGCGTAGGAGGACCTCTGGCAGCGACCAAAAGAAACAAGCCTCTGCGCGGCGGGACAGCCCTCCCGCACTAAGGTGGCAGTAATCCAATCAGCCACCCAGGCTGCTCCTCCTCCACCCGTGAACAGCCCGTGAACAGCCTGCAGGAAAAAAAATCCCCGACCAATCGGCAACCAGGACCGCTGTGAAGCAACAAACACGTCACTTCACGTCAGGGGAGATGCACTCACTTTGGCAGTACGCCCGTCCAGGGGGCTCGGACTTCTCATGGCCAACTCGACACTCAGCAACTCTCAGCCAGGGAGAGGGATTCTGCCGCCTACAATGCCGGTCAGGAAACAGGAGTGCAGCTTTTCAGGTGTAGCAAATACCCCGCCAGGTGAGTATTGCAGCCGCACTTTGTATAACTAGCTCCCGGTATTAGATAGATTATTTGAGGAGGCAGCCTTTGTGTGTCTGAGCTTAACTGGGTCTTTCGTAACCAAGGTTTGTGTGGCAGATGAAATAAGCGGGGAGACTTGTATCCCGCAAAGTAAAGTCCAGCAAAAAATTGAAAGGCTTGTCTGAGGCCGTCTTATTCCAGCACTTGCAGTCTCATATAGAAATGGTGTGCACCAGCCAAAGTGCACTCTTAGGCTGCAAGCATTAACTTCCTATGCCGGATCAAAATCCTAAGACCCAGACCTATACGTGTCCAAGGGTGACAAGGGCATTTGTTGGTGATGGATTAGGCCTCACACAGAGGCGTGGAGCTTCCACAGCACCTGCAGCTACCTGCAGCTACCTGCATGCCCCGCCTCCAACAGGAAGTCTCCACAAGCTGGACATTTTCATACACACCCTTGTTCAGCCCATTTTACAAAAAAAGACAACAATTACGCTTTGTATTTTGCATATATAATTACGAGTTTCATAGTGATTTTTGCATATCCAGTGCATTTAAATTACTATTTACACTCTGCATATTTAATATGATTTATTCCTGTGTAATTTACAAACAAATTGTACATTTTTGATTAAATACGATTTTTGGTGAAGAATTTGGTTACAGTTTTTTATGCACCTTAAAGGGACAGGAAACTCCAAATTAAACTTCCAAGAATCAGTGTCATTTTTATACACTTTTAAAATCACTTCCATTTTCAAATGAGCTTTGTTTTCTTAGTATCTATTGCTGAAAATGAAAAATGCACCTATCCTTCACTAGTGGGGGCTAGCTGCTGATTGGTGCCTGCACATATTTGTGATTGGCTGACTAGATGTATTCATCAAGCTGCCAGTAGTGCAATGTTGTTCCTTCAGAAAAGGATAACAAGAAAATGAAGCATATTTAATGATTCGAGTATATTTGAAAGTTGTTAAAAATGTATGGATATGTTTTATCCGAAATATGTAATACAAATTTGGGGATTCTTGTCCCTTTAAAAATATAATTTTTCCTGCATATTTTTGTGTGAATGGTTCAATTATTTGTTTTGTAAGATTTTTAAAATACAAATTTTATAGTGCATTTTTGTAATGTATGTATCTCCTCCCCTATACGAAAATGCAATAAACGCTCCTTAGCAAGACAGTCTCAAGGTTAAAGGTCACTTTAAATCATTCCACTAGAGAAATAGAAGAACTGGTTATCATTATTTAATAATCTCACCTTGTATCCCAACAATTTGTGTCCTTGTTTTCATATAGAACTCAAAAACAGGATTTTTAAAAGAGATTCTAAAGTCTTTTAAAGGGACAGTCTACTTCAGATTTTTTATTGTTTAAAAAGATAGATAATTCCTTTATTACCCATTGCCCAGTTTTTCATAACCAACAGGATTATAATAATATACTTTTTACCTCTGTGATTACCTTGTATCTAAGCCTTTGCAGACTGCCTCCTTATTTCAGTTCTTTTGAGAGACATGCAGTTTAGCCAGTCAGTGCCCTCTCATAAGTAATTCCACAAGCATGAGCACAATATTATCTATGTGGTACACATAAACTAACACCCTCTAGCTGTGAAAACTATTAAATGCATTCAAATAAGAGGCGGCCTTCAAAGCCATAATCAATATGCTTCTAGGAAACTTACATCCATTAAATATTGTTGAAGTATTTTTAGATGAAATGTGCCTAAAATCACCTAGATTACGAGTTTTGTGCTAAACTGGGTGTGAAACTATTGCCAAAAAAGTTGTGTTATTTCACTCTCCATAGCACTGTCATTACGAGTTACTGAAAAGCCTCCTTGTGCGTGCGATATGATGCATTAAGCTCCATACTGCACAAAATCCAAGGGCTGATTTGACGTGCTTGTGCATGCTTTCCACCATAAACATCAATGTGGAGAAAGTGTTAAAAAAAACAAAAAACACCTGAAGTGCGGAATGGAAAATCTCTGTAACGTAACCCCATTGATGTCTATGGGGGAAAAAAGTTACGTTTAAACCTAACACCCTAACATAAACCCCAATGTCTAAAAACCCCTAATCCGCTGCCCCCGACATTGCCTCCATTAGATAAAATGATTAACCCCTAAACCGTCGCTTCCCGACATCACTGCCACTAAATAAAATGATTAACCCCTAAACCGCCGCTCCCCGACATCACCGCCACTAAATAAAATGATTAACCCCTAAACTGCCACTCCGCGACATCGCCCCTCCACTAAATAAAATTATTAACCCCTAAACCTCCGGCCTCCCATATCGCCACTACTAAATAAACCTATTAACCCCTAAACCGCCAGCCCCCCACATCACAAAACACTATCTATTAACCACTAAATCTAACACCCCCTAACTTTAAATTAAAATTACAATATAACTATCTTAAAATAAATAAAAGCTTACCTGTGAAATAAAAAAATCCTAAGTTTAAACTATAAATTAACTATTCTAATAAAATAAAAATAAACTACCTATTCAAAAATCTAAATTACAAATTTAAAAAACCAAACACTACGAAAAATTAAAAAAACTAAATTTATGTTTACCTGATAAATTTAGGGATGGTCACTTGCAAAATTAGGGATGGGCACTGTAAAAGAGCTGAATGCCCTTTTAAGGGCAGTGTAAAAGAGCTGAATGCCTTTTTAATGGCAATGCCCATACAAATGCCCCTCTATGGGCAATGGGTAGTTTAAGATTTTTTAGAGTTAGATTATTTTATTTTGGGGGGTTGGTTGGGTGGTGGGTTTTACTGTTGGGGGGACTTTGTATTTTTTTTACAAGTAAAAGAGCTGTTTACAAAGGGCCCTTTGAGGGCTATTGGTAGCCTATTGTAGGTTAGGGGGTGTTTTTATTTTGGGGGGGCTTTTTTATAGGACTATTAGATTAAGTGTAATTGTTTTTATTTTTGATAATTTTGTTTATTATTTTCTGTTAGCTTAGTGTTTTTTATTTTTCGTAATTTAGTGTTTATTATTTTTTGTAATTTTAGATTTCTTTCCTAAGATATGGAGACTCCACAACGTCATTCAATTACTAGTGGGAATATCACTTCTGGCCAGCAGGAGGAGGCAAAGAGCACCACAGCAAAGCTGATAAGTGTCACTCCCCTACCCATAATCCCATCATTCGACCAAAGGGAAATGGAAAAATAATAACACAAAGGTGTAGAGGTGCCTGAGGTTTAGTAAAAAATTACTGTCTTAATAAAGGGTGGGGTCGTGGACTCTCCATATCCAGAAAGAAAGAAATTTATCAGGTAAGCATTAATTTTTGTTTTCTTTCCTAAGATATGGAGAGTCCACAATGTCATTCAATTACTAGTGGGAACTAATACCCAAGCTAGAGGACACAGATTGAACAGGGAGGGAGAACAAGACAGGCAGACCTAAACAGAAGGCACCACAACTTGAAGAACCTTTCTCCCAAAAGAGGCCTCAGCCGAGCAAAAGTATAAAATTTGGAAAAAGTATGCAGAGAGGACCAAGTTGCAGCCTTGCAAAGCTGTTCCACAGAAGCTTCATATTTGAAAGCCCAAGAAGAGGAGACAGCCCTAGTGGAATGAGCTGTAATTCTCTCAGGAGGCTGCTGTCCAGCAGTCTCATAAGCAAAAAGAATCACAATTCTCAACCAGAGAAACAAACAAACAAACAGGGCAGAAGACTGGCGAAAATCCTTAGTCACCTGTAGGTAGAATTTTAGAGCATGCACAACATCCAAGTCGTGCAACAGACGTTCTTTATGAGAAAGATTAGGACAGATAGAAGGAACAACAATTTCCTGATTAATATTTCTATGTGAAACCACTTTAGGAAAAAAACCCAATTTAGTATGAAGAACCGCCTTATCCACATGAAAGATAAGATAAGGTGAATCACACTGCAAAGCTGAGAGTTCCGAAACTCTCTGAGCAGAAGAGATAGCAATAAGAAACAAAACCTTCCAAGATAGCAACTTAATATCTATGGAATGCATTGGCTCAAACTGAGCCTGCTGCAAAACTTTAAGAACAAGATTAAGGCTCCAAGGAGGAGCAACAGGTTTAAACACAGGCCTGATTCTGACCAGAGCCTGACAAAAAGATTGAACATCTGGCACATCTGCCAGAAGCTTGTGTAACAAAATAGATAATGCAGAAATCTGACCTTTTAGAGAACTGATTGACAACCCTTTCTCCAGACCTTCCTGGAGAAAAGACAAAATTCTAGGAATCCTGACCTTAGATTAGCCGTTAGATTCACACCAATAAAAGTATTTACACCATACCTTATGGTAGATTTTTAGAGTAACAGGCTTGCGAGCCTGGATCATGGTCTCAATGACCGACTCAGAAAATCCACACTTAGATAAAACTAAGCGTTCAATCTCCAAGAAGTCATCTTCAGAGAAACGAGATTTGTATGGAGGAATGGACCCCGAGTTAGAAGGTCCTTCCTCAGAGGTAACCTCCAAGGCGGCCGAGAAGACATCTTCACTAGGTCTGCATACCAGATCCTGCGAGACCATGCAGGAGCTATTAGAATTACTAATGCTCTCTCTTGTTTCAACAACTTGTGGAAGGAGCACAAATGGAGGAAACATGTATGCTAGACCGAAATTGCAAGGAATCTCTTGACCTTGAACAGTACCTTGGAAGCTTGCCATTCTGCCGAGATGCCATCATATCCAACTCCGGCACCCCCCATTTGAGGGTCAACCTTAAGAACACCTCCGGATGGAGAGCCCACTCCCCGGGATGAAATGTCTGTCTGCTCAAGAAATCCACTTCCCAGTTGTCCACTCCAGGAATGTGGATGGCAGTTAACAATTATGAGCTTTCGCCCACTGAATAATCTGTGCCACCTCCTTCATGGCTAAGGAACTCAGAGTTCCTCCCTGGTGGTTGATGTAAGCAACTGAGGTGATGTTGTCCGTCTGAAACCTGATAAACCGCTAAGGACAATTGAGACCAAGCCATCAGAGCATTGTAAATCTCTCTCAACTCCAAGATATTTATGGGGAGAGCAGACTCCTCCCGAGTCCATAGTCCCTGCACCCTTAACGAGTCCCAGACTGCTCCCCAGCCTAGCAGGCCGGTGTCCGTATTCACAATCATCCAGGAAGGTCTCCAGAAACATTTGCCCTGAGACAGATGGTCCTGAGAAAGCCACCATGGGAGGGAGTCTCTTGTTGACTGGTCTAGAGCAATCCTCTGAGACAGATCCGAATGGTCTCTGTTCCATTGTCTGAGCATGCATAATTGCAGAGCTCTCAAATGGAATCGAACAAAGGGAATAATGTCCATGGAAGTGACCATCAGACCAATTACCTCTATACATTGAGTCACTGATCGCCGAACAGTAGACTGAAGAGAGAGGCAAGAGGAGAGAATTTTGGATTTTCTGACCTCCGTCAGAAAAATGTTCATAGATAGGGAATCTATTATGGTCCCTAAGAAAACCACCCTTGTAGCTGGAACAAGAGAACTCTTTTCCAGATTCACTTTCCAACCGTGGGAACGTAGAAAAGACAGCAAGATCTCTGTATGAGAGTTTGCTTGTTGAAGAGATGGCGCCTGAACCAATATGTCATCTAGGTATGGCACCTCTGCAATTCCCCGAGACCTGAACCTTTGAGAAAATTCTGGGAGCTGTGGCAAGGCCAAAAGGAAGAGCCACACGCTGAAAGTCTTTGTCTAGAAAGGTGAATCTCAGGAATTTGTGATGATCCCTGTGGATGGGAATATGAAGATACGTGTCCTTCATGTCTATTGTAGTGATGAACTGACCTTCTTGGACCAAAGGAAGAATGGAATGAATGGTTTCCATTTTGAAGGACAGTACCCTAAGAAACTTGTAGAGGCACTTTAGGTCTAAAATGGGTCGAAAAGTTCCGTCTTTTTTGGGAACCACGAACAGATTTGAATAGAATCCTAGACCCTGTTCCCTTACTGGAACTGGAACAATCACTCCCAGGGAGGAAAGGTCCTGAACACAGTTCAAAAATGCCTCTCTTTTTACCTGGTTTAGAAAAAAACGCTTCCCCCTCTGAGGGGGAAGCCTTGTCTCCCTTACTTTTAATTCGCTTACCTATGTTGTAAATAATTATTTAAAAACGTACTTCTTATACCAATCTGCCCAGCAGCATATTTATATCAGTAATAGTAACTGTAATTAGCCCTCGGATTGTAAGGGCTTAGCCTATATTGACACATTTGCTGCTGGCTTAGATAATTCTCATTCATTTAACCTATAATCTATATGGAAGGTTTATGATACAAGGTTTATGATTAAGCTTTCGTATGTGTGAACTTTTTCTCTTTTTTTCAAATATTTTGTTAATAAAGATTACAGTATGAATGAAATTAATTTATGATTTAATTTTTTGTTTTTATTTCTTCTTGGGCTAAGTCATAATCTAATACACAGATCAGAGCTATCTATATACGATTGTATATTCTATTACAATTATATCGTTAGTTGTGCTTTGTTTCTGGCTCTCAATCTGTGACAGGAAACCCTTATCTCTAATATTATATATATATATATATATATATATATATATATATCACTTAATTTATCCAATTGGTTATAATATATTGGTTTCCTGTTTATAGTACACTTCGCCTTCCCCCATCCCTTATTGATTCTAACATAAGATGCAAGTAGCTGCAGCTGGTTTCAAACTCAAGCAGTTTGTCAGTTAGCCTGTTCTAGCTAAACAAGCAAAGAAAACCAACTGGCAAATTTTAAGTTTATACATATATCCCTGTTTAAAACATAAGCCACACACATACTAATAAAGAATTTCAACAAAATAAGCCCAAAGAGGAAAAACGTCCCAATAAAGGGAAGATTAACCCATAGAGGCCTATTTATCATATGTCGGTCGGACCTGATCCGACAGTGCAGATCAGGTCCGACAGACATCGCTGAATGCAGAGAGCATTACGCTCTCCATATTCAGCATTGCACCAACAGCTCTTGTGAGCTGCTGGTGCAATGCCGCCCCGTGCAGACTCGCGGCCAATTGGCCACCAGCAGGGAGGTGTCAATCAACCCAATCGTACCCGATACTCGGGTTGAACTCTGGCGATTCCTGTCCGCCTCATCAGAGCAGGCGGACAGGGTTATGGAGCAGCGGCCTTTAGACCGCTGCTCCATAACTTGTGTTTCTGGCGAGTCTGAAGACATACATAATGTGTTTCTGGCGAGTCTCAACATACATAATGTGCCTGCCCACTGCCAAAGAAAATCCTGTATAAAGTATTTTAAAAATGTCCCCATCTACTGCATATTCTTCTGAAGTGCAAGTCTCCAAGACCTAGAAGACAAAAGCACTTACCTGCAGTCTAGATGTCCAGCAGGAAGACAGCTCACAAGGCGTGAAAAGACACATACTCCTTACAGAGACCTGTAGAAAAAGAAAGAACAGAGTAACCAACTCTGTCGTCTTTCTGTACGATGGTCAGCAATGTGTTAGGAAACAAAGCAACGACTACCTCACAACTTCCTAACTACTTAAAAGCCGCCACTACTCTACTGAAGAGATTGACGTGGACTCAGCTAAACCCAAATCCTTGCTTGCAGGGAAAAGTACCTGAAAAAGATATTCATTTCTTCAGACACCAAACTTCACCTTCTCCATTAACAGAGGCAAAGAAAATGACTGGGGATTATGGGTAGGGGAGTGACACTTAACAGCTTTGCGGTGGTGCTCTTTGCCACCTCCCGCTGGCCAGGAGTGATATTCCAACTAGTAATTGAATGACGTTGTGGACTCTTCATATCTTAGGAAAGAAATCTAAAATTACAACAAATAATAAACAGTAAATTTATGAAAAATAAAAAACACTAAGCTAACAAAAAATAATAAACAAAATTATCAAAAATAAAAACAATTACACCTAATCTAATAGCCCTATAACAATAAAAAAGCCCCCCAAAATAAACCCCCCCAACCTACAATAAACTACCAATAGCCCTTAATGGGGGCTTTTGAAGGGCATTGCCCTAAGTTAAACAACTCTTTTACCTGTAAAAAAATACAAAGTCCCCCCAACAGTAAAACCCACCACCCAACCAACCCCCTAAAATAAAAAACCAAACTCTAAAAAATCCTAAACTACCCATTGCCGTTAAACGGGCATTCAGCTCTTTTACAAGTGCCCATCCCTAATCTAAAAAAAAAAAACACCCAACAAAATAATAAAAAAAAAAAACCTTACACTAACCCCATAAAATCTACTCACGGTTCCTGAAGTCTGGACATCCATCTTCATCCAGGTGGCGATATGTTCATCCATATCGGGGATGTCTTCTTTCTTCATCCCGGCGGAGCAAAGCTATCCTGGAAGACATCATGCACGGAGCGTCCTCTTCATATGGTCACCGCCGTACACTGATGTTGAATGCAAGGTAGCCATTTCAAAATGGCAAACCTTGTATTCTATTGGATTTGATTTTTCAAATTCAAATCAGCCAATAGGATGAGAGCTTCTGATATCCTATTGGCTGTTCAAAACAGCCAATAGGATGAGAGCTACTGAAATCCTATTGGTTGTTTATTATAGTGTTGGTGATGTGGGGGGCGTCGGTTTAGGGGTTAATAGGTTTATTTAGGTGTCGGGTAGCAGCAGATTAGGGGTTAATAACTTTTATTAGTGTCGGCGATATCGGGGAGCGGCGGTTTAGGGGTTAATATATTTAGATAGTGTTGGTGATGTGGGTGTGCGGCAAATTAGTGGTTAATACTTTTATTTAATATCTGCGATGTGGGTGGGCGGCAGATTAGGGGTTAATAGGTTTTAATATAGTGTTTGCGATGTGGGAGGGTGCCGGTTTAGGGGTTAATAGGTAGTTTATGGGTGTTAGTGTACTTTTTTTTTGTTTTGCAAAATCCATAACTACTGCTATCAGATGGTGGTATGGATCGTGTCGGTATAAGCTGTAACCCAAGCATTTAAGCCTGAACGCACAAACTGTAATACCGGCGCTATGGAAATCCCACACAAAAACGTAATTTTTTTGAGTGCGGAATGGACGTTGCGTTACAGGCTAAAATGCTTGTGGTATAGCTATACCACCGCGACTCGTAATATGCGTTACTGGCCATTCAAGCATAATGGCCAATTTTTCAGCGTTAAAAGCTGTACCGCACCGTAACGCAAAACTCGTAATCTAGCCGAATGTGTTTTCTTATATTCTCTATTTCTGATACTCTGTTCAGTAAAGGTTTTTCTCTTTCTATGTTTCTGGTTCATTACTCATTACATATATATGGCACAGAGGGAGAGCATATACTTAACAGCTGGTTATAAGTATTCTCTATAAAATTTCAAAAGCTTTAAAATTTTGAAGCTACTAACAATGGTTGGGTTTAGACCATAGCACTAGATTTACCAAAGGCCTGGCAGAGAAGGATGGACATCTCTGTCCCTGTCTAGCCAGCATCACAGCTAGTGGGCAGCAGTACGCTGCCCACATTTATCATTTCACAAGCACTGCTTGTGCAAGACCACCACCTGCTCACACAGGAACAGGGGCTGTCAATCACCACAGTTGGACAAATGCAGGGGCATTGAAAAATGCTTAGTAGGTTAAGAAACAATGGTCTGCTGCTTCTAAACTATTGGCTGCAGACTTACCCATGTGAGCCAGCAGCCAAAAGTGCTCCAAAGCTGCATTCTTAAATGGAGCCCTATACTTCCATTCTTGGACCATGGCATCATAATATCTTTAGATGGCCCTATTTGTAGCACACAAACGCACACCTTTACTTAGTTGATTGTTCCCATGTTCTTTAGTGTTGCTTGCCCCAGGTATCATCCTAGCCTATCTTGCAGTTTAGCTAGAATCTTACCCCACTGGCTGCAACTATTAACTGATTCCTCAATTGCTGGATATTTTTATTCCACAAGTCCTGGTTTAATAATGGATGATTGGGGAAAAACAAACTGTACAGTGATGTTTTTCATCCATGAATATGCATTATATAAAGTTTTGTTAATGAAATCCAATAATAATATGCATATATGTGAGAGTAAAGTTCACTGGGAATTGCAGAGTTTCAAAAAGAGAAAGGACTAAAGCTCAGAGTTACGGTTCCTTGCAAGCTCAACCCCACAGAAACTAATGTGCCTCATATTCTTTATTATGTAAGCCAAGGGTGGCTCCTTTTTCTTAGATCTGCAAAAAAATGTAAATGCAGCCAAGAAACATATATTTCAACCACTTAATGGCACGGCAAGACAAATTTTCACATACAAATGTAAATTTAAATAGTATATATTTGTCTGGATGCATATGATAATCTAAAGTATAAAATATGAATTCTAAGTAGATAAAACTCATTACCCCAAGAAATTTAGAGTAATATACACAACATCCATGAACAAGCTACATAGTTTATCATGATATTTTAACATTAATTAATTCTGCAGAGAACTGGAAGGTTCTAACAATAACAGCCTGTAAAAAATTGATGAAGGCATCAAGTTCTAAGCTTTAATATAAACATTAATTTTAAGAGGGCATTACATTTTTTTTTAAGTGAAGCAAATATGGCTAAAATGATCAGCTCATAGAAAAAAACAATAAACACACTCAACAAAAATGACGTATAAAATTAGATTCTTATAAAAAGTGAGCTTTTCTAACCTGTGTTTATCTGTATCATAGAAAGCTAAAACAGTTCACAAGCAGAAGATGAAAAGTTACTACAAAAATAGCAACCTTCCTTGCTCTGCTTGACTGGTTTAATATAGAGTCTGGAACATTATTTAGAAGACGTAAATATAATTTCAATAATTATATAAATTCATATTATCATTTGAATTATGTCCTCAAACATAATGTTACTGGCTGTATTTCTCAGAATCTATTCCTTAAAACTTGTTTCATGCATGGTGCTCAATTTATTTTAGGTTAGCGATGTTTTAGCAACCCATAATTTAAATATTAAATAGACATCAACTGTTTGATTGTTTCTTTTTGTATAACTTTAAGGCCCCACTGGAATCGTTAATAGACTAAAATAAAAACATGTCGGATAGTACCTTTCTTCTGTCCATTATGTATGTATTATTGTTATTATTATCATTATTTATTTGTATAGCGTTGGGTACAGAGATAGGGGTATGCAATGACAAGGATTTGTGATAAAATTCTAACCAAATCTCGTACAGGAGGAAGAGGGCCCTACTCCGGAGAGCTTACAGTCTACAGGTTAAGGGTTCAGAGACATACGATTAGGGGTAGCTTGTCACATGGATTGCAGTTGCAGCAGTGAATCGGGCAGTTCAAGAACTATTTTGGTTAGGATGACAGAGGAGAGATGGTAAGCCTCTCTGAATAGGTGTGTTTTCAAGGAGTGCCTCAAGCTATACAAGGTTGGAGACAGTCTTATGGAGCAGGGTAGAGAGTTCCAGAGAACAGTAGCAGCACATGACGTGAGAAGTCTTGGAGGTAGGAGTGGGATGTTGAAGTAATAGGAGTGGAGAGACGTAGGTCAGAGGTTAATCGAAGAGGACGGGTCGGGGAATATGTGGAGATGAGAGAGGAAATATAGTTGGGAGCGAGGCAGTTGAGTGCTTTGTAAGTTAGGTTTAATACTTTAAATTGTACTCTGGAATGTAGAGGGAGCCAGTGTAGAAACGGAAGAGTGGAACAGCTGATGTAGATCGACGACTTAAGTGAATGAGTCTAGCTGAAGCATTGATAATAGATTGGAGGGAGGAGAGGTGGTGTTTTGGAAGGCCATTTAGACGTAGATTGCAATAGTCAATGCCTGACAAAATGAAGGAATTAATTAGTATTTTTGTAGTTTTTTGAGTAAGGAAGGGATGAATTCTGGAAATGTTGCATAGGTGTGCATGGCAGGATTTGGTAAGTGCTTGTAGATGTGGGGGTGAATGTTCTGAGTCAAATGTGACCCCAAGACAGCGGACCTAGAGTGAGATGTTGAGAATAGAGTCTCGAACCCTGGCATTTGACTCTGACCATGAGTTATACTAGTCTGTCAATCTGTGTATCATCTCTCTGCCTGTTACAGTCTTAGGTGTGTATGGGACTTTTAGTTTAATCCTTCAATCTGGGTCCTAGTGTTATTCCCGGTTGGGGATTTCCTACCTATCATTTCACCTGATGCTGGGATAAGAAGACTCCTGGCCAGGTATTTGGAAAGATTGATGGGATCTCTCTGGAGGCCTGATACTCTCCCACTCTTCTGATCGGTTTATCACTGAGTTTACCTGAGTACTTTCCTAATGAAGATACCTGTCTAGAATGATCCATGTTGCTCTATACACATTTTCTGTCACTAAGAGCAATATCCTACTATACTGTGGCATGATACTCCTATATCTATCTGCCACTTCCTGAAGTAGTGTAGCATAGCAATTTTGCTGAGACTGTGGGTAAGGCATCCAGAGGAGTCTTTGTAGCGTTATTTTTAATCATTGAGGGCTAGATTATAAGTGGCATGGTTATGGAGCAGCGGTATTGCGACCGCTGCTTCATAACTGCTGTTTCTGGTGAGTCTGAAGACTCGCCAGAAACATGGGCCGTCAAGCTCCTTTCGGAGCTTGATAGATAGGCCCCTGTATGTTAAATAGAGCTATTGGTATAACTTTGTCCATGTTGCATTCACGGTTAAGATGTAATAATTGTCCCTGGTTGATGGGAGGTGCCTAATCACACCAGTTAAGTAAACATTTTGCGTGTTCAGTGATCAGGTCAGGATCCGGATCAGGTTCGCAAGACCTCGCTAAATGCGGAGAGCAATAGGCTCTCCGCATTTAACATTGCACCAGTAGCTCACAAGAGCTGCTGGTGCAACCCCGTCCCCTGCTGACTCGCGGCCGCCAGCAGGGGGGTGTCAATCTCACCAGAAACACGGCCCTTCAAGCTCCGTACGAAGCTTGATAAATATGGGCCTATGTGTCAATTAACGTATAACATATTAAGTTTACTTACAAAACCTAGACAAATGATATACCATAGAGCACCAAACAGTTGTATATAAGTAAATTGTTGCAAATATTAGATTCAGTTCTAACCAATATAACAACTCTTGTTTGTATTCTTGCTAATAGCGGTGTAAAAGACACCTGTGCTCTTACGGCATATATTTTTAATCTACCCGGTTCGGCTTAGAAGTAACATGAAAAGTAATTCAAAGTCTATAGTAGAACTATCGGTATTGTTCAATTAGCGGCATCAATAATATATAACATTACCAACAAACTAATTAAGGCACCCTGAGGCTGACTAAAATATAGGAGCTCAAAGACTCCTCACCATTTCCCTAACGTCCCTGACATGTTTCGCCCTAACGGCTTTTCAATTGAATCTAATATTTGCAAAAATGTACATATATACAACTGTTTGGTGCTCTGTGGTATATCCTTTGTCTAGGTTTTGTAAGTAAACTTAATATGTGATACGTTAATTGACACAGAGTTTCATTGCAATGGGACACTTCTTTTCCAATATACTGAAAGGCTATGAGCACACGGACTGTATATTTTTTTGCTCACCTAACTGAGGAGAGTAATTTAACATCCTTATATATAATCTCTAGCCACAATATTCCTATGGTATAATAGGTCTGATTGCTATTGTAGGGGGTCACATTTAATAATTATTATGGTCAATAAGCAGCATCACTGAACACACAAAATGTTTACTTAACTGGTGTGGTTAGGCACCTCCCATCAACCAGGGACAATTATTACATCTTAACCGTGAATGCAACACGGACAAAGTTATACCAATAGCTCTATTTAACATACAGAGTATAAATTGCAACTACCGTGGGTGGGCATCTCCCACTAGTTATAGAAAATCAATACACTTTATTTGAGCTGTAAATCCAGAGTTGTTATTTATACCCGGTGGGCTAATAAATTACTGTACAGACTTTGCGTACAGAACAGATATCAGTCTCAGAACATTTATTTAGCGGAATTCCACACTTTATATTTAACCAACCTCAACTTAGGTCACCTGACCGTTACCAGGCTCCTGGGTGTGTTTTTATCTATGAATTTTTTCTTATGTTTTATTTGTGAATTTCAATAAATAAAAGTTATGTTTTAACGTTCAGTAGTAACTGCTCACTTTTTAAAGTACAGTTACATCTCTTTTTGCTTAAATAAACTTGCCTTTAAATTAAATTTATACATGATTTATTAACCTTTTGAGTGCTACATATGTAGTCTTTTTAAGGGAGTGCTCTCTGCCTCTCTTGGGTCTTCAGTTTGGAATTTAACCCATGTTGGGATAGTGCGACTTCAGAGCTCTGGTTAACTGTTATGCTGGACTAAAAAGTTGTACAAAACACATCAAAATGATATTTAAAAGTTCAGTTACAGTCATAATAACACTATCTAACAATTATTAAAAAAAATATTGCATGAAAAAGTTATAATGGCTCAAAGATATGAGGTCTTAGGTGTTAGAAAAAAAAAGCGCTGCAAAGGGCTTTAACATACAGGGAGTGCAGAATTATTAGGCAAGTTGTATTTTTGAGGATTAATTTTATTATTGAACAACAACCATGTTCTCAATGAACCCAAAAAACTCATTAATATCAAAGCTGAATAGTTTTGGAAGTAGTTTTTAGTTTGTTTTTAGTTATAGCTATTTTAGGGGGATATCTGTGTGTGCAGGTGACTATTACTGTGCATAATTATTAGGCAACTTAACAAAAAACAAATATATACCCATTTCAATTATTTATTTTTACCAGTGAAACCAATATAACATCTCAACATTCACAGATATACATTTCTGACATTCAAAAACAAAACAAAAACAAATCAGTGACCAATATAGCCACCTTTCTTTGCAAGGACACGCAAAAGCCTGCCATCCATGGATTCTGTCAGTGTTTTGATCTGTTCACCATCAACATTGCGTGCAGCAGCAACCACAGCCTCCCAGACACTGTTCATAGAGGTGTACTGTTTTCCCTCCTTGTAAATCTCACATTTGATGATGGACCACAGGTTCTCAATGGGGTTCAGATCAGGTGAACAAGGAGGCCATGTCATTAGATTTTCTTCTTTTATACCCTTTCTTGCCAGCCACGCTGTGGAGTACTTGGACGTGTGTGATGGAGCATTGTCCTGCATGAAAATCATGTTTTTCTTGAAGGATGCAGACTTCTTCCTGTACCACTGCTTGAAGAAGGTGTCTTCCAGAAACTGGCAGTAGGACTGGGAGTTGAGCTTGACTCCATCCTCAACCCGAAAAGGCCCCACAAGCTCATCTTTGATGATACCAGCCCAAACCAGTACTCCACCTCCACCTTGCTGGCGTCTGAGTCGGACTGGAGCTCTCTGCCCTTTACCAATCCAGCCACGGGCCCATCCATCTGGCCCATCAAGACTCACTCTCATCAGTCCATAAAACCTTAGAAAAATCAGTCTTGAGATATTTCTTGGCCCAGTCTTGACGTTTCAGCTTGTGTGTCTTGTTCAGTGGTGGTCGTCTTTCAGCCTTTCTTACCTTGGCCATGTCTCTGAGTATTGCACACCTTGTGCTTTTGGGCACTCCAGTGATGTTGCAGCTCTGAAATATGTCCAAACTGGTGGCAAGTGGCATCTTGGCAGCTGCACGCTTGACTTTTCTCAGTTCACGGGCAGTTATTTTGCGCCTAGGTTTTTCCACACGCTTCTTGCGACCCTGTTGACTATTTTGAATGAAACGCTTGATTGTTTGATGATCACGCTTCAGAAGCTTTGCAATTTTAAGAGTGCTGCATCCATCTGCAAGATATCTCACTATTTTTGACTTTTCTGAGCCTGTCAAGTCCTTCTTTTGACCCATTTTGCCAAAGGAAAGGAAGTTGCCTAATAATTATGCACACCTGATATAGGGTGTTGATGTCATTAGACCACACCCCTTCTTATTACAGAGATGCACATCACCTAATATGCTTAATTGGTAGTAGGCTTTCGAGCCTATACAGCTTGGAGTAAGACAACATGCATAAAGAGGATGATGTGGTCAAAATACTCATTTGCCTAATAATTCTGCACTCCCTGTAGAGATACATACATATACATCTCTAAAATGTTCATGTGTGTGTATATATTTTTTTATATATTTATATATATATATATATATATATATATATATATATATATATATATATATATATATAAAATCCATCAGAAGTATGCACTCAATCCAATGTAGAAACTTCCATGCCCGGGTGTCTCCTCAAAATGTAAAATAGAAATTCATGACTGAAAGAGGGCGCTCACAGGTCTTTGCAAAAAATATATTTTTATTTGATATATAAGTTGACGTTTCGGCTAGCATGTCTAGCCTTCCTCAAGTCAGTCTATAAAAATAGAAATTTTATACAAATCAATCTAACATGTTATAATCACTGTACTGGTGGAAGAGACTCAGTCAGTGCTAATGGGTTAGGGGGCGCAATACTTGCCTTGGCCTGGGTGCTGACAACCCATGCTACGCCACTGCCTCAAACATTCCTGAACAATGTTTGCAGTGTGGCTGGGTGCATTATCCTGCTGAAAGAGGCCACTGCCATCAGGGAACACCATTGCCATGAAGGGGTGTACTTGGTCTGCAACAATCTCTAGGTAGGTGGTATGTGTCAAAGTAACATCCACATGAGTGCCAGGACCCAAGGTTTCCCAGAAGAACATTGCCCAGAGCATAACACTGCCTCTGCCGGCCTGCCTTCTTCCCATAGTGCATTCTGTTGCTATCTCTTCCCCAGGTAAACAATGCACATGCACCCGGACATCCACCTGATCTAAAAGAAAATGTGATTCATCAGACCAGGTAACCTTCTTCCATTGCTCCATGGTCCAGTTCTGACACTCACGTCCCCCATTGAAGGTGCTTTTGGTGGTGGACAGGGGCCATCATGGGCACTCTGACTGGTCTGTGGTTAGGAAGCCCCATACGCTGCAAACTGTGATGCAGTGTGTTTTCTGACACCTTTCTATCATGGCCAGAATTCTTTTTTTTCAGCAAATTTGAGCGACAGTAGCTATTCTGTGTGATCAAACCAGACAGGCTAGCTTTCGCTCCCCACATGCATCAATGAGCTTTCGGCGCTTATGACCCTGATGCCGGTTCATTGGTTGTCCTTCCTTGCACCACTTTTAGTAGGTACTACCCACTGCATACTGGAAACACCCCACAAGACTTGCTGTTTTGGAGATTCTCTGACCCAGTCGTCTAGCCATCATTATTGTCAAAATAACTCAGATCTTTTCGCTTGTCCAATTTTCTTGCTTCCAAAACATGAAATTCAAGAACTGACTGTTCACTTGCTGCCTAATATACCCCCCTTGACAGGTGCTATGTGACAATATAATCAATCTTATTCTCTTCACCTGTCAGTGGTTTTAATGTTGTGGCTGATCAGTGTGTGTAAATATATATATATATATATATATATATATATATATATATATACAGTATATATACTTATACTTGTGTACATATGTGTTTATATATTTATATGTGTATTTATGCATTTACAGACACACAAATATATATATATATATATATATATATATATAGTATATATATATATATATATATATATATATATATATATATACATATATATATATATATATATATATATATATATTAAACATGTAAAACATATTTATGCAATTATTCATATTTAAAAAAAAAAAATATTTCACATTCCAATGTACTTCGCATAAGGGAATATGTTCTAAGTATTTTTAAATAGATATTCACATATATATATATATATATAATTATATATACAGTATAGATATATATTTTACCAAAAAAAATCATATATACTGTATGTATATATATATATATATATATTCCTTTATGAATAAATAGAACATATTCTTCTATGTGAAGAACATTGGAATATGAAATATTAATATTTCATGTTGGGTTAGTGCACTTCGGTAAGCTATATTGGGTTTGCGCGATTTATTGGGTGTTCTACTTTCCACACTGTCATGAGATGCAGGACACAGCAAAGATGGTACAACTCTCTTTTATTGTAGAGCATGGAAACATACATCTGGTAGCATTGATCTCACTAACTAACTGCGACACAGACAAACGGATATAAGCCCCGCCCCCAATCTCGTGATGTCACTTCCCACTCTCATCACATCTTCCCCCTTTTCAAAGGACAAAGCATACATTTTTTTTCCATTTGAATATAATAAATAACAAAGTATACAACAACAATTTTGTATAGTATATAACAAATAACAAGTTACAGAAAATATAAACAACATGAATTACATCCTGACTTGAATATGGGGGTAGACTACCCTAGTCCACAGTGACCATGGGATTATTCTGCCCATACTTCTGGTCACTGTTCCAACTAAAGTTAATCCCGATATCGGGCCGGAAGTTTCACCACTCTTCCGCTTGATGTAACTCTACATGAATTGTCCTCTGATACAGAAGAAGGTGATTGAGAGTGCACTGAGGCAAAGACATATCCCCGCTGTGTTCTTGCTGAGGGGAAGGCACCCCTTTTAAAACAGGGGATCCCACCAGCGGTGGTACTGAGGCATCCAGTTCCAAACTCTCAGGTACAGGCTGAAGATGGTTTCGGTTACGGCGTGTAACTGTCCCTCCATCAGTAAGGACTACATAAGACCTTGGTTCTGGAGAGCGTCCAGTTACCGTAGCAGACGTCTTCCATTTCTTCTCATCATCAAGTTCAATTCTGACACTTTGCCCCGCATTCAGCTCCTGCAAGGGCCTCACAGAATGTCTCCTGTCATAGAACAATCGATAGCCCCTTTTTGCCTCTTCATCCCTCCGAAGGACTTCATCCCGAGGAATAGAGCTAGTTGGCTGGAAGACACCCACAGAGGGTAAGGTGGTGCGAAACTGGCGTCCTAGTATCAGCTGTGCCAGGCTAAACCCCGTGGCTTGAATGTTAGTCGCCCTATAGGACAAGAGGGCCAGGTACGGCTCAGATTGCTTTAAAATAAATTTTGTTGTTTGAACTGCCCTTTCAGCCATTCTGTTGGCCTGCGGGTAATGTGGACTTGACGTGGAATGTGTGACGAAACCAATCTCGCCACTGTACATTGGAGGGCCTGTTATGGAACATTCTTTGGGCTGGAGGTACATGGGCTTAAGGATACCCAGAGACTGCATGAAAATATGGAATTTTATATGCTGGACACCCCATGTACTTTCATAACTCTGTCTTATGTCTATGTCACCCTGTATCCATAAATACAGGATGGGTACAGGGTGTGAGTACACCTTTTGGGAGCAATTGTGACTCTATAAGCCAAGAGGGCATAAAAGACTTTATAGCTAATAAGAACTGTTCCTATATTCAGTAATAAGATGTATTCTAGGTATGTTTCAGATCTGATTGTGTCTCAGGAGTCTGTCTGGGTAAACTGATTGTGTCATTGTGTGATTATGTTAACTAGACTGCCCAACATCAGATTGTCTGAGTAAACGTTCTTCCCTAGTTAATTAACTTAATATGTTAATCTGTTTTACCTGTGAATAGACAATTGTAGAGGTTTGATGCATTGTTCATATGTTTGCTTTACTGTTAAACCAATGCCCTTTGTAACCTGAAGCCAGGGTGTATAAATCTGTGTGCTGCCTTCAAATAAAGTAGTTATTCTTTTTTAAACCTGAAATGTGGAGCTTGGTCTCATGTTTGCAGGGAAACTGGCTGGGTTGTGAATTGCTGATTCCCTATGCAGGACATTGTTCATCTGGTATTAACCCTTGGTACACTGTTGGTACCGTAACATTGGTGGCAGCGACGGAATGAACCTTATCGCCCAGAAGAGCAACTACACAAGCCAGTAACCTCAGGAAGAGGGGGATTATTACAATACTGACTAAGATGGAAAAGAGAAAAGTAAATTTTGCAGCTTTTAAAAACTTCCTGGAAACAGAAGGAGAGATTGATGGGTACCTTGCGGATTTTGAGAGGCAATGTGCACTACACAAGGTACCCGCAGAGGACTGGGTCACGATATTATCTGGAAAATTATCCGGCCGGGCCAGAGAGGCTTTTCGGGCCATTCCAGATGAGGAAGTCAGGGATTATAATACTGTAAAAGAGGCTCTGCTCTCCAGGTATGCGGTTACACCGGAGGCATACCGGAGACGGTTCAGAGACACTGTTAAATTAGCTGGAGATTCCTACCTTGAGTGGGCATGTAAGGTGCACCGCACAGCAGCTCACTGGATAGCGGGGTGCCAAGCCATATCTGGGGAAGAGGTGCTGCAGCTATTCCTGTTGGAACATTGCTTCGACAAATTACCCGCAGGAGTTCGAGAGTGGGTTCGGGACCGTAAACCCTCCACCCTGCAGGAAGCGGCTCGCTTGGCAGATGAGTATACGGATGCCCGCAAACTGGACATTGCTACCACTAAGCCCCCTGCTAGAGTGGAGTACAGACCCCCAGTCACCCCAGCAGCTGCCAGTTACCAAACCCCGGCGCACCGCTATACCACACGGCCTCCGGCCACGAACTACCCTCAGAGAGCCCTGTTCAATTCGCGGGGCTACTCACAACCTATTCGGTGCTTTAGATGTAAGCAACTAGGGCACAAAAGACCAGAGTGTCCCCTAAACGCAGCGAACCAAGCGCAGTCCTGGAGAAGACCCGCCGGCGGAATCCCACGTAATCCTCAGCCTGCGGCCCGCTACGTAGAGGCGCAAGAATGCTGGAGCATCCTACATGAGACAGACCTTGTGCAAGCTGCCCACCGGAATAACCGGCAACTGGTTAAAGTGAATGGGAAGAAGGTCAGTGGTCTACGGGATACTGGTGCTACCATGACCTTGCTTCAAAAGAACTTGGTGTCTGAGAAACAGTACACTGGAGACACTGTGGCTGTGAGGGTAGCAGGGGGCGATGTGTTCAGCCTACCTGTTGCCAGGGTACATTTGGATTGGGGAGTGGGCGCTAGACCTGTGAATGTGGGGGTCAAGAAGGACTTACCTGCTGATGTTCTTCTTGGAAATGACTTGGCCCCCCTTGTTTCTGCCTACGCTCCTATGGGTCCCGCTGTTGTTAACTCTGTGACTACCCGTGCCCAGATCCGTGCAGCAGAGACTGACCCACCTGCTGCTAAGCCCCAGGACGCTGAGCTCAGTAAATCTCTATCCGCTATTGATATGTGGAGGTCCCGTTACAATGCGCTGATGAAGGAGAAGAGGAGCGCAGAGGAAAAAGCACGTTTAGAACAGGAATCTCTGCTAGACAAGCTGCACCGACAGACTGCAGAAAACACCAGCTTGAGAGTGGAACATGAAACATTAAAGACAAACTTAGTGACACTGGAGGAGAAGCTGACGCTGGCTCATAGTGAGGTGCAGCAACTCAAGGGCACCCTATGTCAGTATGAAGGGATTGTGGATACCTATAAAGAGCAGGTACAGAAAACTCGTAAAGAAGCTGATGGGATTTTGAAGGACTGTTTGGCCCTGGTCTGGGCACTGAGGAATTTGAACCCTTGTTTGTATGGACAGGAATTCTCTCTCATAACGGGAATACAGATGGATTGTCCCAGAAAACTGACATGCCTACCAGGCGCTCTGGTGGTATATGGCACAGTATATACCCTGGACAGCCGAGCATGACAAACCAGAGGGAGAGGAGTTTGATGGTCCTGGCTTGTTATGGGAGTCCTTTGCAGAGCCTGACTTTGGGAGCCCAGACTCCATTCCCCAGCGGCAGGCTGCGTTACAAGGGGTAGGGACAGTTGGTCCTGTCCCCCAGTAACACGGCTGTTTAGCCAAAGGGGAGACGATTGGTCTCCCCCTCCAGCAGCACAGCTATTTATCCAAAGGGGAGACAGTCGGTCTCCCCCTCCAGCAACCAGGCTCCCACCAGGCTACTTCCATGGTAGTGCTGGCACCCGGGCAGAGTACAGCTGGTCTCTGCCCACCTCGCAACCCACCAATTCAGCGTACCAGTCCCCCACACAGCTGTGGTGAGGCACCTGGACATGGACAAGTTTTCCCCGTACTCAGGTGTAGTAACCATTTATTGTGGGTGGGCTGTACTACTAATTGTGTTTTATGGGTGGGTTGCTGGACTAACCAGGGCACTGACCGGCAGGAGGTCAGATACCCTGTTAGTCTGTTTGGAAAAGGGGAGAGATGTGACGAAACCAATCTCGCCACTGTACATTGGAGGGCCTGTTATGGAACATTCTTTGGGCTGGAGGTACATGGGCTTAAGGATACCCAGAGACTGCATGAAAATATGGAATTTTATATGCTGGACACCCCATGTACTTTCATAACTCTGTCTTATGTCTATGTCACCCTGTATCCATAAATACAGGATGGGTACAGGGTGTGAGTACACCTTTTGGGAGCAATTGTGACTCTATAAGCCAAGAGGGCATAAAAGACTTTATAGCTAATAAGAACTGTTCCTATATTCAGTAATAAGATGTATTCTAGGTATGTTTCAGATCTGATTGTGTCTCAGGAGTCTGTCTGGGTAAACTGATTGTGTCATTGTGTGATTATGTTAACTAGACTGCCCAACATCAGATTGTCTGAGTAAACGTTCTTCCCTAGTTAATTAACTTAATATGTTAATCTGTTTTACCTGTGAATAGACAATTGTAGAGGTTTGATGCATTGTTCATATGTTTGCTTTACTGTTAAACCAATGCCCTTTGTAACCTGAAGCCAGGGTGTATAAATCTGTGTGCTGCCTTCAAATAAAGTAGTTATTCTTTTTTAAACCTGAAATGTGGAGCTTGGTCTCATGTTTGCAGGGAAACTGGCTGGGTTGTGAATTGCTGATTCCCTATGCAGGACATTGTTCATCTGGTATTAACCCTTGGTACACTGTTGGTACCGTAACAGAATGTATAAAATCATATTCTCTGCTGAAAGAACTGAACTCTGTGGAAGCGAACTGCATTCCGTTATCACTCACCAGCTCCATTGGTATGCCCCACCGGGAGAACAAGCTCCTGAGACGAGTGATAATGGCTTGACTTGTGATTTCATTCAAAGGTACAATTTCCAAATACCTAGAATAGTAGTCGATCATGACTAAGAAAATTTTCTCGTGCAGTTCGCACAAATCAGCAGCTATTTTCTGCCACGGGCCTGCAGGCAGCGGAGTAGAAATCAAGGGCTCCCTTCTCTGAGAAGGCCGGCGTTCCCGGCAAAAGGCACATTTAGATACATGGCTTGTAATGTCGTAACTAATTCCAGGCCACCATACAGCCGTAGCTGCCCTTTCTCTACACGTTGTAATGCCAAAGAGGCCATCGTGAATCCTGTTTAACATCTCCTGCCGCATGCTAACAGGAATAACAATGCGGTCCTGGAACAGCACAAACCCATCCAGCTCCGTGAGCTGTGACCTTTCTGACTGGTAAGAATTTAAAGACATTCAGGCTGCCCGACTCTCGGTCCAACCTTCTTTTATGTACTTTATAACTTCTTGAAGGTCTGTATCTAAATATGTCTCTTTCTTTATTTGTTCTAGCTTCCCTGAAGAAATGGATTTGGAGACCAGAACTGAATCTACATATACTTTCACATCTGATTCCGTTGAAGACTCTTCAGCAGCAGCCAGCGGGAGCCTGGATAGTGTATCTGCCACAACCAGTTATTTCCCCGGCACATGCATTGCCTGAATGTTGAATCTGAGCAGCCTCATTAGAAGTCTCTGGCATCTTAGGGATGTTATGTCAATATCATAGGAATTGATTAGAGGGACTAGCGGTTTATGATCAGTCTCCAGACTAAATTTCTTTAAACCCACTAGGTAATGCTAAAAGCGCTCACAGGCCCAAACTGCAGCCAGACACTCTCTCAATTTGGGCGTATTTTGACTCAGCAGCTGTCAGTGTGCAGGAACAGTAGGCGATGGGCTGTAGTTTGTTTTCATTCAGCTGCAGGAGGGCGGCCCCTACCCCATAACTTCTCGTATCAGCACTAACCACAGTCTTTTTGGAAGGGTAGTAGAACCCCAACACTGGGGCAGACCCCAGTAGGGACTTGACCTGCATAAAAGATTCTTCCTGTGAAGGTCCCCAGACCCAGGCAACATCTTTTCTTAGCAACTCTGTGATAGGGTGTAGTATTGTGGATACATTTGGAAGGAACCTGCCCACATAATTTACAAGGCCCAATATTTGTCTCAGCTCATGTACATCTGAATGATTTTTCATCTTTTCAATAGCACAAATTTTCTCGGGGTCTGGCTTGATGCCATCCCCATTGATGATATGCCCAAAGTAGCATAACTCAGCTTTTCCAAAATGGCATTTCTCTTTGTTTAGCTTCAGCCCAGACTCTCTGATAGTCTGCAGCACACAGCTCAATCACTGATCATGTTCCTCCAATATAGACCCATACACTAAGATGTCATCCATGACGACTGCCGTGCCCATGTGGTCTCTTAGGAGAGAACTCATTTCTCTTTGGAAGATTTCAAGAGCAGAGGATATCCCGAAGAAGAGTCTGCAAAAACAAAACCGACCTACTGGTGTAATGAAGGTAGTCAGTTTGCGGCACTTTGGATCTAGAGGTATCTGCCAGAAGCCACTAAAAGCATCCAATGTAGAGAAGAACTTCGCCCCCGCCAATTTCAGAGCTATGTCTTCAAGTGTCGGCAGCACATATCTCTCTCTCTTCACCGCCTCATTCAGCCTTTTCAAGTCTACGCAGATGCGTACCTTCCTGTTTTTCTTCGCAACAGGCACAATGGGGGCACACCAGTCAGTTGCTTCAACAACCTCTTCAATACGGGGAGTGGTAATGCTGTATGGGACTGCGTCACCTTTAAGTGATATACGGACTGGGTTGCAATTCAGTAGGCCCAATTCACCAAACATATCTTCTGAGATCTAATTCACTCTGGCCACTAGGCCCAAACCACAGGCTGCTTTTCTGCTCAATAAGTTGTTAACAAACTGACCTCTAATCACAGGCACCCAGATGGTGAATTTCCTTTGCTTGTACTCGCAGCTGGCAAGAAATTTCCCTGCACAATCATTGCGGCCACCAGGACTATGGACTTCTGTTGTAACTTTCGCCAGCTGGGGCTGTTGAGGCAGTTTTATGAACGCATTACAGTGATGTCTGCTCCTGTGTCAATCTTAAAGGCAACTTTGGCTCCCATTACAGTAAGGGTAACCCTCCAATCATCTTCTGAACCCGGCCGTTCATCAACAGACCCCAAAAAGGACACTTCTTGACCCTCCTGGTCGCTATCCACCTGCATCTCCTTAATATATTCAGTCTTACACACCACTTCAAAATGGCCCATCCTGTTACATTTCCTACATCTTTTGTCTTTAGCAGGGCATATGACACTCTGATCATGGGCACGGTTGCACTGTGTGCATCGGGCATGCTGCGCCCATCCACTTGGGCCTATCTGTTGCCCTTGGTCTACCGCTCACACTGTGCCTTTCACTAGCACCTCTCCTGAACTGCTGCACTTCATCCACAATACTCTCAGACCTCAGATCAGCACTTTGCTTTTTCACCAGTTCACTCTGGCGGGCCATCCTAATAGCCTAATGTTAAATCAGACTCTAATTGTAGCTTCAGTGAGACTTCAGCATCTGCAATTCCAATAACTTCTGTCTCTGATTTGCTCTTCTTTAGCAACATCGAACTCACAGAATTCAGCTAGTTCATACAGGCTGCACACTAATGACTCCACAGATTCTCCCACACGCTGAGCACGTTTGTGAAAACAAGCCCTCTCATTAATCAGATTTCTTTTGGGCACAAAGTGGGCACTGAGTTTATTCATAACTATTTCAAAGTCAAATTATTCCCCTTCTTGGAAAGTAAAAGTATTGAACACTGGCTCCACATCTTTCCCCATAGAGTATAAAAGAGAATTAACTTGTACTTCACCTCTCTCCTTGTCCAGCTTGAAAGCAATCCTGAAGCGCTGAAACCATGTGGGCCAAGCTGCAGGCTGAGATAAATCAAAAGGCTGGGGTAAACTTTGACATCATCATTGATCAGGAAACAGAAGCGCAGGCAAGAACTTCTGACACCATGTCATGAGATGCAGGACACATGCAGGACACAGCAAAGATGGTACAACTCTATTTTATTGGAGAGCATGGAAACATACATCTGGTAGCATTGATCTCACTAACTGCGACACAGACAAACAGATCTAAGCCCCGCCCCCAATCACGTGACGTCACTTCCCACTCTCATCACACATGCTCCATTAAAGTATATGGGGGAATACGGTAACATGGTCGCGATATTCCACGTTCGGCTTTTTGCACACGTCAGGTTAGAGCTTGTGTAAAAACTTTTACTTTCAACTTGTAATACACGTTACTCGACACGCGCAAAAAGCCTCCATCTAGCAACGTTAACGCGGGATCGATACATTTTGCCCCACTCTTAATCTAGCCCATAATAACATTTTGTAGATAATAGTAATGTTTTCATGCAGATGTCATGAATATTAATTATTAATGGCTTCTTTGTACCGTGCAGTTTCAGCATTACAATTACTTTAATATCTATTTCAAATGACAGCTAAATAATTACAGCATTCTTTAATTTACTTGCATTTATAAAAATATTCATTACTATTTAGGAGTGGGAGTGTATTTCCTACAGTAACCAAAACTTGCTTCTCATTCAGTTATCATGAAAAATACATATTTCATTTGATGGTCTTTGCTGAGTTTTCTGTGGTGGAATGTGAGAGATACTCCCCCCCCCCCCCCCCCCCCCCCGAGGTTATAACTGTGTGCACTGAAACATGTCATAAGCACAGCTCCCCTTTCTATCTAAAATCCTAAACTCTCACTTTGTATCATGCAGCCAATTTTCAACTAAAGGATTCAGGCCCCTATGTTCCTCAAGCATTTTCCGTAGCATAATTTGCTTTCAAATTAAAATGAGTTACATGTATTGGAGATTTTGTATGTTTCACAAGCAATAAAAACTTATTTCTGCTTTTACTTTTTCATTAAGTTTTGGCAAGAGGATAATCGAAATGAGCATATTTGCCATTTAATTTTATGAGTATGATTTTTTCCAAGCAGAGCAGTATGTGGATAAGTGTGTGTATTGGAACTTGTTCTGTTGGAATGTTGTCTTATTAAGATGCTGTGGTAAAATATATGGCATGGATAGCTAAATGATAATATTGGGATAATTTCAATGCAAACTCGTTTACAGAATATCAAGTTTAGTCTTTTTAAAACTGTGGTTCAATAAACTTCATTGCATGGGACATAAATGGCCTAAATTTTCCACAGTGTGCAAACCTTTCTATAAAAAAAAATATATGTATATATATATAGGCAAATAGAAAGATGTTGCAAGTAGCGGTTTTTTAAATTAAAAGCAAAAGTCTTTATTGCAACATGGGTAAAAAACACTCCAGGAAGCGTCACAAGTACAATCACAACAATGGGTCCGCTAACATGTTTCGGCCTGAGGCCGTAATCATAGCTAATGGACTATGCACCTGAGCACCTTAAAAAGTACCAGGATCGCCCTGATTGGGTAAAAACAAAATTACACGTTGTGATACATTTTAACTCTATGAGTACCTAAGCAATTTAAATGTTGCATTTCAATTTAAATTTAAATACAAAGAGCCTATTACCAAAACATTATCTGATGAATCTGAAAATACTGAATAAATGAGCATTAACTTAATTCACTTCTATGCTAAACAATAAACCGCCACACCCCCTCCTGCACAGTAGGACTCCTATGGAGGACGCCATGGTGATTACAGAGCGTACACAAGTGAATTCTTCTTAAGACAGCGAGAGCCGTTTGGGGTCTAGCGGTCCTGAGGTGTGGTGAATAAGGGCGATTGCGCCTTCTGGGAACATGGTTTTTCCCTTGTTTTACTCTCTTTATGCATGAGAGTGGAAGACACCGCACACACAGTCTGTATACCGCTCATATTGCCCCATAAGCTCCGGTTTTCTGAAGCACACTACATTACTGACTTGAATCCAGTTTGTCATTAAAGGCGTGCATAGGAAGTGTTTTTCGAGCTCTACACATTTATACAGCTTGATAGCGTCTTCTCCTCAGAGTCTCCACCTTTACTAGACTTTGTTAATTTCTTCACGAGTTTATACATAGACAGTATATATAAGGACGGTTACAGTAAACTATCATTTTTTGTTTTATATATATATATATATATATATATACAACAAAGAATGAATGAGATAAGGAACCAAGTCCCTTAACCCACCCTATAGCGCTACTATATAGTAATATTTAAAATGCCCTATAAGTTGTGGGTACCTCTATACAAAAGTATAGCTGTAAGAGATTCTGCAGCCAATTCCTGAAAGGCAGAGGGGTCCCTGACCACCTCAAAGAACAAGAAACAAATACAAGGAATAGGAAGGCGCAGAAATCAACAGCTAATTACCACCAGGATAGAAGGTTATATAATCAACAATACATCAATAAATAAAAATTAATGGTAAAAAGGAATGAAATAGTATAATAGTAGCAGATGAATGTCAATATATATAGTACAAGACAATTCAGAACATAAATGTAGTAATATGTAGTAAGATGCACAGTCCCAAAAGATGATAAATAAAATACTGGAAAACAATCTTCACCAATCTTTCCCCCTTTTGTACAAGACAATTCAGAACATAAATGTAGTATTTTTTATATATATGTGTTTTCATTAAATCATATATTTCTATTTTTTTCTTCTTATTATAAAGAATTGAGCCAACAAGTAAGCAGTAGTCATTAAAGCCTTAGTGCTAACAAAGAGGGCCAAGAAAAGAAAATATTATTGGCGGGAGGTGACAGACTAGTTTGAGGTCAAGTCTTCTTTTATTCCTACCCTATTTCTCATTTCCCTCCGTTTTTGTTCTCTTTCTATGCTATTAAAGGCAGTCAGCTAGAGCACGGATTGGAAAAGAAGGTTCTATAAGAAAGGTCAGAAAATTTTCATTAGGGATAGCGGATCATGTAGAACCGCCTGTAATTCTTCTGCAACCACTATTGTATAATAAGGACTAGATTACAAGTGGAACACTATTTTAACATTTGCCTGTTAAATAACCAGCCATTACAAGTTTGTTTTGCGATACAAAAATTAACCAAAGGTCAGACCTATGGTTAATTTAAAAAATGTCCCCCAATTGCCCCCAAAATAAAGTGTATTTTTTATTTATTGAAATAAAAATTATGAGAATCTTTAGAAAAAAATTCTCTAACTGCACAAATCAGTTATAAGGGGTTAAAGTGAGCGAATGTGGGGTATTGGAAAAAAAAGGCACTGAAAAGTGCCTTATATTGCGGTTCTTTGGGAACTGTGTGTTCACTGTAAATATATATGAATATGCTTATAAGGTAGGAAAATTCTGATTGGCTGATGGAATCAGTCAATCAGAACCAAGTTCAATCCGATTGGCTGATCCGATCAGCCAATCAGATTGAGCTTGCATTCTATTGGCTGATCGGAACAGCCAATAGAATGCGAGCTCAATCTGATTGGCTGATTGGATCAGCCAATCGGATTGAACTTGATTCTGATTGGCTGATTCCATCAGCCAATCAGAATTTCCCTACCTTAATTCCGATTGGCTGATAGAATCCTATCAGCCAATCGGAATTCGAGGGACGCCATCTTGGATGACGTCCCTTAAAGGAACCTTCATTCGGCGAGTAGGGGTCAGTTGAAGAGGTTGGATCCGCGTCGGTTGGAAAGAAGATGGCTCCGCTCCGCTCCAGAAGAAAGAAGATTGAAGATGCGGCTTGATAGAAGACTTCATCCCGATGATGGACTTCCGACTTCAGCCCGATGATGGATTTCTTCAGCCGCCGCTTGGATTCAGACTTCAGCCCGAGGATGGACGTCACTCTTCAGCCCCCCGCTTGGGCTTGGATCAAGACTCTGGACCGATCGGTGAACCTGGCATGGTGAAGACAAGGTAGGAAGATCTTCAGGGGCTTAATGTTAGGTTTATTTAAGGGGGGTTTGGGTTAGATTAGGGGTATGTAGGTGGTGGGTTGTAATGTTGGGGGGGGGGTATTGTATGTTTTTTTTTACAGGCAAAAGAGCTGAATTCTTTGGGGCATGCCCCGCAAAGGGCCCTGTTCAGGGCTGGTAAGGTAAAAGAGCTTTGAACTTTTTTAATTTAGAATAGGGTAGGGCATTTTTTTATTTTGGGGGGCTTTGTTATTTTATTAGGGGGCTTAGAGTAGGTGTAATTAGTTTAAAATTGTTGTAATATTTTTCTAATGTTTGTAAATATTTTTTTATTTTTTGTAACTTAGTTCTTTTTTATTTTTCGTACTTTAGTTTATTTCATTGTATTTATTTGTAGATATTGCATTTAATTAATTTATTGATAGTGTAGTGTTAGGTTTAATTGTAGATAATTGTAGGTAGTTTATTTAATTTATTGATAGTGTAGTGTTAGGTTTAATTGTAACTTAGGTTAGGATTTATTTTACAGGTGATTTTATAATTATTTTAACTATTTTAGCTATTAAATAGTTCTTAACTATTTAATAGCTATTGTACCTGGTTAAAATAAATACAAAGTTACCTGTAAAATAAATATAAATCCTAAAATAGCTACAATATAATTATAATTTATATTGTAGCTATATTAGGGTTTATTTTACAGGTAAGTATTTAGTTTTAAATAGGATTAATTTATATAATAAGAGAATTTATTTCGTTAGATTTAAATTATATTTAACTTAGGGGGGTGTTAGTGTTAGGGTTAGACTTAGCTTTAGGGGTTAAAAAATTTATTAGAGTAGCGGGGAGCTCCGATCAGCAGATTAGGGGTTAATACTTGAAGTTAGGTGTCGGCAATGTTAGGGAGGGCAGATTAGGGGTTAATACTATTTCTTATAGGGTTATTGAGGCGGGAGTGAGGCGGATTAGGGGTTAATACATTTATTATAGTAGCGCTCAGGTCCGGTCGGCAGATTAGGGGTTAATAAGTGTAGTTAGGTGGAGGCAACGTTGGGGGCGGCAGATTAGGGGTTAATAAATATAATATAGGGGTCGGCGGTGTTAGGGGCAGCAGATTAGGGGTACATAGGGATAATGTAAGTAGCGGCGGTTTACGGAGCGGCAGATTAGGGGTTAAAAAAAATATGCAGGTGTCAGCGATAGCGGGGGCAGCAGAATAGGGGTTAATAAGTGTAAGGTTAGGGGTGTTTAGACTCGGGGTACATGTTAGGGTGTTAGGTGCAGACGTAGGAAGTGTTTCCCCATAGGAAACAATGGGGCTGCGTTAGGAGCTGAACGCGGCTTTTTTGCAGGTGTTAGGTTTTTTTTCAGCTCAAACAGCCCCATTGTTTCCTATGGGGGAATCGTGCACGAGCACGTTTTTGAGGCTGGCCGCGTCCGTAAGCACCGCTGGTATCTAGAGTTGCAGTGGCGTTAAATTATGCTCTACGCTTACCGCCTGTAATTCTTCTGCAACCACTATTGTATAATAAGGACTAGATTACAAGTGGAACACTATTTTAACATTTGCCTGTTAAATAACCAGCCATTACAAGTTTGTTTTGCGATACAAAAATTAACCAAAGGTCAGACCTATGGTTAATTTAAAAAATGTCCCCCAATTGCCCCCAAAATAAAGTGTATTTTTTATTTATTGAAATAAAAATTATGAGAATCTTTAGAAAAAAATTCTCTAACTGCGCAAATCAGTTATAAGGGGTTAAATTGAGCGAATGTGGGGTATTGGAAAAAAAAGGCACTGAAAAGTGCCTTATATTGCGGTTCTTTGGGAACTGTGTGTTCACTGTAAATATATATGAATATGCTTATAAGGTAGGAAAATTCTGATTGGCTGATGGAATCAGTCAATCAGAACCAAGTTCAATCCGATTGGCTGATCCGATCAGCCAATCAGATTGAGCTTGCATTCTATTGGCTGATCGGAACAGCCAATAGAATGCGAGCTCAATCTGATTGGCTGATTGGATCAGCCAATCGGATTGAACTTGATTCTGATTGGCTGATTCCATCAGCCAATCAGAATTTCCCTACCTTAATTCCGATTGGCTGATAGAATCCTATCAGCCAATCGGAATTCGAGGGACGCCATCTTGGATGACGTCCCTTAAAGGAACCTTCATTCGGCGAGTAGGGGTCAGTTGAAGAGGTTGGATCCGCGTCGGTTGGAAAGAAGATGGCTCCGCTCCGCTCCAGAAGAAAGAAGATTGAAGATGCGGCTTGATAGAAGACTTCATCCCGATGATGGACTTCCGACTTCAGCCCGATGATGGATTTCTTCAGCCGCCGCTTGGATTCAGACTTCAGCCCGAGGATGGACGTCACTCTTCAGCCCCCCGCTTGGGCTTGGATCAAGACTCTGGACCGATCGGTGAACCTGGCATGGTGAAGACAAGGTAGGAAGATCTTCAGGGGCTTAATGTTAGGTTTATTTAAGGGGGGTTTGGGTTAGATTAGGGGTATGTAGGTGGTGGGTTGTAATGTTGGGGGGGGGGTATTGTATGTTTTTTTTTACAGGCAAAAGAGCTGAATTCTTTGGGGCATGCCCCGCAAAGGGCCCTGTTCAGGGCTGGTAAGGTAAAAGAGCTTTGAACTTTTTTAATTTAGAATAGGGTAGGGCATTTTTTTATTTTGGGGGGCTTTGTTATTTTATTAGGGGGCTTAGAGTAGGTGTAATTAGTTTAAAATTGTTGTAATATTTTTCTAATGTTTGTAAATATTTTTTTATTTTTTGTAACTTAGTTCTTTTTTATTTTTCGTACTTTAGTTTATTTCATTGTATTTATTTGTAGATATTGTATTTAATTAATTTATTGATAGTGTAGTGTTAGGTTTAATTGTAGATAATTGTAGGTAGTTTATTTAATTTATTGATAGTGTAGTGTTAGGTTTAATTGTAACTTAGGTTAGGATTTATTTTACAGGTGATTTTATAATTATTTTAACTATTTTAGCTATTAAATAGTTCTTAACTATTTAATAGCTATTGTACCTGGTTAAAATAAATACAAAGTTACCTGTAAAATAAATATAAATCCTAAAATAGCTACAATATAATTATAATTTATATTGTAGCTATATTAGGGTTTATTTTACAGGTAAGTATTTAGTTTTAAATAGGATTAATTTATATAATAAGAGAATTTATTTCGTTAGATTTAAATTATATTTAACTTAGGGGGGTGTTAGTGTTAGGGTTAGACTTAGCTTTAGGGGTTAAAAAATTTATTAGAGTAGCGGGGAGCTCCGATCAGCAGATTAGGGGTTAATACTTGAAGTTAGGTGTCGGCAATGTTAGGGAGGGCAGATTAGGGGTTAATACTATTTCTTATAGGGTTATTGAGGCGGGAGTGAGGCGGATTAGGGGTTAATACATTTATTATAGTAGCGCTCAGGTCCGGTCGGCAGATTAGGGGTTAATAAGTGTAGTTAGGTGGAGGCGACGTTGGGGGCGGCAGATCAGGGGTTAATAAATATAATATAGGGGTCGGCGGTGTTAGGGGCAGCAGATTAGGGGTACATAGGGATAATGTAAGTAGCGGCGGTTTACGGAGCGGCAGATTAGGGGTTAAAAAAAATATGCAGGTGTCAGCGATAGCGGGGGCAGCAGAATAGGGGTTAATAAGTGTAAGGTTAGGGGTGTTTAGACTCGGGGTACATGTTAGGGTGTTAGGTGCAGACGTAGGAAGTGTTTCCCCATAGGAAACAATGGGGCTGCGTTAGGAGCTGAACGCGGCTTTTTTGCAGGTGTTAGGTTTTTTTTCAGCTCAAACAGCCCCATTGTTTCCTATGGGGGAATCGTGCACGAGCACGTTTTTGAGGCTGGCCGCGTCCGTAAGCACCGCTGGTATCTAGAGTTGCAGTGGCGTTAAATTATGCTCTACGCTCCCTTTTTGGAGCCTAACGCACTGAAAACCCTGCCATTCTGTGAACTCTAAATACCAGCGGTATTTAAAAGGTGCGGGGGAAAAAAAGCACGCATAGCTAACGCACCCCCTTGGCCGCAAAACTCCAAATCTAGGCCTATGTGTTTTGTGTGGAACGGGCAGCAATGCACTACTGGGAGTTAGCAGTATCATCAGTAAAACAATGACAAGAGGCATATATGTGCAGCCACCAATCAGCAGCTAAATCCCAGGTTTTTAGCCTACCTAAGTAGGATTTTTCAACAAAACATACAAAAAGAACTAAGCAATTTATATAATAATGTAGAAGTAAATTGGAAACTTTTTTTAAATTATTTGTTCTATCTTAGTCATAAAAGGAAAAATTGGGTTTCCTGTCCCTATAACAGTGTTGTATTAAAAAAAAAACTTCTACAAATAGTTTTTTTCTGTTGATAATCATTAGATACAGTTTTTTTTCTACCCCTAAGTTCTGTAAAAGATCTTCTTGCAAAGTCAAAGTTTTGAAAATGTTGTTGGCTTTGTGGTCTTTGCAGTGTCCAGTTAGGGTCAGAAGTAAATAAGCATGTGTTGTTCACTGTGTAGAATGTTGCAAGTATATTTGTACCATATTTAACCCCATAAGGATTGGGAATTTTTAGAGAAAAACTTTCCAGAATTTTTTTTCTATCAGATAGGTCAGCATGCTAAGGCACTGTTGCTGAGCTCTGTAGCAACCGAAGGGTTGCAGGTTCGATCCCCGGCGAGGTCCACTCAGCCTTTCATCCTTCTGAGGTTGATAAAATGAGCAGCGTCTTGAGACCCTTAAGGGTGATTAGCCACGCTTTACAAGTACCCAATACATTCATACTTCATTTAAATATCAAAGATATATATTTTTTTAGTGGACAACCAAAGGTATTGATCTAGGCACATTTGGTGTATTTCATGACACCGTTTCACCACCATGTAATCATGTAAAAACTGTTAAAATCATGTTAACTGTTTCACATTATTTATACACAACTACTGCGGTCATAAGTAAAATGGTTGACAAAGCTTCTCTGGGGTCCCCTTTGTTCAGAAACAGCAGACATGCATGGCTTTGTTTTTAGCAATTAGAAGGCCACTAATTGCAGCTGTGCACCAAACTTCTGAAATTCACTGTAGTGAAGGGTTTAATGAAGTATCTTGTAAGGTTAATTTTAGCTGTAGTGTAGAGATTACCCTCCCACCTGACAACTCCCACCCCCTGATCCCTACTTGATCCCTCCACACAGCTCTCTTCCCTCCCTCACCCCCACTTGTCACCACCATCTTAGTATCTGGCAGTCATTCTGCCACTATACAGTTTAGGAAGAGTATTATTTATTTTTTATTTTTAAATATATGTAGGGTACCCTCCTCACCCAATCACCTCTCAGATCCCCCCCCCCCCCCACAAATAGCTTTCTAACCCTCTTTCCTGTCAATCAGTGCTGCCAGTAACCAGTTTGTAGTTTTTTAAAAAAAATGTTTTAATATTTATTAAAAAAAATATTTCTGTAGTGTAGCAATCCACTACCCCCTCAACACCCCTTTCCATATTGAAGGGAACACATCCCTTCCTCTCCCTCCCTAAAAAATTATTTTTGGGTGGTAGGAAATCCCCCTTTCCTCACCTTCTCCCCCCCCCATGATTCATTGCCTGCCTGCCTCCTTCCTTCACACACCACCCACGGCAGCAGCTCAAGCCGATACTTCAGTGATCTACCTTCATATGATAAAGGAAACACGATCAGTGCTCCCTTGCCATATGAACGCAAGGTACCTCTGCCTCTGGCTGCAGTCTAAGCTGCCAAAGCTGCCAACCGGGACCAAAGCTCGAGGCAGAAGATTGGATGTATCCACTATGTCAACAGGGGCGGGACTACCATTGTTGCAGCAGGTGCAGTGGCACCAGAGCCCAAGTGCTGGAGGGGCCCACAGCAGCTACTCTATACATAGGTGTTAGTAGAATCCTAATGTAGGGGAGCCTTTTATTAGTGCAGGTTGCAGGTAAATTTATATATCTATATTATTGCTATGGCTTACTACTGAGTTTCCTTTGGGGGGACCCAAAAAAAATTGCACCAGGACCCACTGTGGAGTAGGTCCGCTACTGGTTAACAGGGTACGCTGTGATATAGTAGCTACGTCCAATAGGCAGAAAGGGTTAAAAGGACATGAAACCCCAAAAATGTATCTCATGATTCAGATACAACAAATACGTTTAAATAACTTTCCAGTTTACTTCTATTATCAAATTTGCTTCATTCTCTTGGTATAATTTGTTGAAGGAGCAGCTTTTGGAGTTCATCACACCCTGCTCCTGCTTGTACCCTGCATCCCTGGTGGTCCAGGGCTCTGGCATTTCCCAGGAAATCCAGGGATGTTTGTGTCATCACCAGACATGCACATGTTGGCATCACCTAGCCCCAGAAACCCAGAATTGTCAGGCAGGACCACAGGGCTTAAGGGAGCTGTAAGGGGGTTGGTATTCCAACCCCTTAAACCCTAGAAACCCCCAAGACCCACCATTTGAAAGGCAAGTTTTTTTTTAAAAAATACCACAGTTCTAATGCACTTAACACATATATACCCTTATAACAAACCATCAAAAGGCATGGAGACCTTCAAAACTCCTTGTTTTAAAGCCCCTAAGCTGCTCTTTAAAATAAAGCCTCTATAAGGGTTAACAGCTAGGTGATCACTGTGGTAATATCAATTACCTGGTGTAAACAAATGTCTATTTATTTGCATAGAACCTCTATGTGCTGATTAAAGTTACGTAAATATGCCAAAATGCCTTAATTTATTTGAGGATAACCCCTTCCTTTTACTATAGAGGTTAAAACCCCTACGCTATTGTTTATAACATTGTTTATTCATATTTTTGATAAATAAATGCATTATTTTCACACTTTTTGTTTCAGGTTTCTTACACGTAAATATATATTTATATATTTAATGGCATAGTTTGAATCTACTGGGTCTTGATGAAAAATTGCCAACAGTGGGACCTAAATGTTAGCAGCATCTTAAAACTGCAAGTTAGCTCAGCACATGGGTAAAAAAGGGCTCAGCAGTTAGACATGTTGGTCTACATTACAATCATACATCCTATATAATAAAAGGCCAAGTGTGTTTGTCCGAGGACAAACACATCTGGCCTTTGAGTCCCTAGCTGATCTGTGGCAGAAGTGGGCATGGCCGGTCGTGAAGGGGGTGTGGCTTGGCGAGGGCGATGATAGAGGGGAGAGAGATAGAGAGGGGAGAGAGATAGAGAGGGGGGAGAGATAGAGAGGGGGGGAGAGATAGAGAGGGTGGAGAGAGAGGGGGAGAGAGAGAGGCTGAGAGAGAGGGGGGAGAGAGGGGAGAGAGAGGGGGGAGAGAGGGTGGAGAGAGAGAGAGGGGAGAGAGAGAGGGGGAGAGAGAGAGAGGAGGGGAGAGGGAGAGGGGGGAGAGAGGGGAGAGAGAGGGGGAGAGAGAGGGGAGAGAGAGGAGGGGAGAGAGAGAGAGAGAGGGGGGGGGGGGGGGAGAGAGAGGGGGAGAGAGAGAGAGAGAGAGAGAGGGGGGAGAGAGAGAGAGAGAGGGAAGAAAGGGGGGAGAGAGCGGTAGAGAGAGGGGGGAGAGAGAGGGCAAAAGAGAGGGGGGAAAAGAGAGCGCAAAAGAGAGGAGGGAGAGAGAGCGCAAAAGAGAGGGGGAGAGAGCGCAAAAGAGAGGGGAAGAGAGCGCAAAAGAGAGGGGGGGAGAGAGCGCAAAAGAGAGGGGGGAAGAGAGAGTGCAAAAGAGGGGGGAGAGAGAGAGCGCAAAAGAGAGGGGGGGAGAGAAAACGCAAAAGAGAAGGGTGGAGAGAGAGAGAGCGCAAAAGAGAAGGGGGGAGAGAGAACGCAAAAGAGAGGGGGGAGAGAGCGCAAAAGAGAGGGGGAGAGAGAGCGCAAAAGAGAGGGGGGATAGAGCACAAAAGAGAGGGGGGAGAGAGAGCGCAAAAGAGAGGGGGGAAGAGAGAGTGCAAAAGAGGGGGGAGAGAGAGAGCGCAAAAGAGAGGGGGAGAGCGCAAAATAGAGGGGAGGAGAGAGCGCAAAAGAGAGGGGAGAGAGAGAGCGCAAAAGAGAGGGGAGAGAGAGAGCACAAAAGAGAGAGGGAGAGAGAGAGCGCAAAAGAGAGGGGAGAGAGAGAGGGGGGAGAGAGCGCAAAAGATATGGGGGAGAGAGAGAGCGCAAAAGAGAGAGCCCAAAAGAGAGGGGGAGAGAGAGAGCGCAAAAGAGAGTGGGGACAGAGAGAGCACAAAAAGAGAGGGGGGAGAGAGAGAGAGCGCAAAAGAGAGGGGGGAGAGAGAGAGCTCAAAAGAGAGGGGGGAGAGAGAGAGCTCAAAAGAGAGGGGGGAGAGAGAGAGCTCAAAAGAGAGGGGGGAGAGAGAGAGCTCAAAAGAGAGGTGGAGAGAACAAAAGAGAGGGGAGGGGAGAGAGAGCGCAAAAGAGAGGGGGGAGAGAGGGAGAGCAAAAGAGAGGGGGAGAGAGAGAGCGCAAAAGAGAGGGGGGAGAGAGAGCGCTCAAAAGAGAGGGGGGGAGAGAGAAAGCTCAAAAGAGAGGTGGAGAGAGAGAGCAAAAGAGAGGGGGGGGAGAGAGCAAAAGAGAGGAAGAGTGAGAGAGCGCAAGGGGTGGGACCGCTGTACTGCAAAAAATGGCCCATGTGAACGGGCTTTAGGACTAGTTATACATATTTTATACATTATATATACACAGTATAATGTTATTCAAAATAAATAAAACATTTCCTTCTTTTAGAAGAACATTGAAGTTTAAAATATTTATAACTACCTTTGGGTTAGCGCTGTAGGTTGAATGGTGTGTCGGGTTAGCGTGCAAGTGATAGGTATTAGTTGTTTTTTCCAGTTTGCGTGCTCCATTGAAGTCTATGAGTAGAATAAGTTAACATAGTCGTGATTTCCAACACCCTCAAGTTAGCGCGTTTCAGCTTATGCTCAGACATTTTCTTTCAAACTGTAATATGCACTCTAATCCATGTGCACTAAAAGTTTACTTCTGGCAGTGTTTGTGCTTGAGAGAAAGCGCTTAATAGTACGTCACTTGTAATCTGACCCTTTATGGATATAACAATTCATTTTAATGTCTCTAAGTCTTTGAGAGTTGCCTCTTTTAAATGAATCCGCTCCTATATAACAAATATATATATATATATATATATATATATATATATATATATATATATATATATATATATATATATATAACAAATATATAACAAATACTAACAAATGAATTAACTAAATAGATTTTGTTCTTGCTGGGTGAGTTTTTGAATCCTTTGTGAGTCTTGGAGATTACAGTTGTTTGAAGGCTTAAGATGCTTACTAAGTTACTTTTTTATATATGAAAAAGTATATATAACTAATGTAAATATTACATTAAATACACACAATCACATAGAAACATAATTATATTATATTTTTAATGTAACAGAATTGCTAATTGGATTTACAAAATATGCAAAAAGCCCAGAATGTGGCAAAAATGTTAGGTTCAATTTTTTTAGAGGTTGGCAAATTATACAAATTGTGGTTGCAGAGGTCCAATGATTTCAAACTCTCAACTTATCCAAGTTAGGAAGCATTGTTATGGCATTAAAGGGACATTAAACCCAAACAAATTCTGTCATTATTTAGATAGAGAATACAATTTTTAAAAAGTTTCCAATTTACTTCTGTTATCAAATTTGCTTCATTCTCATGTTATTCTTTGTTAAAGGGATACCTAGGTAGGTAGTGTGCACATGCCTGAAGCACTGCATGACAGGAAATAGTGCTGCCATCTAGTGCTACTGCTAATGTATAACATTTTTGCAAAACTGCTGCCATATAGTGTTGTAGACACGTGCACACTCATGAGCTTAGATCCCCGCTTTTCAACAAAGGATAACAAGAAAACAAAAAAATTGATAACAGAAGTAAATTGGAAAGTTGTTTAAAATTGTATGCTCTATCTGAATCATGAAAGGAAAAAATTGGATTTTATGTCCCTTTAAAATGTTGTGTTCTAAACACACCACTTACGCCTTTATACTCTCAATGACCTTTAGTTCTTCTTTTCATATTCCAGTTTAGTGAAACCAACCCTCTTTCCAACTTTTAACCTTATCGATGTGTTAGAAAAATGTGCACCAAACAGTCTGTGAGATTTTTGTGAGAAGTCTGTATTGGGCTTGCATAAATCAGATTCATTTTTTGCGTTGGCTAAAATAAAACTATAAAGTGATGCGCCAAAAACATTTATTTGTGGTTAGTTGTTCGCATCTTATTAAACTTTCTCATTACAACTATAACAATATACAAAATGAGCAGTATCTGAATAAAAACTGGTGACATGCTATTTTAATTTCATGATCTAGTCTTTACTTTTTTTATATGGAAAGTTTATTTAATGCTGTAATTTATATTTTACACTATGAAACCTTGTTTTTTTTTTAAATCTATATATATTTTGAACTGAAGTTTTAAAATTGGTAGCTCTTTGGAGTATGAAAAGAGAAATATAGAGAATGAAATATAAGCCTGTATGTTATTGATAATTTTGTTTCTGTATGCCCCAGATGGAAACTACATAAAATAAAATGTTGATTTCATTTATACATTTTCCACATGTCAGCTTTTTCCATATGGAAAATTGTTTGAATTTTTAGAAAGACATGATATAAAATAATAATTATAAAAAATCCTATAAGCCAAAGATTTAGTTTATTTAACGTAGTGAGAGAAGCAGTCATACCATTTTAAATAATACACTTTACATAAACTCAGTGTTATAGTAATTGCCATGTTTATATATTTGGTATTTAGCCTCCTCTCACTTGAAGTCCTGACACCTACTAGTTCCCTGTTTTAATGAATTTTACAGCCTATCACAAAAACTGATACTTATTTAAGTTCCAAAAATACTAAATGGTTCTTGAAGCTCAATTTAAAACCCAGAAAATGCCTTTGTTTGCATCAGCTATGCACATTGCTTTTCAGTGGATCCAAATAGCTAAGCACTTTTTGTGCTCTTTAAATAATAATAATAATAATAATAATAATAATAATAATAAAATAATAATAATAATAATAAAATAATAATAATAATAATAATAATAATAATAAAATAATAATAATAAAAATGATGATGATGTTGTTACTTTACATAACACAAAGGACAAAGTGGTTTGCCTCATCTTACATTAAAAATCCTAGTGCTGCTTAAATAACCCCTAATCTGTTGCTCCCGATATCGCCGCCACTATACTAAAGTTATTAAACCCTATTCCCCTGCACCCCAACATCGCCCACACTATAATAAAGATATTAACCCCTATTCCGCCACTCCCCGACATTGCCCATACTATAATAAAGATATTAACCCCTATTCCACCGCTCCCCGACATCGCCTCCACTAAATAAAGTTATTAACCCCTAACCCTCTGGCCTCCCACATCACTGCCACTAAATAAACCTCTTAACCCTTAAATTGACAGCCCCCCACATCGCAAAAAAATAAATTAAACTATTCACCCCTAAACTTAACAACCCCCTAACTTTAAATTAAAATTACAAGATCCCTATCTTAAAATAAATAAAAACTTACCTGTGAAATAAAAAAAAACTAAATTTAAACTATAAAGTAAACTAACATTACTATTACAGGTGGCCCTCGGTTTACAACGGTTCAATTTACACCGTTTCAGAATAACAACCTTTTTTTTTTAGTCATGTGACTGCTATTGAAAAGCATTGAGAAGCAGTGCATTGATTAAAATAGCCAGTAGGTGGAGCTGACCGCTTCTGTTGCAGCAAAGATATGCAAGCCAAGCAAGCTGAAATAATTCAGGTTAACCAGACCTGAGCTATCGAGCAGATTTCAAAGGAACAAGATCTTCCTGTCTATAAATCAGTCCAGATTGGAATGCATAGAAAGAACTGTTTTCAGAAAAATGCAAGTAAAGTCTGTGTTGTGTGATTATTTCATTAGGTTTATAATGCTGTTTAGCAAATGTTTTTGTTCATTTAACTTAGTTTAATTATATATTCTGTGTTGTGTGATTATTTTATTAGGTTTATAATGCTGTTTAGCATGTAAAGTCTTCATTTCAAAGCTTTAAAAATAATGTATTAGGTGTTACTTATGACAATTTTGAGAGGAGCCTGGAACCTAACCCCCTCACTTCCCATTGACTTACATTATAAACTGGGTTTCAATTTACAACGGTTTCGATTTACAACCATTCCTTCTGGAACCTAACCCCGGCGTAAACTAAGGGCTACCTGTATACTAAAATTAAAATAACTATCAATTAAATAAATTAAATTACTCATTTAAAAAAACCTAACACTACTAAAAAAAAATCTACAGTTACAAAAAATTTAAAATACTAAATTACAAAAAATAAAAAATACTAAATTACGAAAAATAACAAACATACGCCTAGATTACAAGTTTTGACGGTAAGGCTGTGCGGTGCTAACGAGCAGTTTATGCTCACAGCTCACCTACAGACAACGCTGGTATAACGGGTTTTCACCATAAGCGCTGCTTATGGTAGCGGTGAGCTGGTAAAACGTGCTCGTGCAAAAAAGCAGCGTAAAGCTCATAACGCAGCCCCATTGATTCCTATGGGAAAATACTTTTTATGTCTACACCTAACACCCTAACATGAACCCCGAGTCTAAACACCCCTAATATTACACTTATTAACCCCTAATCTGCCACCCCAACATCGCGACACCTGCATTATATTATTAATCCCTAATCTGCCGCTCCGGACACTTCCGCCACCTACATTATACTTATGAACCCCTAATCTGCTGCTCCTAACATCGTCGAACCCTACATTATATTTATTAACCCCTAATCTGCCGCCTGCAATGTCGCCGCAACCTAACTACATTTATTAACCCCTAATCTGCCGCCCCAACGTCGCCGCCACTATATTAAAGTTATTAACCCCTAAAACTAAGTCTAACCCTAACCCCCCTAACTTAAATATAATTTAAATAAATCTAAATAAATATTACTATCATTAACTAAATTATTCCTATTTAAAACTAAATACTTACCTTTAAAATAAACCCTAAGCTAGCTACAATATAACTAATAGTTACATTGTAGCTATATTAGGGTTTATTTTTATTTTACAGGCAACTTTGTATTTATTTTAACTATGTACAATCGTTATTAAATAGTTATTAACTATTTAATAACTACCTAGTTAAAATAAAGACAAATTTACCTGTAAAATAAAACCTAACCTATGTTACAATTACACCTAACACTGCACTGTAATTAAATTAATTCCCTAAAGTGTTAGGTTTTATTAAGGGGGGATTGGGTGGGTTTTAGAGTAGGGTTAGGTGTGTGAGGGATGGGTTTTAATGTTGGGGGGGGTATTGTACTTTTTTTTACAGGTAAAAGAGCTGATTACTTTGGAGCATTTGTGGTATTTTCGAGTCTGGCCAAAAAAGTGAGCGGTACACCTGTACCTGCAAGGCTCGTAATACCAGCGGACATTAAAAAGCAGCGTTGGGACCTCTCAACGCTGCTTTTTAAGGCTAACGCAAGACTCGTAATCTAGGTGATAATTATCCAAAATAAAAACAATTACACCTAATCTAATAGCCCTATCAAAATAAAAAAGCCCCCCAAATAAAAAAACCCTCCTAACACTACTAAAAAAAAAAAATCTACAGTCTTTTAAAACAAGCCCAAACCCTGATCTAAAAAAAAAACACCCCAAAAAAGTCTAAAAAAACCTAACACTAACCCCCGACGATCCACTTACAGTTTTTGAAGTCTGGACATTCATCATCATCCAGAGGTCTTCATCCAGGTGCGGAGCTCCTCCATCCTGAAGACATCCGGCCACGGAGCATCCTCTTCATACGGTCGCCGCAATATACTGAATCTTCAATACAAGGGAGCCTTTTCAAAATGGTGTCAGTTGCCTGGATGAAGACTTCTCACCGCCTGGATGAGGATGGATGTTCAAAAACTGTAAGTGGATCATCGGGGATTAGTGTTAGGTTTTTTTTAAAACTTTTTTGGGGTGTTTTTTTTTTAGATTAGGGTTTGGGTTTGTCTTAAATGAGCTGAATGCTCTTTTAAGGGCAAGAAAAAGAGCTGAATGCCCTTTTAAGGGCAATGTCCATACAAATTCCCTTTTCAGGGCAATGGGTAGTTTAGTTTTTTTTTAGAGTTAGGTTTTTTATTTTGAGGGGTTGGTTGGGTGGTGGGTTTTACTGTCGGCGGGGTCTTTGTATTTTTCAGGGAAAAGAGCTGATTTCTTTAGGGCAATGCCCTACAAAAGGCCCTTTTAAGGGCTATTTGTAGTTTATTGTAGGCTAGGGTTTCTTTTATTTTTGGGGAGCTTTTTTTATTTTGATAGGGCTATTAGATTAGGTATAATTGTTTTTATTTTAAATAATTTCGCTTGTTATTTTTTTAATTTAGTATTTTTTTATTTTTTGTAATTTAGTATTTTTTATTTTTTGTAACTGTAGATTTCTTTTTTAGTAGTGTTAGGTTTTTTTAATGAGTAATTTAATTTATTTAATTGATAGTTATTTTAATTTTAGTATAATAGTAATGTTAGTTTAATTTATTGTTTAAGCTTAGGTTTTTTTAATTTCACAGGTAAGTTTTTATTTATTTTAAGATAGGGATCTTGTTAATTTTAATTTAAAGTTAGGGGGCTGTTATCTTTAGGGGTTAATAGTTTAACTTAGTTTTTTGCAATGTGAGGGGGATGGCGGTTTAGGGGTTAATATGTTTATTTAGTGGCAGTGATGTGGCAGGCCAGAGGTTTAGGGGTTAATAACTTTATTTAGTGGTGGCGATGTCGGGGAGTGGCGGAATAGGGGTTAATATCTTTATTATAGTGTGGGCGATGTTGGGGTGTGGGGGAATAGGGGTTAATAACTTTAGTATAGTGGTGACGATGTTGGGGAGCGGCAAAATAGGGGTTAAAATGTTGTTGTTTTTTTTGTTTAGTTTTTTGGGGGTTAAAATGTTTTATTAGTGGCGGCGATGTCGGGAGCGGCAGATTAGGGATTAAAGGGCCATAATACCCAAATGTTTAAACACTTGAAAGTGATGCAGCATAGCTGTAAAAAGCTGACTAGAAAATATCACCTGAACATCTCTATGTAAAAAAGAAAGATATTTTACCTCAAAAGTTCCTCAGTAGCCACCTCCCATTGTAAAGGATTTCTAAGCAGCATTTTAGTGTGTCTGTCCTGGGACATCTGAAGGGATGAGCATCGTGCACTCTCATATTATTTCACCAATCAGGTAAAGGAAGTTTACAATGAAATCTCATGAGAGTCAAGTCAAATCTCATGAGATCACAGTAAAAGTTCATGACCTCAGCACTGCTGATGCTGATTGGCTGCTGTTCATTTCTTCATTTTTTTTAATTTTTTTACCTGCAGCTGGGAACAGCAGAGTATAACTTTTTACACAGAACTTACTCTGCTGAGCTGAGGAGATTGTGAGGTAAAATATCTTCCTTTTTTTACATAGAGATGCTCAGGTGATATTTTCCTGTCAGCTTTTTACAGTTATACTGCATCAGTTTTAAGTGATTTAGCATATGAGTATTATGTCCCTTTAATAACTATAAAGTAGTATTTGCGATGCAGGAGGGTCTCAGTTTAGGAGTTAATAGGTAGTTTATGGGAGTTAGTGTACTTTGTAACACTTTAGCTATGAGTTTTGTGTAACAGTTTTGTTGCGTCACTACTGGTCTCAGATTGCGAAACGGATTGTGTCAGTATAGACTGTAATGCAAGCTTGTTAGCCTCACCGCAAAACTTGTAATGGCAGCGCTATGGAAATCCCATGCAAAAAAAGTCTTTTTTTTTTTTTAGTGCAGGACTGACGTTGCGTTACAGGCTAAAATGCTTGCGGTACAGCTATACCGACACAACTCATAATGTTCCAATCAGCCAATAGAATGGATTGGATTGGATCAGCCAATAGGATTGAAGCTCAATCCTATTGGCTGATTGCATCAGCCAATAGTATTTTTTCACCTTTAATTCCGATTGGCTGATAGAATTCTATCAGCCAATCGTAATTCAAGGGACGCCATCTTGGATGACGTCCCTTAAAAGAACCTTCATTCTTGTTAGCCGTGGAAAGAAGAGGATGCTCCGAGCCGGATGTCTTGAAGATTGATCCGCTCCGCGCCGGATGGATGAAGATAGAAGATGCCGTCTGGATGAAGACTTCTGCCGGCTTGGATGAAGACTTCGGCCCGCTTGGATGAAGACTTCTCCCAGCTTTGTTGAGGACTTCTGCCCGCTTGGATGAAGACTTCTGCCGCTTCGTTGAGGATGGATGTCCGGTGTTCAAAAACTGTAAGTGGATCTGCGGGGGTTAGTGTTAGTTTTTTTTTAAGGGTTTATTGGGTGGGTTTTATTTTTAGATTAGGGTTTGAGCAGAAAAAGAGCTAAATTCCCTTTTCAGGGCAATGGGGAGCTTAGGTTTTTTAAGATAGGATTTTATTTGGGGGGTTGGCTGTGTGGGTGGTGGGTTTTACTGTTGGGGGGTTGTTTGTATTTTTTTTTACAGATAAAAGAGCTGATTTTTTTATTTTGATAGGGCTATTAGATTAGGTGTAATTAGTTTAAATATTTGATAATTTCTTTTTTATTTTGTATAATTTAGTGTTTTTTTGTAATTTAGTTAATTGTATTTAATTAATGTAATTTATTTAATTGTAGTGTAAGGTTAGTGTTAGTGTAAGACAGGTTAGGTTTTATTTTACAGGTAAACTTGTATTTATTTTAGCTAGGTAGTTATTAAATAGTTAGTCTACCTAGTTAAAATAAATACAAACGGGGGGGGGGGGGGGGGGCGTGTCTCACCAGCGCCATGATCAGTAGCAAAATAAGAAAGCTCCTCATACAGAAATGACAATATTATAATTATCTTCTCTGAATTCTGTCAAAATGCTCTATATCTTAACACATTTGCTGCGGAGAAGTTAAGGAGCAGAACGATCTACTTTTCTTTATGTAAGCACCAACTCAAGCCTGATGGAGGCAGCTGGCATATAAAGGCATATTTTTTCCCCCCGTCGGTTTCCTCTATAACTGAGTAAAGCAGTGTTCATCTGCAGTCAACTCGAAGTAACCAAACGATTTATTCACTATGGGGGAGCAGCAAGTGACTCTTTGGGCTTTATTGGAAGAATGTTCACGGAAGATGGATGAGGGGTATGACGACATTTTGAGCACCATTAGGAATATCCCGAAAAAAGATGGCGACGGGCAATCTTGGCGCCAAGGAAGAGCAAATTATACCCTGGCAGAGGTATTGCTAGATGACAGACAGGCAGCAGATCTCTCGATAAAAGAGTTTACCACGATCACACAAGAAGCCACTTACCCTGGAGTCGAGTCGTATGCACCAGGTAACTCACTTCATTTAGCGCTGGGTGAGTCGGGTGCTAAGAGCTTGAGCATGTTCCAGGCTAGTGATGGTGAGAGAACCCTGATCACAACGGACCGAGCATACCTGAGACTACTGACCTCCTTGCTGATTGAAGAACCAGGAGCGGACACTGACACTCAGCTATCCTGCACGGGAGGTACGGCCGACTCCCGTAGACGGGATGTGGCTGTCATTTATTATATCCCCGCATTGGAGAGATGTATGTTGGTGGATCCGCTTGTGTTCCCACTCCGGAGCCTAGCAAGACATCAAGTAAGAGAGTTTAGGCAGGAGGTAGCTGCGGTTATCAAGAGGTTCATAAAATGGGACTGGGACTCTCACTACTATGTACACAATTGGAGCCGTATGGGAGTGGGCTAGGGTGGAAGTTGTGGCATGTGCCCTGGCAGAACTTGGGCAAATGCAGAAACAACTTTTTTCCTAATCTTAGACTGCCCTCCTATTGCAGAAATATGGATGCATATACTGGTGCCATTGGGGGACTTTATATATGGACTTATATTTCAAATGTCACTCTGTTTCATGGTGGACAGCAGTATACAGTTTATTTGTTTTAATGTTTTGTGTTCTAGAAGCTTCTATTTGTACATAATTGATTAAGCTGTCTCAACATGAGGCTTATCCTCTTTATATATATTCTGTATTCAAAGCTCCTGTAAACATATATGATATAACATGCCAGTAGTTTTCCAAGTTTCCTTGTCCAGCTCAGAGGGGTATTAGCACCCCTTTACCTGCAGAGAAATGAAGGGGTGCTGGGCCTGGAATCTGCTTAAACCCCACATAAGGCACATCTAGTTACATAGGTGGCCAATTTCATCACCATATGGAGTCTATATTTAACTCTTGTTTTTGAGTTATTGGATTGTTTTCCTTATATTTATTGCTTTATTTACTTCTTTTACTTATGTAACTGAAACATACATTGGGAAACCTAATTGTATCTCCACTCTAGTGATACAGGACCTTAGGTTCACACTTGACAGATTGAAATACCGGCTCAGCTCCGTGGACCTATTTAATTTATTGATGAAGAGAGGAGGCAACAGTGTTCAGTAATTACCTCAGAATATATGTTAGGAGCCTTATTGGTATTATGGGGATGGGACATTTTTAAGAAACCTAGTTACTCGACGACAGTATGTTGCGTTCTCTTTTAGTGGGAGTCCTATTGGTCATCTCATCTGTATTTAAGTGATGGGTGGCAGGCTTATTGTCCTATAGGTAGTATATAATAATGCAATACTAAATGTGTTATTAATATAAATTATTTATGCATTCAGCACCCACATGAGAATTATCCTATTATTATTGTATAAACCCCCTATACTGAAGTCATGGGTCTAGTTAATACCTAGGTGTCGAAAGCTAAATAGTAAAGTTCCTACTGCAACATCTTATGCTCCCTCAATTATCAGTTAATGTTTTCAAAATATAGAGTTTGGTTATCAATTTAAAGTTCAGTAGCTACTCATATCAAGTTATGATTATCAGATATCTTATCCTCTCATACATTTCATGGGATAATCTTTTATTCACTATTTTTCAAAATGTTGTTGGATATCACACTATTAGGCGAACTAGTCAGCTTGAGAGGTTTGCTCATTTTATTATATAATATTAAAAATCAGGTATCATAACCCAGCAGAAGTATTTTATATATGTACATCAAGCGTTATTTGTTGGGTCTCTAAAGTAACGTTTAGCCTGGTTGTGTCAACTTCAAAAGATGTCTGTATTATATGACATTGTCTTCATTTATATTGTATATCTATAGGTGTCACATGTCAGTGATGTTATGTCATTACAGTTCTTTTATTGATATGCTAAATACCTGAATAAAAATCTATGATTTAAAAAAAAAAAAAAAAAAATACAAACTTGCCTGTGAAATAAAAATAAAACCTAAGCTAGATACAATATAATTATTATTTATATTGTAGCTAGCTTAGGTTTTATTTCACAGGTAAGTATTTAGTTTTAAATAGGAATTATTTAGTTAATGATAGTAATATTTATTTAGATTTATTTTAATTATATTAAAGTTAGGGGTGTTAGGGTTAGACGTAGGGTTAGGTTTAGGGGTTAATAACTTTAGTATAGTGGCGGCTATTTTGGGGGCAGCAGATTAGGGGTTAATAACAGTAATGTAGGTTGCGGCGATGTTAGGGACAGCAGATTAGGGGTTAATAAATGTATTCAGTTTACGGTATGGATCTTGACGGTATTGGCTGTATCGCTCACTTTTTGGCCGGACAGGCAGACTCGTAATACCGGCGCTGTGGAAGTCCCATTGAAAAAGGACTTTTTAAAAGCTGTGGTAGTTACGCTGCGTTACAGCCAAAAAAGTGTGCGGTACAGATATACCTACAAGACTCGTAATACCAGCGGTAGTGAAAAAGTGCCATAACGATGCTTTTTCACTCATACAGTAAAACTCGTAATCTAGCCGTAAGTTAATAAAGTATGCAACTAATATTTTTTTTAATGTAAAATGCATTTTTGACTTAATCTTTTTCTTGTTATTACAAGCAAACTGTCATATACATTACCATGCATTCTTATTTGCCTACTATTACTAATTTGTTAGTAATAGTTACTTAACTAGATTGATAATAGTTTCTCATCAACTAAATTGTTATACATTTAAAAATAAATAAATAAGATATTATGTTAAATGGCTGCATATTTTTTACAACCGCTCATGTAGTACGCAACCCCCCATGCACAAGAACCTTTTATATTCACATTCACACAACACTCATATCTATATATACACTGAGCACACATGCACCATTCTCCCTCACCATACACACATAGACATCATTCAATCTTTCAACTTTTTCACTTACAGACAACTCACACAATCAAAAGATGGACAAGTATAGTAGGTTTATTAGGATGGGAGAAGTATGGTAAGGAGCAAGAAGGGTAACATAATGAAGGATAGGAAAGATATAAGGAAGGGATAAGAAGGTACAGAGACGGTAATGAGGGGAAACAGAATAAGCTGGAGACAAGCATAACAAGATTAGTGTTATTAGTGTCTTAGCATTGTGCTGTTCCCTAAGGATAACTCCCTAAAGGAAATGAATCATCAGTAGCATAGTAAGAGCGTAAATGAAATGACAAATTAATCAGGTAACAGTACCATAGCAAGACATAGAAGTACTGACACAGATTTTGCAAGTGAGGCCTAGAGTGTGAGTTCACAATAAGCTTCTGGCTGGTAACTGGATACCCCAGCTTTAGATATGACACTTAAGGTCATAGATAGTATCACTACTAGGCTAAGGGATGTGGAAAAACGGCATGGGATGAAAATGTTTTTACTTGCAAAGAAATGGAGGGGAATAGTACAACGAATGTTATATTGGAGTATGTGAGACCCAAAAAAGGGTGTTTTTTTTCCCATTAGACACATTATTGTGTTGTTTCCTAAGGATTTTCACAAGTGGAAAAGCAAAAGCAGCATTAGTAATAGGATAACAGCAATACAAGCATTAAGGTATAGCAGCACTGATATGGAACAAGTGATCTCCCAGTTTATCCCTAGCTGCTCATAGGGTTCCCTAGCATCTGGTGTTAGACAACACTGCAAATCTGCCTCCTATGTAGGATAATTGACATAAAAGCTGTAATATATCCAGATTCATCATTAGAGTAGAATAGTACTAAGAATGGTACTGTATACTATTGTACATGAGATGATTTTGTCACCAAAAAAGGGTGTCTTTATCCACAAATGTGAAAATGTGTTATTACTTAAGGCAGGGGTTGAGAAATCTGTTTAAAATTTAGGAGCCAGTAAGAATATTTAGGAGCCAGAATACTTTTAGGATACAGACATACATATTTGTATATATATATATATATATATATATATATATATATATATATATATATATATATATGTATTGAGAATAACCCAAAATGTTTGGAGGCAGGATTTCTTGGATTGTCGAGCCCTGACTTAAAGAGATTAGCCTTTGAGGGTGATCAGTAGCATCAGTAGCATGATTAAAGCAGACATTAGGTGACAAATTAATCCCTTATCCATTCATCCATTTTCAATTTAGCAGCATATACACATTAGGCCAGTAACAGAGCATACCCTGGCTTCAGGAGTAATGTCATGCAGTCCAAGAGCCTAGTTAACATCAAACAACAGATATATAGTGCTTTTAGAAAGGAAGTTTGAAAAAGGAAGCAACTATTCCTCATAGGTGTGACATGCTTATTGCAAAGCAAACTGAAAAAAACCCATAGCTCTGGTTTTGTATATTAGAGATTACTGTTGTCACTGTGGATAGGATACCCTGACAAACAGCTTTAAAGGGCACATTTCCAATTTGAATAGAAGCATTTTAGTAATATTCATGTACTAACAATAATGCTTCTAGAAAAAGTAATAGCGGTATTGAGTATATTTAAGTATGCTCTGTGCACCAGCATTTTAGAGAGCCTAAGGTGCTTGAATCATCTGGTATAGACTTATTTACATAATTGCTGACATGATACAATCCCCATTGGCCTCTAAGAATACTGGTGCACTGAGACTATCTAACTATGCTTCACATGCACGTGCAGAGAAAATAGCTAACACTAAAACAGTGAGAACTTTTACTAGAAGCATTTTTTGCCAATATATGTAAACATGTTTCTCTTGAAAAATGTATTTCATATAAGTGCATTTCAGTTTTGACCGGAATGCCCTTTTAAAACAACAATTATAAAAGACAGTAAGACAAATTTGGATGCACAATTGAAGGAGCAGTTATTTTGTTGCACAGGATCTTATACACAACAAGGTCACACATGAACAATGTGAGAAAGAAAAAATAATATGATGTGCCAGTATTTTTCTGGCTAGTAAAAGGATGCCCTATGTAAAGTGTAAATGGACTATTCTCCTATGCAAACAGGTAAAAAGAAAACACAACAGCATTATAATATGTTACAAACACACTGCATTATAATATGTTACAAACATACTGTATTATAATATGTTACAAACACACTGCATTATAATATGTTACAAACACACTGTATTATAATATGTTACAAACATACTGTATTATAATATGTTACAAACACACTGCATTATATGTTACAAACACACTGCATTATAATATGTTACAAACACACTGTATTATAATATGTTACAAACACACTGCATTATAATATGTTACAAACATACTGTATTATAATATGTTACAAACACACTGCATTATAATATGTTACAAACACACTGTATTATAATATGTTACAAACATACTGTATTATAATATGTTACAAACACACTGCATTATAATATGTTACAAACACACTGTATTATAATATGTTACAAACACACTGCATTATAATATGTTACAAACATACTGTATTATAATATGTTACAAACACACTGCATTATAATATGTTACAAACACACTGTATTATAATATGTTACAAACACACTGTATTATAATATGTTACAAACACACTGCATTATAATATGTTACAAACACACTGTATTATAATATGTTACAAACACACTGCATTATAATATGTTACAAACACACTGTATTATAATATGTTACAAACACACTGCATTATAATATGTTACAAACACACTGTATTATAATATGTTACAAACATACTGTATTATAATATGTTACAAACACACTGCATTATAATATGTTACAAACACACTGTATTATAATATGTTACAAACATACTGTATTATAATATGTTACAAACACACTGCATTATAATATGTTACAAACACTGCATTATAATATGTTACAAACATACTGTATTATAATATGTTACAAACACACTGCATTATAATATGTTACAAACATACTGTATTATAATATGTTACAAACATACTGTATTATAATATGTTACAAACACACTGCATTATAATATGTTACAAACACACTGCATTATAATATGTTACAAACACTGCATTATAATATGTTACAAACATACTGTATTATAATATGTTACAAACACACTGCATTATAATATGTTACAAACACACTGTATTATAATATGTTACAAACACACTGTATTATAATATGTTACAAACACACTGCATTATAATATGTTACAAACACACTGTATTATAATATGTTACAAACACACTGCATTATAATATGTTACAAACACACTGTATTATAATATGTTACAAACACACTGCATTATAATATGTTACAAACACACTGTATTATAATATGTTACAAACATACTGTATTATAATATGTTACAAACACACTGCATTATAATATGTTACAAACACACTGTATTATAATATGTTACAAACATACTGTATTATAATATGTTACAAACACACTGCATTATAATATGTTACAAACACTGCATTATAATATGTTACAAACATACTGTATTATAATATGTTACAAACACACTGCATTATAATATGTTACAAACATACTGTATTATAATATGTTACAAACATACTGTATTATAATATGTTACAAACACACTGCATTATAATATGTTACAAACACACTGCATTATAATATGTTACAAACACTGCATTATAATATGTTACAAACATACTGTATTATAATATGTTACAAACACACTGCATTATAATATGTTACAAACACACTGCTACAAACACACTGCATTATAATATGTTACAAACACACTGTGCTCAATTCAACCTTCCTGTAAATTAAAGCTGGGTATCCCAGCTTCAGAATATTTAGGGGTTGTTCACAATCTACCTGCTATCTGCTACTGATAATATTTTTTTGTTTTCAGTGGAAATAGCGTGTTTTTCAAGTGATCACAATCCCCAAATGGCTTCATCTGATAAAAGCTCACAGCCGCAAATATTTTCCACAGAAATGTTTCACAAAACATGTTTTAATTTACCTGTACCTGTTAACGGCATAGAAACTGGGAATCCAACCGAAACTGACATATACATGTTTTGATGTAATATAAAAAATATCTATAGAAATAAGCATTAGTCATTGAATGATTTCAATGTGGTATGTATGATACGTGTGTTATGTATGTAAATGTGTTTACCCAACATACTACACATGTACTGGCAGATACTTTTTAGTCTTTTGTGCACGTGCTGATCAGCCCTGACAGTAAGTCTGACAGCACTAACGGCAGGCACAGGACTACTAATGCAAGATGCGCCGCATTGCAAAGATACTTAATTAAATTTTTTCCTTGCAATTCATTTAGTACTGTCCATGACAAATGCGTATTTATTTATAGCAAAATAATGTATTGCAAAAAAAGCTAAACATCTCAAGAATAAAATTTGAAGTGTTTTTTTTTCCTCCTTAAAATGTGTTAATGAGTTATTAAAACACTTTTATAAATTGTCCCTTAAAGGGACACTGAACCCAATTTTTTATTTCATGATTTAGGTAGCGCATGAAATTTTAGGCAACTTTCTAATTTACTCCTATCATCAATTTTTCTTCATTATCTTGCTATCTTTATTTTAAAAGCAGGAATGTAAATCTTAGCAGCCAGCCCATTTTAGGTTCAGCGCCATGGATAGAGCTTGCTTATTGGAGACTTACATTTACCCATCAATAAGCAAGCATAACCCAGGTTCTCAACCAAAAATGGGCTGGCTTCTATGCATCACATTCCTGCTTTTTATATAAAGATAGCAAGAGAATGAAGAAAATTTGATAATAGGAGTAAATTAGAAAGTTGCTTAAAATTGCATGCTCATGAAAGAAGAAATTTGGGTTTAGTGTCCCTTTAAGATTAATGCTGGTTGAAGTTTTCTTACTTCATCACTTTGTGATACATTTGCCATGAAATGCATGAACTAAATGCACTGAATCTGAGTTGATGTTATGTAAACTCTTCAGATATTTTTCATGATTTCCAGAAAGCAGAGTTTTCCCAGGGCACTAATAGAATTTTAGCTTAACTCAAGATTCCCTACTATAAGTTAGCTACAAAATCCTTAAACATGTTTTTCAAAATACATTTTTATGAGGGGAAATTGCAGAAATAATGCATACAATATAGTTATGTTTGTTTGGGGAAGCATAATTTGTATGTATGAAATTGTTGTATATAAATAAAAATTGTATGAAAATATACATAAATTAAATATATCGTTGGATTATCTATTTTTAGTGTATTTCCATAAAAGATTTGTTTTTTTTATTTATATACAGTGTCAGTGACAAGTTGTGGGAAGAGATACTTTGAATGGCTGAGCAGTTTTAGGCAACAAGCTTTCAGGACTTAGGTCCCTCCATTAAGTAAGACTTAGCTCATGTAGATGCTTCATTAAAGGGACACTGTACCCAAAAAATTTCTTTCGTGATTCAGATTGAGCATGAAATTTTAAGCAATTTTCTAATTTACTCCTATTATCAAATTTTCTTCATTCTCTTGGTATCTTTATTTGAAATGCAAGAATGTAAGTTTAGATGCCGGCCCATTTTTGGTGAACAACCTGGGTTGTCCTTGCTGATTGGTGGATAAATTCATTCACCAATAAAAAAGTGCTGTCCACAGTACTGAAACCAAAAAAAAGCTTAGATGCCTTCTTTTTCAAATAATGATAGCAAGAGAACGAAGAAAAATTGATAATAGGAGTAAATTAGAAAGTTGCTTAAAATTGCATGCTCTTTCTGAATTACAAAAGAAAAAATTTGGGTTCAGTGTCCCTTTAAAGCTCTTTTGGTGTTCCATTCTTTACTGAATGAGTTATCCTATGGAAACTGTTGAGGCTGTATAGACTGGAAAGGGCTGTCAGTAAACCTTGCCACCAAATATGTAGACACCACACAAAAGAGATTGATTGAAAGAAATATGTTAAAATATATAATAATAATAAACTACTAAAGAGAGGGTGTAGCAAATTGGAGCAGATAAAGTGATATACTGACAGCAGAAAATAGAAAATGAAGCTCAGACAGAAACTTATTGAATTTACTTTAAAATTTTGATGGTATTTTGTAAGTTCACCCAAAGGAAAGTTGGCTAAATAAAAAATAAGAATGAAGAATAGTTTTATAGCTTTCTGTATACAGCGTTTTGATGGTAGGTACCTGAAGGTATAGAACACAACAATTTACTGAGAATATGATAACACTTAAGAAGTCAAATTAGAATCTGAAGCTGAAAATGTCAATCTTTGTGAGAAAGTTTCAGTAAGAAACAAAAAATTCACTAAGCTGTTCATTCCTGGTAGAGCACTTCTCTTTCCGTACGTATATATATATATAAAAGTCACGTTTATAAAAATATATTTATAGTTATTAATATTGTAAGGTATTCTAATTTTATAATGATTTCATTTTGAAAGTCAGTTATGTCTACAAAGACATAAAAAAATCCTCATAAAGGGCCAGATTACAAATGGCATGCTATCTTTCGTGTCAGGAGCGTAAACACAATTGCAAGACTGCAGTGTTTTTTTACTCTCAAATCTATATTACATGTGGTATGCTGTTTAAATTACTACGAATATGTTTACGCAAACTCACAGTAAATTACGCTCCCCATATGGGCGTGTTTTGCAGCAATGAACGCTCATATTACAATTTTGTAAATGCGATCACTTGAACACAATCGCATTCAAAACTCAAACTTTTTACACAACCTGAAAGTTCACATAAAGAGTTTGACCAGAGGAAAACGTTGCACTACACTACACCCCTAAGATGCCACATAGCCCACCACAAAGTACCCCTCTACACTATTAACCCCTAAACTGTCACATCCCACATTGCAAACTACCCACTACACTATTAACCTCTAAACCGCCACACCTCCACATCCCAAACTACCCCGCTACACTATGGACCCCTAAACCACCACAACCCCACATCGCAATGTACCCACTAACCTCTAATCCTAATAACCAGCCAACCCCCCTAACACTCTTAACCTAACAACCCCTACTAAAAATAAAAAACCTAACATTACATTTAAATTAAAAAGTAACATTGAAAGAAAAAAAATTAAGATTACATAAAACAAATTATATAAAAAAGAACAAATTACCAAAAATAAAATCTAAAACCAAAGCCCCACTTAAAATAAACAACCCCCCGCAAAAAACTATACTAACACTAAAATAAACTATAGCAATATCCCTTAGAAGGGCTTTTTGTAGGCCTTAAGTGACTTAGCTCTTTTTCACTCCAAAATATACTACCCCATTCTACAATACAAGTAACTCTCCACCCCCCAAAAAATAGACTATCTAAAAAAACCTACTCTAAAAATTACCCTAAAAAGGGCATTTGGTTTGGCATTGCCATTAGAAGGGCATTTGGTATGGCAGTGCCATAAAGCTCTTTTGCTACCCCGAAAAACCCCCCAAGAAACACTATTCTTAAAAAAACACCACTCAAAAAAAGCATACCACTAAATCCCAAACATGGTACTCACCAAACTTGAATCTGGCTTCTACATGTTTGCCAACAGCAGTGCTCCTCTTCTATCCCAGCGTTAATGGTCTTCTATCTTCATCCCAGTTGTTGTGGTGGTGGTCTTCTATTTTCATCCCGGTGGCAGTGATCCATCATCTTCCAGCACACTGAATTTTGAATAGAAGGTACCCCCTTTATATAGGGATACCCTTGCATTCTTATTGATTGATTTTCATTTTCCAATTTCAATCAACCAATAGAAAAAGCTTTCATTCTATTGGTTGATTTTAAAATAAAATGCTAGGGTTTTATATTTTGGGGTGGGTTTATTTTTAGAATAGGCATAACTGGATTTTTCATTTTTGGTAATTTGTGTTTTTCTGTAATGTTAGGTTTTTTATATTCTATACTTTTTATTTTCTGTACTGTTAGCTTTATTTTTAATGTAATGTTATTTTTTTTTATTTTAAATGTAATGTTAGTTTTTTTTTAATGTATTGTTAGGCTTTTTAATTTTGGTAACTTAGGCAGTGTTAGATTAGGGGTGTTAGAGGAGTTAGCTGGTTAGGGGGTTTAAAGGTTAGTGGATACTTTACAATGTTTTTTTGGCAGGTAAGGAGTTAATAGTGTAGAGGGTTACTTTACGATAGGGTTTGGGGAGGTCTAGGGGTTAATAGTGTAGAGGGGTACTTTGCGATGGGGTTGTGGTGGTTAAGGGGTTAATAGTGTAGAGGGGTACTTTATGGTGGGGGTTGTGGCGGTTTAGGGGTTATTAGAGTACAGGGCTTATGGTGATTCGGGTCAGTGTGCAAAAAATTGTGTTGTTTTCCCGCTTTTCTTGCTACATTGAAGTCTATGGGGGAGTATGTTAACACGGTCACGATATTGTAACTTTAGCTCTTTGCGTCGCTTTAGCTCCTGGGTGAAAAATGTTTACTTTCATCTTGTAATAAGCACACAACCGGATGGGCACAAAGAGCCGAAGTCAAGCGTAGTTAGTGCACGAGCGGGGGCGAAAAAATATCGCTCAACTCCTAATATAGTACAAATGTTTAACTATGCAAAACAAAAAAAAACATTGAAAATGCCCCTGGGAAGCTGGCATGCCTCTTGCAGAATCCTTTTAGCATTACACAGTGATTGCTTGATCAGTGCAGGAGTTTTAATGTCCCTTTAATTTTTTTTCCCAATAGGTGCTAATTGGTTATTTTAATTTAATAAACATAAAGTTGTATTGTTTTTTCCATCAGTGATTATCCAGGATAAGAGGTCTGAGAGGGGGATAAGTGTGCAGAGAGGGTCCTAGAGAGAGATTAGAGAGAAGAGTTAGAGTATGAAAGGAAGGAGTTTGTCTAAAGAGAAGGAGTGCAAACAAATTGCTATATTACCAGTCTCCAACCCCCTCAACCGTTTGCAAATGCCCAAAAGCCAGAAATTTAGCTCTTTTGTCCCTGTTACTGAGGAAGAGATTTCTGCCCTTATATCTTCCTCTAACCTCACTACCTGTCCCCTTAATTTCCATTAGCAAAAACACTTCTAGTAAAAGTTATTACTGGTTTTCAGCACCATATGCACATATGCTGTGAGGGCCTTCTCAGAGAGCTTGAATACTAGTGCACATGCCCACACAGTATACGTGTGTATGCAACTGAAAAAAAGTTATAACTTTTACTAGAAACATTTTTGCTTATGAAAGTATTTGGCAAAAATACTTCTATTTAAAACTGAAATACACCCATGCACATTTAAATTTGAACCTTCCTATCCCTTGAGTAAACAGAAAGCAAACATCAGTTTAACTTTACAATTATTTAATAAGTTATTTATATTTTTTTGAAATGTATAAAAACCATTTGAATTATATACAAATTTACAAAACGTGTGTAACTTACAAAAGCTAGAAGAAAAAAGATTATTGGGAAATGGGAATGAAATATCATATCAACATATGCATGACTTTACTGCATGTTACAAAAAGAATAGCACAAGTAATATATAGTTTAAAGGGACACTAAACCGACATTTTTTTCTTTCATGATTCAGATAGAGCATGACATTTTAAGCAACTTTCTAATTTACTCCTATCTTGGTATCTTTATTTAAAAAGCAGGAATTAAAAACTCTCACCTAGATTACGAGTTCTGCGTTCCGGTTTTAACGCTGAAAAAATTGCCATTTGAACGTAAAAAACAGAACACAGCCATTACGAGACTTGTTGGTATAGCTGTCCCGCAAGCATTTTAGTCTATAACGCAACGTCAGTCCCGCACTCAAAAAAATTACGTTTTTGCGTGGGATTTCCATAGAGCTGGTATTGCTGGCGTTGCAGCTTATACCGACACAATCCTTTCCGCAATCTGATACCAGTATTTATGGATTTTGTGTAACTAAAATGTTACAAAGTACACTAACACCCCTAAACCAAGGCCCTCCGGCATCGCAAACACTATATTAAACCTATTAACCCCTAATCTGACGCTCCCGACATCGCCGACACTAATATAATTTATTAACCCCTATTCCGCCACTCCCCGACATCGCCACCACTATAATAAAGTTATTTACCCCTATTCTCCACACCCCAACATTGCCCACACTATAATAAAGATATTAACCCCTATTCCACCGCTCCCCGACATCGCCGCCACTAAATAAATGTATTAACCCATAAACCTCTGGCCTCCCACATCACCGCCACTAAATAAACCTATTAACCCCTAAACCGCCAGCCCCCCACATTGCAAAAAAATAAATGAAACTATTAACCCCTAAACCTAACAACCCCCTAACTTTATATTAAAATTACAAGATCCCTATCTTAAAATAAATAAAAACTTACCTGTGAAATTAAAAAAAACACAATTTATGCTTACCTGATAAATTTATTTCTCTTGTGGTGTATCCAGTCCACGGATCATCCATTGCTTGTGGGATATTCTCATTCCCAACAGGAAGTTGCAAGAGGACACCCACAGCAGAGCTGTTATATAGCTCCTCCCCTAACTGCCATATCCAGTCATTCGACCGAAAACATGCAGAGAAAGGAGAAACCATAGGGTGCAGTGGTGACTGTAGTTTAAATGAAAAAATTACCTGCCTTAAAATGACAGGGCGGGCCGTGGACTGGATACACCACAATAGAAATAAATTTATCAGGTAAGCATAAATTGTGTTTTCTCTTGTAAGGTGTATCCAGTCCACGGATCATCCATTACTTGTGGGATACCAATACCAAAGCTAAAGTACACGGATGAAGGGAGGGACAAGGCAGGTACTTAAACGGAAGGTACCACTGCCTGTAAAACCTTTCTCCCAAAAATAGTCTCCGAAGAAGCAAAAGTATCAAATTTGTAGAATTTTTAAAAAGTATGAACCGAAGACCAAGTCGCTGCCTTGCAAATCTGTTCAACAGAAGCCTCATTTTTAAAGACCCAAGTAGAAGCCACAGCTCTAGTAGAATGAGCTGTAATCCTTTCAGGAGGCTGCTGGCCAGCAGTCTCATAGGCTAAGCGGATTATGCTTCTTAGCCAAAAAGAAAGAGAGGTTGCCGAAGCCTTTTGACCTATCCTCTGTCCAGAGTAGACAACAAACAAAGCAGATGTTTGACAAAAATCTTTAGTAGCTTGTAAGTAAAACTTTAAAGCACGAACCACGCCCAGATTGTGTAATAGACGTTCCTTCTTTGAAGAAGGATTAGGACACAAGGATGGAACAACAACCTCTTGATTGATATTCTTGTTAGATACCACCTTAGGTAAAAACCCAGGTTTGGTACGCAGGACTACCTTATCCGTATGGAAGATCAGATAAGAAGAATCACATTGTAAAGCAGATAACTCGGAGACTCTACGAGCTGAGGAAATAGCTACCAAAAACAGAACTTTCCAAGATAAAAGTTTGATATCTATGGAATGAAGAGGTTCAAACGGAACTCCTTGAAGCACCTTAAGAACCAAATTTAAGCTCCATGGGGGAGCAACAGGTTTAAACACAGGCTTGATTCTAACCAAAGCCTGACAAAATGCCTGAACATCTGGAACATCTCTTTGTATGCAAATTATTATGTCCCTGGGGAAGTCTCCCTATGGGTGATGGGGGAAACCAGACGTGGACTCCTTGCCCAGTGTGCTTAGAGGAATGTGGCTGCACCTCACTGACGAGGCCCATAGAAGGCCGAAACGATCGTCTGGGGTTGTCATGTTCCTTGTTCAGAGGAGAATTGCCTGGTATTTCGGGGCTGGACTGACCTTACTTGGCGGGATCAGACTGATATACTTCAGGAAAGTTTTCTTCTGTGAAAAGCACACTGGTCTAAAAGAGGCTGCTTCCGGGTGGTAAATCGCCATAGAACAAGCCACTGAGCTGTTGTTCGTTCCTGGTAGAGCGCTTCTCTCTTTGTATGCAAATTACATCTGGAACATCTGCCAGACGCTTGTGCAAAAGAATAGACAGAGCAGAAATCTGTCCTTTTAAGGAACTAGCTGACAATCCTTTTTCCAAACCATCTTGGAGAAAAGATAATATCCTGGGAATCCTAACCCTTGGATTCACACCAATAAAGATATGTACGCCATATTTTATGGTAAATTTTCCTGGTGACAGGCTTTCGTGCCTGTATTAAGGTATCAATGACTGACTCGGAGAAGCCACACTTTGATAAAATCAAGCGTTCAATCTCCAGGCAGTCAGTCTCAGAGAAATTAGATTTGGATGGTTGAAAGGACCCTAAAGTAGAAGGTCCTGTCTCAGAGTCCATGGTGGAAAGGATGACATGTCCACCAGATCTGCATACCAGGTCTTGCGTGGCCACGCAGGCGCTATCAAAATCACAGATGCTCTCTCCTGCTTGACCTTGGCAATCAGTTGAGGGAGCAGAGGAAACGGTGGAAACACATAAGCCAGGTTGCAAGACCAGGGCGCTGCTAGAGCATCTATTAGCGTCGCCTTGGGATCCCTGGACCTGGATCCGTAACTAGGAAGCTTGGCATTCTAGCGAGACGCCATGAGATCCAGTTCTGGTTTGCCCCAACGATGAATCAATTGTGCAAACACCTCCGGATGGAGTTCCCACTCTCCCGGATGAAAAGTCTGACGACTTAAAAAATCTGCCTCCCAGTTCTCTACACCTGGGATATGGATAGCTGATAGGTGGCAAGAGTGAGTCTCTGCCCAGCGAATTATCTTTGAGACTTCTAACATCGCTAGGGAACTTCTTGTTCCCCCTTGATGGTTGATGTAAGCCACAGTTGTGATGTTGTCTGACTGAAATCTGATGTACCTCAGAGTTGCTAACTGAGGCCAAGCCTGAAGAGCATTGAATATCGCTCTTGCAGAATATTTATTGGAAGGAGTGTCTCCTCCTGAGTCCACGATCCCTGAGCCTTCAGGGAGTTCCAGACTGCACCCCAACCTAGAAGGCTGGCATCTGTTGTTACAATTGTCCAATCTGGCCTGCAAAAGGTCATATCTTTGGACAGATGGACACGAGATAGCCACCAGAGAAGAGAATCCCTGGTCTCTTGATCCAGATTTAGTAGAGGGGACAAATCTGTGTAATCCCCGTTCCACTGACTGAGCATGCATAGTTGCAGTGGTCTGAGATGTAGGCGTGCAAATGGTACTATGTCCATTGCCGCTACCATTAAGCCGATTACTTCCATGCACTGAGCCACCGAAGGGAGCGGAATGGAATGAAGAACACAGCAGGAATTTAGAAGCTTTGATAACCTGGACTCCGTCAGGTAAATTTTCATTTCTACAGAATCTATCAGAGTCCCTAGGAAGGAAACTCTTGTGAGTGGGGATAGAGAACTCTTTTCCTCGTTCACTTTCCACCCATGCAATCTCAGAAATGCCAGTACTACGTCCATATGAGACTTGGCAATTTGGAAGTTTGACGCCTGTATCAGGATGTCGCCTAAATAAGGGGCCACTGCTATGCCCCGCAGCCTTAGGACCGCCAGAAGCGACCCTAAAACCTTCGTAAAGATTCTTGGGGCTGTAGCTAATCCAAAGGGAAGAGCTACAAACTGGTAATGCCTGTCTAGAAAGGCAAACCTGAGAAACCGATGATGATCTTTGTTATCGGAATGTGAAGATAAGCATCCTTTAAATCCACTGTAGTCATATATTGACCCTCCTGGATCATAGGTAGGATGGTACGAATATTTTCCATCTTGAATGATGGAACTCTGAGGAATTTGTTTAAGATCTTTAGATCCAAAATTGGTCTGAAGGTTCCCTCTTTTTTGGGAACCACAAACAGATTTGAGTAAAAACCCTGTCCCTGTTCCTCCTTTGGAACTGGATGGATCACTCCCATAACTAGGAGGTCTCGTACACAGTGTAAGAATGCCTCTCTCTGATCTGGTTTGCAGATAATTGTGAAAGGTGAAATCTCCCTTTTGGGGGGAAGCTTTGAAGTCCAGAAGATATCCCTGGGATATAATTTCCAACACCCAGGGATCCTGGACATCTCTTGCCCACGCCTGGGCGAAGAGTGAAAGTCTGCCCCCTACTAGATCCGTTACCGGATAGGGGGCCGTTCCTTCATGCTGTCTTAGAGGCAGCAGCAGGCTTTTTGGCCTGCTTACCTTTGTCCCAGGTCTGGTTTGGTCTCCAGACCATATTGGACTGAGCAAAAGTTCCCTCTTGTTTGCATTAGAGGAAGTTGATGCCGCACTTGCCTTGAAGTTTCGAAAGGCACGAAAATTAGACTGTTTGGCCCTTGATTTGGACCTGTCCTGAGGAAGGGCATGACCTTTTCCTCCAGTGATATCAGCAATAATCTCCTTCAAACCAGGCCCGAATAGGGTCTGCCCCTTGAAGGGAATGTTAAGCAGCTTAGATTTTGAAGTCACGTCAGCTGACCATGATTTAAGCCATAGCGCCCTGCGCGCCTGTATAGCAAAACCAGAATTCTTAGCTGTTAGTTTAGTCAAATGAACAATGGCATCAGAAAACAAAGGAATTGGCTAGCTTAAGTGCTCTAAGCTTGCCAAGTATGTCATCCAATGGAGTCGCTACCTGTAAAGCCTCTTCCAGAGACTCAAACCAGAACGCCGCAGCAGCAGTGACAGGAGCAATGCATGCAAGGGGCTGTAGGATAAAACCTTATTGAATAAACATTTTCTTAAGGTAACCTTCTAATTTTTTTATCCATTGGATCTAAAAAAGCACAACTGTCCTCGACAGGGATAGTAGTACGCTTTGCTAAAGTAGAAACTGCTCCCTCCACCTTAGGAACTGTCTGTCATAAGTCCCGTGTGGTGGCGTCTATTGGAAACATTTTTCTAAAAATAGGAGGAAAAGAGAACGTCACACCTGGTCTATCCCATTCCTTATTAATAATTTCTGTAAACCTTTTAGGTATTGGAAAAACATCAGTACACACCGGCACTGCATAATATTTATCCAGTCTACACAATTTCTCTGGCACTGCAATTGTATCACAGTCATTCAGAGCAGCTAAAACCTCCCTGAGAAACACGCGGAGGTGTTCAAGCTTAAATTTAAATGAAGAAATATCAGAATCAGGTTGCATCATCTTTCCTGAGTCAGAAACATCACCCACAGACTGAAGCTCTCCTTCCTCAGCTTCTGCATATTGTGAGGCAGTATCAGACATGGTTCTTAAAGCGTCAGTATGCTCTGCATTTCGTCTAACCCCAGAGCTATCTCGCTTACCTCTAAATTCAGGTAGTCTGGTTAATACCGCTGACAGTGTATTATCCATGACTGCCGCCATGTCTTGTAAAGTAATCGCTATGGGCGCCCTAGATGTACTTGGCGCCATTTGAGCGTGAGTCCCTTGAGCGGGAGTCAAAGGATCTGACACGTGGGGAGAGTTGGTCGGCATAACTTCCCCCTCGTCAGATTCCTCTGGTGATAATTTTTTTTAAAGACAGAATATGATCTTTATTGCTTAAAGTGAAATCAGTACATTTGGTACACATTCTAAGAGGGGGTTCCACCATGGCTTTTAAACATAATGAACAAGGAGTTTCCTCTATGTCAGACATGTTTGTACAGACTAGCAATGAGACTAGCAAGCTTGGAAAACAGTTTAAATCAAGTTAACAAGCAAATATAAAAAACGGTACTGTGCCTTTAAGAGAAACAAATTTTGCCAAAATTTGAAAAATAGTGAAAAAAGGCAGTAAATCAAACGAAATTTTTACAGTGTATGTAATAAGTTAACAGAGCATTGCACCCACTTGCAAATGGATGATTAAACCCTTAATTCAAAAAACGGATCAAAAAAACGATATAGACGTTTTTTAACAGACACAACAAACTGCCACAGCCTGCTGTGGCCCTACCTTCCCCAATAAACGACTTTGGAAAGCCTTTGAGCCCTTTAGAGATGTCCTATAGCATACAGGGGACTCCTGAGGGAAGCTGGATGTCACAGTTTGTAATTTTAACTGCAACAACTGTAACTTTTATACTGCAACAGTGGAAAGCATCAGGAAACTGTTTCTAGGCAAAATTTAAGCCAGCCATGTGGAAAAAACTAGGCCCCAATAAAGTTTTATCACCAAAGCATATATAAAAATGATTAAACATGCCAGCAAACGTTTTATATTGCAATTTTATAAGGGTATTACCCCTGAGAGTAAGCATGATACCAGTCACTATTAAATCACTGTATTCAGGCTTAACTTACATTAATCCGGTATCAGCAGCATTTTCTAGCATTTTCCATTTCTAGAAAAAATTGTAACTGCACATACCTCATAGCAGAGTAACCTGCATGCCATTCTCCCGCTGAAGTTACCTCTCTCCTCAGACATATGTGAGAACAGCAATGGATCTTAGTTACAACCTGCTAAGATCATAGAAAACTCAGGCAGATTCTTCTTCTATTTACTGCCTGGGATAAAATAGTACAACTCCGGTACCATTTAAAATAACAAACTTTTGATTGAAGATAAAAAACTAACTATATTTCACCACTCTCTCTTACTACCTCCATGCGTGTTGAGAGTTGCAAGAGAATGACTGGATATGGCAGTTAGGGGAGGAGCTATATAACAGCTCTGCTGTGGGTGTCCTCTTGCAACTTCCTTTTGGGAATGAGAATATCCCACAAGTAATGGATGATCCGTGGACTGGATACACCTTACAAGAGAAACTAAGTTTAAATTATATATTAAACTATTACTATTATACTAAAATTTAAATAATTACAAATTAAATAAACTAAATTACACATTAAAAAAACCTAACACTACTAAATAAATTTAAATCTACAATTACGAAAAATAAAAAATACTAAATTACAAAAAATAACAAACACTAAATTACGAAAAATAACAAACAACATTATCCAAAATAAAAACAATTTCCCCTAATCTAATAGCCCCCCAAAATAAAAAAAACGTAGTCTACAATAAACTACCAATAGCCCTTAAAAAGCCCTTAAAAGGGCCTTGCCCTAAAGAAATCAGCTCTTTTCCTGTAAAAAGAAATACAGACCCCCCAACAGTATAACCCACCACCCAACCAACCCCTCAAAATAAAAAAACTAAATCTAACAAAAACCTAAGCTACCCATTGCCCTGAAAAGGGCATTTGTATAGGCATTGCCCTTAAAAGGGCATTCAGCTCTTTTTCAATGCCTTGAAAAGGGAATTTAGAAAATTTTAAGATAGCCCAAACCCTAATCTAAAAATAAAAACCCACCCAAAAGAAGTTTAAAAAATCTAACACTAACCCCCGACGATCCACTTACAGTTTTTGAAGTCCGGACATCCAGGCGACAAGGTCTTCAACCATACAGGTGACGTCTTCTATCTTCATCCAGGCGGCATCTTCTATTTTCATCCCGGTGGTGCAGATCAGGTCCATCCTTCACGACATCTGGTGCGGAGCGTCCTCTTCATACGGTTGCCGCCGTACATTGAATCTTCAATGAGAGAAAAAAAGAGGGCGCCACAATAGCGTGATATCGTCTGGAAAATGCAGAAACAAAGATGGACAGGTAATGTGCTTACCGGAACAAATGGCACTGTGCTGTGACGTGATAGCTTGCTAGCACTTAACAGTGGCTAGTACACTGGGGAGAATGTGTTCCTTGGTGTCTTCTCCCAGGCAAACTCCTCTGGTAGTTTAATGTTGCAATGAAATAATGGACTTAACGTGTTATTATCTTATGGTTGAAATACCACAAACACGGACAACTTCTCAGATAAAAAAGGCTTTAATATGACGTGTTTCTCAATATATAAATACATATAGGAATAGTATCTTTGGTAGAGCTGTGGATTATGTACCAAAAGGTTAAAAACATTCATATGTATGTTTCTGGTACCTTGTTATTATTGGTTAAATTTTATTCATAATAATACAAAGGGTTTTATTTATTTTATATCATTCTTTTACATATGTTTTAGTAATCATTAATGATCTTATAATTTGTAACAGCTGGAGGCCGAAACCGGCTTTTTTTCACAGCTGACATTTGAAGATGTATGCCTATTGGATAAACAGTTTATGACAACTTCCTGCTTTTTGATACATAATGTGTATATAATGTTAACAAATGTAATTGTTTGTATTCGCTTTTATCTGAGGAAACGACCCAGTTGGGGTTGAGAAACGCATCATATTAAAGCCTTTTTTATCTGAGAAGTTCTCCGTGTTTGTGGTATTTCAACCATAAGATAATAACACTTTAAGTCCATTATTTCATTGCAACATTAAACTACCAGAGGAGTTTGCCTGGGAGAAGACACCAAGGAACACATTCTCCCCAGTGTACTAGCCACTGTTAAGTGCTAGCAAGCTATCACGCACTGGTCACAGCACAGTGCCATTTGTTCCGGTAAGCACATTACCTGTCCATCTTTGTTTCTGCATTTTCCAGACAATATCACGCTATTGTGGCGCCCCCTCTTTTTTTCTCTCATTTTCTAACAGTTTTTCCCTTCTCTCCGGGATCAAGAGGAGCTGCCTGCCTTCACGCCATCATTTCAAGAAAGGAAATATCTACACAGATCCTTAGAAACTTTTTGTTCAAAGGACATATCCACAAACCGGTTATGGTAGATCTACATACTGACTTTGTTTGGCAATTTTTATGATTTTCATCTGCACTTTTTTCAGCGCGCTTTCATATCGCCTTCTGGGGTATTTTCTATTGAATCTTCAATGCATAGGAGCTGTTTCAAAATGGTGTCCCTTGCATTCCTATTGGCTGATATGATTTTTGAAATTCAAATCAGCCAATAGGATGAGAGCTACTGAAATCCTATTGGCTGTTCAAATCAGCCAATAGGATGAGAGCTACTAAAATTCTATTGGCTGATTTGAATACAAAATCAGGTACAAAGTCAAGTACTTCCAAATGTTTCCTCAGAGAGAATGCAGTGCTATATAACACTTTTTATATAGTTTTTAAACTCCTGTTTTATATTTCCTTTGTGAGGTCTCTTGCACTTGGGACTCTGTTTGGGATTTACCTATCATTTGATTAGAATTTACCTGTTTTATTTTCCCACATACACACACGCTGAGTGGGTCCATATAACAAGAGTCACTGAAGGAGGCGAATCCAATTTCAGATGCTGAAGGGGGTCAGTTGGTTTTACACATTGTGTGCACAATTGTATTGTTTATCCTGTGAGTAGCACTCTGGGACAGGGGCTTTTTGAATAAATGTAACTTGTGTTTAATCTACACTTAGGGGCCGAATTATCAAAGGTCTTGCGGACCTGGTCCGCAAGACCTCGCTGAATGTGGAGAGCAATACGCTCTCCATATTCAGCATTGCACCAGCAGCTCAGAAGAGCTGCTGGTGCGACGCCGCTCCCTGCTGACTCGTGGCCAATCGGCCTCCAGCAGGGAGGTGTCAATCAACCCGATCGTATCCGATCGGGTTGAATTGCGGCGAATCCAGTCCGCCTCATCAGAGCAGGCGGACAGGATTATAGAGCAGCGGTCTCAACCAAAAATGGGCTGGTTCCTATGCATTACATTCCTGCTTTTTAAATAAAGATATTAAGAGAATGAAGACATATTTATAATAGAAGTAAATTAGAAAGTTGCTTAAAATTGCATGTTCTGTCTGAATCATGAAAGAAAACATTTGGGTTTAAGGTCCCTTTAAAAACTAAGTAAAAAGAATGTAATCCATAATCAAATAATACAAATTAAATTATAATCTGTATATTTCATAAGAAAAACAAAAACATCATAAAGCATTCACTATTATTATCTATAATATGGGAACATAGTCTGCAGTATTATACATGAGGGGCAACTAGGGATGTGTAAATAGGCTGAAAGTGTAATTAGTTTGGTAGAATTAATAGTTCTGTGGACATTCATGTTGGACAATCAAATGTCGATAAGAATAAAAAATCCATTAAAATTCAGTAATCAAATGTTTTTTTCGGTTTTCGAATGTTACTTTCGTTTTAGACTGTTCATAATTAGATCGAATATCCACATTCAAAATTTTGAATGTAACATTCGATTTAACAAATACTATTCAGAATTTCAATAGTTCATATGGTAAGGTATTTAGTAAATTGATACTTAATAGACACAAATATATAAATTCGTATGTTTCTATTTTGAATATTGCATAATTGGATTTTTATATTTAAAGAGCTTTAGAAATACAATTACATATATATAGATTTGAATGTTTGTAAATCGAATATTGCATAACCTGAATCAAATTATTAGAAAAATTTGAATAGAATTATACTTTTTACATTAAACAAATGTTAGAATGTTGTATAAACATTCAAAATTCGAAACGAACGAACAAATGTGTTAAAATTCGTTTCATTTTTAAAATGTTGCAAAACATTCGCCCATTTCTAGGTGCAACAAATAAAGATGAGACAGGTAAGTCAGAGTGGAACAGGAGTACTGAATAATTTATAAAGGAAAACTTTATTTAAATAAATAAATAAATAAAAACACATAAACATAAAAAATAAACTTATCAGCTCGAGTTCTTTCATCTGTACCTAGTTTTTACTTTAGAAAAAGATCCCAGTATTATCCTATAGGTTAGCAGATAATAATAAATGATTGCAGCTTTATAATGGCAGCTTTCCTAGCACACTGTGTGAAGCTACTTATATTCCTCTATCAAATATGAAATTGTTAATATTAATAATTGGCTGAAATTCATGCTATTGCTTACTCTTCTAATTTTTACACCAGGAGTATCTTTGATTAAAATGTGATAAATGAGCCACTTTGCAAAGGGGTAGCAGGCGCCCCTAACATAGCTATCTATCATGAAGCCTCACGACTAGCACATATCCTTTCATGGAATGTCACCTCAGATCTTAACAAATGGCAAGCATTAGAAAAAGCTACTTTACCTAATCCACTTCTCCTACTAGACCTTATATGGCTACCCAAACACGTTAGATCTGCTTTATATGATTCCCAATACCATCATTTTGCATGCTCTTCGTCTGTGGGATAGGATACGCTCACTACAGCAAATTGCCCCACATCCCTTTCCTATACACTCCTTATCAGGGCTCTTGGCAAGTTGGCAGCCCTTAGAGACTCGCACCCACAATTATGGCGGGAACGAGATATACACTACATAACTGAACTGTTCCCTAGAGGGCGATTCATTGCTACTTCACAATTCTGTATAACACACAACCCTCTGCTCCTCTTGCAATTTGAATTCTGGAGATTGCGCAGTTTACTAAAATCGCGGGGATTTCTTGACAAACCATTACGTGAACCAACTGAATGGGAGAAAAGATGGACTAGCACCCTGAAGATGCCACGGGTGCTCTCAACCTTGATTAGAGATCTGCTGAACCCCCCCCACCTTCTATAAGTCAGCTTATATTCTGGCTTGGAAAAGAGACTTACAATTTTTTGCAGAACAAGTTGCCTGGTCCAAGGCCGCCACGCAAACGAAACAAGCGCTTCATTGTGTAACCCTCTTGGAATTATATGTTAAAGTGTGCACCCAATGGCACCTCACTCCACTTAGACTCTACAAAATCTCCCAGTTAAACTCCCCCCTTTGTTGGAGAGAGTGTGGGTTGGTGGGATCGCCGGCTCACATATGGTGGGAATGTCTGGCACTGTGACCTTTCTGGAATGAGGTCTCTCACAACTGCAAATCCCTAGACCCTTTGATCTCTATCTCCCCACAACATGTTTTATTCCACTTAGACATTAAGTCGACCTCCATCCCCATAGATTTTTTAAGCATATACTTGTTTTCTGTGGCTATTGACAATTGCTAGACTATGGAAGCAAAAGACAATCCCAAGCTGGGGCGACGTAGTTAAAATCATGACTTATTTTGAGCATATGGAGTGTCCAATCTTTACCCAACAGAACAAGGTGGACTTCAAATTTGGGATACTTGGACACAATTCATTAAAACATTAAGTGAAACCTCAGGGAGAAATGAATATAGACATAGGTAGTTTGGAGTCCCGGTATGTTGGTGAGCTAGGCTCTCTCTCCTGCCCCCCCCTTTTCTTTCCCCCCCCCCTTCTCCCCCTTTCTGTGCCTTTAAATTCTCCTCCTTCCTTTTCTCCCTTCCTACCTTCCTCTCTCCCTTCCATAGTTCACCCGTATAGATGAATCATGACTGACATTAAATTGCTCTTTTTTCTTACCTATCTGATTCTCATTATTGTAACAAGATTTACAGTTTTATTAGAAAAAGCTGAGGCTGATTGTTATATCCTTGTTTCCAAGTTGTATGAGCATTTGTGCAATGAACAGATTGTTTTACTGCATTCTGGGAAAATGATGTCATATGTAAGTACTGATTTCTTATTGGATGTATAAGCATTTCCTTGATGTTTTCTGTAACTTTCGACCTCAATAAAGTTTATATATATATAAAAAAAAAAAAAAATTTGATAAATGCCCACAGAAATATCTACCTTGGATCCAATAAACATGTCCAAAGGGTACTTAAATATATATTTTGTCGCAGTTAATTATGGGCTGTAATAAAGTTCATGATGTCATAGGTAACTGATTCAATTCCTTGATTTTCGCTAAGAAAAAGTCCCTTGTGACTTTGTACCAACTGTTTTGGCACCTGTAAAGCCAGAGTACTTTACCATAGACGATTTGTAATAAGCTAATGTCCTGGCATAAAAGCAAGGGGTTATTTCACACCTAATATGTGTTAATCAAACCAAATATTGTATTTTGCTTTGGCCCAAATTATTTAGCAAACCGTCTCAGCAGCGAAAAATATAAATCATTTGGCTTTGATTTCTGATATTTTCGACCAACAAGATTTTTATACATTTTAATATGGCTAGGAGCTAAATCCAATGAATTCACAATGATTCTATTCCGAGAAACCCACCATTCTCAAGAGGAATATTACTGAAAGATTTAATTTCAAGGTTTCTTAAGAAAACATATTTGATTTCCCTGTTAGCTCAACAGCACTGTAGGTTACAACTAAACCTTATAAATTAAGTTTTCTTGGCCCCAAGACACCCAAAACCAAAAGTTTATTTTCTGTGAAGTCTGTTCAATTACAGGACCCACATGCCAAAAATGCTTTATACATGTTTATAATAGAGGGGAAGAAATTACTTGTTTTGTGTTAGTGAACGTGAAGTGCTTTTCTAATTACCTTGCTGAATTGCCCTTTATGTGTTTCCCTTCAGGCAAATTTATGGCTATCAGGTTATTATAATGACCTTGAAATGACACCCATGATCAAGGAATTTAAGCTGCTCTGTTGCAATATAGCTTTGATAAACTCTAACAGAAGGGTTCACTTTGCTAAGCTATTTTAAAATACAAATGGAATTGAGTCACTTTTATGAACAAGCATGATTAACTCTTTAAGGAATCTATTCATAGTAGAACTAACCAGAACAAAAAAATGTTAATGGCTGAGATATACAGATTTCATAAGGATTTTCTTTTTTTATTAATTGAAGACGCATTAAATACTTTAAGATAGTAATATAAACTGCTTAGTTATGTGTATTAAAAAACAAACATTGTAGTATATTTTCAGTATTAAATTTGTTACCTTTTTGTGTAATTGAACTAAAAATTGTGTTCTTTCCAGTTCTTGTGAGAATTGGAAGTTTACATCGCAGACTTCCCATGCTTCACACAAGTATATTCCACACAGACATTGGCTGCTGAGAAGAGGAGATAAGTTAATATAACCGTCTTTTAAATCTAGGTTACAATACTTTGACACTCTTTACTTTATGGATACTAAGGGTCTGATTTCCTTTCCATCATCTTGCATTCAGCTTGCCATTATAGAGAGTTGGGCGAGTGGGAGACCTCACTCAACTCTCTATAATGGGGAGCTGAATGCTGAAGTCCAAGCAAGTGGAGAGCTGCCTCATGCAGAAGGAAATCTCTCTAGAAAGAAGAATCTTGCAGATTCCATTTGTGGCTAGGCAGGGCCAACGCAGTCAAAATGGTTATATTACCCAAGCTCTTATACCTCCTACAAACTCTCTCAATACTCCTTACAGACAAACTAATTCATAACCTTCAAAAAATGCTAAATTTCTATATATGGCTTCATAAAAGACCTCAAACAGCTACCACAACACTATACCGCCCCAAAGAGCTGGGGGGTTCAAGTGTCCCTAACCTGCAACATTACAGAATAGCCACTTTCCTTGTTAGAATTATAGACTGGTGTAAACACATGCTCCACAAGGAATGGATCCAATTAGAACACCAACTAGCAAATACTGAACACTTACAGGTAGAGTAAGAGTTGTGCGTTCGGGTTTTAATGCTGAAAAAATGGTAATTTCAGCATTAAAACAGCAACGCAGCCATTACGAGTCTTGTCGGTATAGCTGTACCGCAAGCCTTTTAGCCTGTAACTTAATGTCAGTCCCGCACTCGAAAAAATGACGTTTTTTCATGGGATTCTCATTACGAGTTTTGTGGTGAGGCTAAAAAGCTTGCATTATACCCTATAATGACAAGATCTTTACCGCCATCTGAGAGCAGTAGTTATGAGTTTTACGCAACAAAACTGTTACATAAAACTCATAACTAAAGTGTACCAAAGTACACTAACACCCATAATTTACCTATTAACCCCTAAACTGAGGCCCTCCCACATCGCAAATACTATATTAAACATATTAACCCCTAATCTGCTGCTCCTCACATCGCCGCCACTATACTAAAGTTATTAACCCTTATTCCCCCGCACCCCAACATAGCCCATACTATAATAAATATATTAACCTCTATTCCACCGCTCCCCGACATCGCCGCCACTAAATAAAGCTATTAACCCCTAAACCTGTGGCCTCCCACATCACTACCACTAAATAAACCTATTAACCCCTAAACCGCCAGCCCCCCACATCGCAACAACCTAAATTAAACTATTAACCCCTAAACCTAACCCTAAACCTAACCATAACCCTAACACCACCTAACTTTAACATAATTAAAATAGAGCTAAATTAAAGTTACAATTATTAACTAAATAATACCTATTTAAAACTAAATACATACTTACCTGTAAAATAAAACCTAAGCTAGCTACAATATAAATAATAGTTATATTGTAGCTAGCTTAGGTTTTATTTTTATTTCACAGGTAAGTTTGTCAGTGTTGGGCTGCATTAAAAAAAATTGCAGTGTTGGCTGTTGCATGCCTGCCAGCTGCTGCTCCAAGATTGTGCCCCCCTGCTTGGGCATCCTAAGGTGGCCACCTAGTCTGCCTTATGCAAGCGCTGGGCCTGAAAAAAACCTAAGCTGCCTTACACTAAAACCTAACATTACAAAAATAAAAAACCTACCATTACAAAAAATAAAAAACACTAAAATTACAACAACAAAAAAAACTACCATTACAAAAAATAACAAACAAACGGCTAGATTACGATTCTTGCATTAGCCTTAAAAAGCAGCGTTGAGAGGTCTCAACGCTGCTTTTTAAAGCCCGCTGGAGTCTTGCAGGTACAGGTGTACCGCTCACTTTTTTGGCCAGACTCAAAAATACCGCAAATCCACTTACGTCAATTACGTATCCTATATTTTCAATGGGACTTGCATAGCGCCGGTATTACGAGTGTTCCAAAAAGTGAGCGGTAAACCCTCTCCTGTCAAGACTGGTACCACATTTAAAAGTCAGTAGTTAAGAGTTTTATGGTCTAACGCCGTAGTATAAAACTCTTAACTAAAGTGCTAAAGAGTACACTAACACCCATAAACTATCTATTAACCCCTAAACCGAGGCCCCCCCACATCACAAACACTATAATAAATATTTGAACCCCTAATCTGCCGAACCGGACATTGCCGCCACTATAATAAATATATTAACCCCAAACCGTTGCACTCCTGCCTCGCAAACATTAGTTAAATTTTATTAACCCCTAATCTGCCGTCCCTAACATCGCCGCCACCTACCTACATTTATTAACCCCTTATCTGCCGACCCCAACGTCGCCACCACTATATTAAATGTATTAACTCCTAAACCTAAGTCTAACCCTAACCCTAACACCCCCTAACTTAAATATAATTTAAATAAATCTAAATAAAATTACTACAATTAACTAAATTATTCCTATTTAAAACTAAATACCTATAAAATAAACCCTAAGATAGCTACAATATAACTAATAGTTACATTGTAGTTAGCTTAGGATTTATTTTTATTTTACAGGCAACTTTTTATTTTAACTAGGTAGAATAGTTATTAAATAGCTATTAACTATTTAGTAGCTACCTAGTTAAAATAAAGACAAATTTACCTGTAAAATAAAACCTAACCTAAGTTACAATTACACCTAACACTACACTATAATTAAATTAATTCCCTAAATTAACTACAATTAAATACAATTAAATACAATTATCTAAAGTATGAAAAACCCCCCACCAAATTACAGAAAATAATAAAATAATTACAAGATTTTTAAACTAATTACACCTAATCTAATCCCTAATAAAATAAAAAAAGCCCCCCAAAATAATAAAAAGCCCTACCCTATACTAAATTACAAATAGCCCTTAAAAGGGCCTTTTGCGGGGCATTGCCCCAAAGTAATCAGCTCTTTTACCTGTAAAAAAAGTACAATACCCCCCACAACATTAAAACCTACCACCCACACACCCAACCCTACTCTAAAACCCACCCAATCCCCTCTTAATAAAACCTAACACTATCCCCTTGAAGATCACCCTACCTTGAGAAGTCTTCACCCAACCGGGCCGAAGTCCTCAAAGAAGCCGGGCGAAGTGGTCCTCCAGACGGGCAGAAGTCTTCATCCAAGCCGGGCAGAAGAGGTCCTCCAGATGGGCAGAAGTCTTCATCCAGACGACTTCTTCTATCTTCATCCATCCGGCGTGGAGTGGGTCCATCTTCAAGACATCCGACGCGGAGCATCCTTCCTGGCCGAAGACTACCCGACGAATGAAGGTTCCTTTAAGTGACGTCATCCAAGATGGCGTCCCTTCAATTTCGATTGGCTGATAGAATTCTATCAGCCAATCAGAATTAAGGTAGAAATAATCCTATTGTCTGATGCAATCAGCCAATAGGATTGAACTTCAATCCTATTGGCTGATTAGAACAGCCAATAGGATTGAGCTCGCATTCTATTAGCTGTTCCAATCAGCCAATAGGATTGAAGTTCAATCCTATTGGCTGATTGCATCAGCCAATAGTATTTTTCCTACCTTAATTCCGATTGGCTGATAGAATTCTATCAGCCAATAGGAATTGAAGGGACGCCATCTTGGGTGATGTCACTTAAAGGAACCTTCATTCATCAGGTAGTAGTCAGCCAGGAAGGATGCTCCGCGTCAAATGTCTTGAAGATGGACCTGCTCCGTGCTGGATGGATGAAGATAGAAGATGCCGTCTGGATGAAGACTTCTGCCCGTCTGGAGGACCTCTTCTTCCCGGCTTGGATGAAGACTTCTGCCCGCCTGGAGGACCACTTCGCCCGGCTTCGTTGAGTACTTCGGCCAGGTTGGGTGAAGACTTCTCAAGGTAGAGTGATCTTTAAGGGGTTAGTGTTAGGTTTTATTAAGGGGGGGTTGGGTGGGTTTTAGAGTAGGGTTGGGTGTGTGGGTGGTGGGTTTTAATGTTGGGGGGTATTGTACTTTTTTTTACAGGTAAAAGAGCTGATTACTTTGGGGCAATGCCCCGCAAAAGGCCCTTTTAAGGGCTATTTGTAATTTAGTATAGGGTAGGGCTTTTTATTATTTTGGGGGGCTTTTTTATTTTATTAGGGGGATTAGATTAGGTGTAATTAGTTTAAAAAACTTGTAATTATTTTATTATTTTCTGTAATTTAGTGTTTTGTTTTTCATACTTTAGACAATTTTTTTAAATTGTAATTAATTGTATTTAGTTTAGGGAATTTATTTAATTATAGTGTAGTGTTAGGTGTAATTGTAACATAGGTTAGGTTTTATTTGACAGGTAAATTTGTCTTTATTTTAACTAGGTAGTTATTAAATAGTTAATAACTATTTAATAACTATTGTACCTAGTTAAAATAAATACAAAGTTGCCTGTAAAATAAAAATAAACCCTAAGATAGATACAATGTAACTATTAGTTATATTGTAGCTAGCTTAGGGTTTATTTTATAGGTAAGTATTTAGTTTTAAATAGGAATAATTTAGTTAATGATAGGAATTTTATTTAGATTTATTAAAATTATATTTAAGTTAGGGGGTTAGGGTTAGGGTTAGACTTAGATTTAGGGGTTAATAACTTTAATATAGTGGTGGCGACGTTGTGGGTGGCCGATTAGGGGTTAATAAATATAATGTAGGGTTAAGGCGATGTTGGGGGCAGCAGATTAGGGGTTCATAAGTATAAAGTAGGTGGCGGCGGTGTACGGAGTGGCAGATTAGGGGTTAATAATATAATGTAGGTGTCGGCGATGTCGGGGGCGGCAGATTAGGGGTTAATAAGTGTACGATTAGGAGTGTTTAGACTCGGGGTTCATGTTAGGGTATTAGGTGTAGACATTAAAAGTATTTCCCCATAGGAATCGATGTGGCTGCGTTAGGAGCTGAACGCTGCTTTTTTGCAGGTGTCAGGTTTTTTTTCAGCCGGCTCTCCCCCATTGATTCCTATGAGGAAATCGTGCACGAGCACGTTTTAGCAGCTCACCACTACCGTAAGCAGAGCTGGTATTGAGGTGAGATGTGGAGCTAAATTTTGCTCTTCGCTCACTTTTTTGCGGCTAACGCCGGGTTTGTAAAAACCCGTAATACCAGCGCTGTCTGTAAGTGAGCATTGAGCATAAACTGCTTGTTAGCACTGCACCCCTGTTAACGCAAAACTCGGAATCTAGGTGATAATTATCAAAAACAATAAAAATTATTCCTATTCTAATACCCTGTTTAGAAGGGGGAAAAAAACATCCCAAAATAAAAAAACTAATCTATAATAAACTACCAAGGGCCCTTAAAAGGGCCTTTTGTAGGGCATTGCCCTAAAGAAATCAGCTCATTTTCTACAAAAGAAAAACATACACTCCCTACCAGTATACAAACCCCCACCCCCCCCAAACCCACAAAATAAAAATAAAGTCGTTATGAATATTACCTTTATGTATAGAAGTATATTATGTGGTAGGAGTAATGCTTGTAACTTTTAATGACACACTTTCTTATAACTTGTTAAAGATAATAAGCATAAAACCTGAATCCTTTTCGTTTTTATCAGTCTATTAATTATACCGACACCAGATGAATAAACAAAAATTAGCGAAATTGATTGTCCAGCCTTAAGGGTTATGCATCCCTGTTTTGGTGGTGCTAGCAGGTCTTTTGCCTAGTCTTTTTAGCAGGTCCCTGGGGCAATCCTTTGGAGCTCACTTAAAGTGCAGCCATTTCCCAGACGGCTGGCTCCGCCCCCCTATTTTTTGTAATTTTAGTGTTTTTTATCTTTTGTAATGTTAGGTTTTAGTGTAAGGCAGCTAAGGTTTTATTTCACAGGTAAGTTTGTATTTATTTTAACTAGGTAGTTAGTAAATAGTTAATAACTATTTACTAACTAGTCTACCTAGTTAAAATAAAAACAAACTTACCTGTGAAATAAAAATAAAACCTAAGCTAGCTACAATACAATTATTAGTTATATTGTAGCTAGTTTAGGTTTTATTTCACAGGTAAGTATGTATTTAGTTTTAAATAGGTACTATTTAGTTAATAATTGTAACTTAAATTTAGCTCTATTTTAATTATGTTAAGGTTAGGGGGTGTTAGGGTTTGGTTTAGGGTTTAATAGTTTAATTTAGTTTGTTGCAATGTGGGCGGCTGGCGGTTTAGAGGTTTATAGGTTTATTTAGTGGTAGTGATGTAGGAGGCCAGAGGTTTAGGGGTTAATAGCTTTATTTAGTGGCGGTGATGTCGGGGAGCGGCGGAATAGGGGTTAATATCTTTATTATAGTGTGGGCGATGTTGAGGTGCGAGGGAATAGGGGTTAATAACTTTATTATAGTGGCGGTATTATCGGGAGTGGCAGATTAAGGGTTAATAGATTTATTTTGGTGGCGCGATATCGGGAGTGGCAGATTAGGGGTTAATAACATTATGTAGGTGTCAGCGATTTCGGGGGCAGCAGATTAGGGGTGTTTAGACGTGGGGTTTATGTTAGGGTGTTAGGTTTAAACTTAACTTTTTTTCCCCGTAGACATCAATGGGGCTGCGTTACAGAACTTTTCATTCCGCTATCGCAGGTGTTAGGTTTTTTTCTAACACGCTCTCCCATTGATGTCTATGGGGAAAGCGTGCACAAGTGTTTTGTATTTTATACGGTATGGAGCTCAACGCAAACATATCACACGCAATAACAGCGCTATGGAGGGTGAAATAACGCAACTTTTGTTGCGTTCTTTAACTACCATCTATAGCACAAAACTTGTAATCTAGGTGTATTGTAGTAAATACTGGTTAAATTACAACATTATTTGTAGCTTTGTTATACAATGTTGCAAAACACTTAGAGTACTAAAGACACATGCACACTCCTGAGATCTTATGAGCCTACCTAGTCTTACTCTTCAATAAAAGATACCAAGAGAAAAAAGTAAATTGGATAACCGAAGTAAATTGGAAAGTTGTTTAAAATAGCATGCTCTATCCGAATCATAAACTTTAATTTAGACTTTACTGTCCCTTTAAGCAATGACCCTTGATAACCAATCATGCAAGAACATGTGGTGGGATTGCACAAGAGATCTCTTGTGCAATCTTAAAAATGTCCCTATGTGATGTTGCATTGCAAAGGGCAATTGCGAGTAGACAAGTTCTCTGCTAGAGGACTAGAGGAAGATCCTGGAATCTACATCAATCCAGCGTTATAGGCTGTGAAATGTCTCCTTATGGTAAGTTAAAACCTTACCACTTTGTTCTCTAAAAGCATGGGTGGCAGACCTAAAAAATGAATGTATTTCATTTTGTTGTGTGTGTATCCACATTTCTAAATGGAATGCATTCATCTTCTGCGTGTTTTTCATCTAGACAATGATTGGCTGGTTGGCCTAGATTTTAGTTACATAATTTACATTCCCTATTCCTATGGACCACATTGGGTACCTTTGTTTCTTTTGGTGAGATTACATATGGTAATTACCTTTTGGACTCTCTATTGCCCCTTGAGTCTTTCCAAGATGGGAATTCGTTGATTACTTTATTTAATTGATATTCTTCTTATGATTCTATTTCTAGGAATTCAGATAGAAGTCATATATTCTTCCTTCAGACTCTACAAAAACAAAATTAAAAAAGATAAAGAAATAAATGTATTCTTTACTGAAAAAAATCTTCCTGATCAGGATATTGGCAGAGAAAATAGATATACTTTAATCTTCGACTCAGGCTATCTTCCAAGCTCCTCTTCACTACCAACCTCTACATCTTTTAAAAATGTATTTTCTCTAAATGGTATCCCCTACTCCCACAGCTACTTGTTGGAAGGTTAGCTATTTAGATTCATAAAAATCTCCTATAATAATTTTGTTGAAAATGGACAGCATCTCTGTGGAACAGGTTAGCTTAGATGGTATCAAGTCCAGGGATCTATGAAATATTACCAAAAAATGTCATTCATCAAACTTAGAATGGGTATTTCCATCAAATCAGAATATATTAGAGGTCTCTCAACTAATGTTGCAGACTGGGGTTCATGTAAATTGAAACATTCCAGCAAAATTAAACACAATTTTTAAAGATTTCTAGTTTGAGAGGTCATTTTTTTTGGTCTCTTTTTATACCATCTGAATTTTCAGGTTCAACCATTTTTCCTGAGCAGATGTCTGGATCCTCTTTTGTCTGGAACTGACAACTTCTTTCAGATTTGGCCAATTTAGTAATCCTATGCATTTCCCCCTTTCCAATGATTTCCAATATGATTTTGTTTTTGTTGGATGGAATCTAATTTTCCTTTTTCCTAATCACTGCCCCTGGCTTACAAAATACTTCCTTCCCCCATTTTACAGTCATCTCCTTAAACCTTTAGGGAACTCCCATTGCCTAGTTTTACAATGATTTTTACATTTCATAGGGTGGATGAATTCAGGGAATTCTGATCCCTTAACAGAGTTTCATCTACAGCTAGCTCTCTTATGTAGAAGTCATGGGCCCTGGGGACCAAATTCCAAAAAAATGCTACATTTATACATGACAACCATTGTCTAGCTGATGGATTCTGAGGAACATGAATCCAATCATCCATGGTTTATCCCATCTATTTGAATCCAGATTAGTCTATTGTTTCATACATATGACTAGATTGGCTATTTTAGCTGATCACTCTTTGATCTCAGCTTATGTTTGCTGTCATCCTCAGGTTTGTAAACTTCATATCATGTGAAGAATGCTATTTTTCTTTTAAGGAATTGGCCTTTCAACAACTCCCTTTCCCTTAAACAACTAACTGCAAAGTATCACACACTGCTCTATCTTCTTCACTGATTATAACCACAATTGATACGTGGAAAAATACAGCTGTCTCCTCTCTTGCAGCATCTTCTCTACTCCTCATAAACCAACAGAGGGAGATTGTGGGCGCGATCCGATATAGATCGTTGTTTGCGGCGCAAGCGAGGGAACCGGCGTCGCCCGCAGTTTCAGCTCGCAACTCGAGCTTTCCCATATACTGCGCCGTCAGATGCTAACGTGCCGTAAGTCTGAGAAACCAGCGATGTCCAGAAATCTGCGCAAGTACAAATTTCTGGCGTTGCCAGTGACTTGCGGCACGTTAGAAACTGCCGGCGCCTACAAAACCTGACTAAAGTCTAAATCACCCGCACTGTCTAACACGCCTCCCTAACATAGCCCGACAAGTCTAATACGCCTCCCTAACATAGCCCGACACGTCTAACCCTCTATCCGCTATCCCCCCTCACTAGCCTAACAATAAAATATGTATTAACCCCTAAACCGCCGCTTCCGGAGCCCGCCGCTACCTAATAAAGTTATTAACCCCTAAACCGGCGCCAGCTATATTAAATCTATAACCCCCTAAAGTGAGCCCCTAACACCGCCGCCATCTACCTTACCTACCCCCTAAAGTGAGCCCCTACCCCGCCGCTATTTTAAAATTATTAACCCCTAATCTAATCCCCCTACCCCGCCGCCATCTATATTAAATTATTTAACCCCTAAAATACTAAACTATCCCTACCACTAAACCTAAGTCTAACCCTACAAATAGCCCTGAAAAGGGCTTTTTGCGTGGCATTGCCCCAAAGTAACAGCTCTTTTGCCAGCCCTTAAAAGGGCTTTTTGCGGGGCATGCCCCAAAGTAACAGCTCTTTTGCCAGCCCTTAAAAGGGCTTTTGGCGGGGCTTTGTCACAAAGTAAACTGCTCTTTTGCCTACAATCTACATCCCCCTACACCGTGGCCACCTATAATAAATGTATTAACCCCTAATCTAATCCCCCTACACCTCCGCCAGCTATATTAACTATATTAACCCTAATTATATTAGGGTTAATATAGTTAATATCGTTATTATATTATATATATATTAAGTATAATAACCCTATCTAACTCTAACATCCCTAACTAACTTATTAAAATAAATCTAATATTAATATTATTAATTAAAATATTCCTATTTAAATCTAAATACTTACCTATAAAATAAACCCTAAGATAGCTACAATATAATTAATAATTACATTATAGCTATGTTAGGGTTTATATTTATTTTACAGGTAAATTGTTAATTATTTTAACTAGGTATAATAGCTATTAAATAGTTATGAACTATTTAAGAGCTGCCTAGTTAAAATAATTACCCAATTACCTGTAAAATAAATCCTAACCTAAGTTACAAATACACCTACACTATCAATAAATTAAATAAACTACAAATATCTATCTAAAAATACAATTAAATAAACTAAACTAAATTACAAAAAAAAACAAACACTAAATTACAAAAAATAAAAAAAGACTACAAGATTTTTAAGCTAATTACACCTATTCTAAGCCCCCTAATAAAATAATAAAGCCCCCCAAAATAAAAAAATTCCCTACCCTATTCTAAATTAAAACAAGTTCAAAGCTCTTTTACCTTACCAGCCCTTAAAAGGGCCTTTTGTGGGGGCATGCCCCAAAGAAAACTGCTCTTTTGCCTGCAAAAAAAAACACAATACCACCCCATACCCCTAATCTAACCCAAACCCCCCTTAAATAAACCTAACACTACCCCCCCTGAAGATCTCCCTACCTTGTATTCACCCAGCCGGGCCGAACCGATCCAGGCGATGTGTTCCAGCAAGCGGCAGTGAAGTCTTCATCCATCCGGGCGATGTCTTGAAGCAAGCGGCAGAGAGTCTTCTTCCATCGGCGACGTCTTCAAGCAAATCGGCATCTTCAATCTTCTTACTTCGCTCCTCTGCGAATATAATTAGGGTTAATATAGTTAATATAAATAATGTAATAACTATATTAACTATAATATACTTAGGGTTAATATAGATAATATAGCTGGCGGCGGGGTAGGTAGATTAAATTAGGGGTTAATAATTTTAATATAGATGGCGGCGGTGTAAGGGGTTCACATTAGGGGATAGATCAGTTAGATGGTGGCGGTTTTAGGGGCTCACAGTAGGGGGTTAGTTTATGTAGATGGCGACGGTTTAGGGGTTAAATACTTTATTAGGGATTGCGGCGGGGGATCGCGGTTGACAGGGAGATAGACATTGCGCATGCGTAAGGTGTTAGGTTTTATTTAGCAGATCGCGGTTGACAGGTAGATAGACATTGCACATGCGTTAGGTGTTAGGTTTATTTTGTAGCTAGTTTAGGGAGTTACGGGGCTCCAATAGTCAGCGTAAGGCTTCTTACGGCTGCTTTTTGTGGTGAGGTGAAAATGGAGTAAGATTTCTCCATTTTCGCCACGTAAGTCCTTACGCTGTATATTGGATACCAAATTGCGCGGGTTTGGTATACCTGCCTATGGCCCAAAAAACTACGGGCGACGGCAGAAATATACGCGCGTAACTTCTAGGTTATGCCGTATATAGGATACCAAACCCGCGCAAATATTGGCTTCGCCGACTTTTGCGGGCGACGATCTTTATCGGATCGACCCCTGTATCTATAGCAGCCCCTTAGCAAGGCAATTCTGTTGGCCATCTTTAATTTTCTTAAAGGGACAGTAAACAGATTTTTTTATTATTATTATAAAATTGCATGCTGTACTAATTACAGCAGTATAAAAAATACTGCTGTGTCTTCAATATAAACCCCCAAATTGACCTCTATATCCCCCTCTCTGCTTGCCTCCTTTGGCCGCCTCCATTGTAGCTCTGTTTTTTCTTCTTTCCTTCAGTAGATGCTTCATAGAATAACAAGGTTACCGATCAGGCTATTCATCTCAATGCAGGAGCACTCTCTTGATTACTTAAAGGGACAGTAAACCTAGATTTTTTTTAATTATAAAATTAAATGCTGTACTAATTACAGCAGTATCTTCAATATAAACCCCCAAATGTATCTCCAAATCTCCCCTCTGCTTGCTTCCTTTGTCTGCCTCTACTGTAGGTTTTTTTTTTTGAATGCAGGAGCGCTCTCTTAACTACTCAGCCTCTCTGGACAGATATCTCCCGCATGCAGATATTATGCCCTCACAGACACAATCATACACACAAAGTAAACAGTAAATCACACTGTGTATAGCAGTGAAATTCACTGCAGCAGTGTGCCTAAAAGGTTGCATAAAGAGTTTGTCTGGATAAAACAGTTGCACTAAACTTCATTTTGAACTTCTAAATCGCCACTCCCCACATCGCAAACTACCTCTTTACACTATGAACCCCTAAACTGCCACACCCCAAAGTAAGCTTCTACACTGTTAACCCCTAAACCGCCAGCCCCCACATGGCAAAGTCTCCACTACACAATTAATCCCTAAACCACCAGCCGCCACATTGCAAACTACCTATGTACACTATTAACCCCTAAACTGCAACACCCCACATAGCAAACTAAACCTCTAAACTATTAACCCCTAAACTGCCAGCCCCCCAACGCAAGATAACCCAATAACATCTAAACCACCTAACCTAACACCCCAAAATAGACTAAAAACTACATTTACCAAAAAAACTAACTACCTTTAAAAAATAAAAACGTATCTGTGAAAGTAAAAGAAATTTAATCTTACCTTTTTAAAAAACAAAACAAAACTAACATTACTATTAAAAAAAATACATAAAAAACCCCAAAACCTTACATTACTAAAAAAAATTACAAAAAATAACAATAAGGGCCTTTTGTAGGGCATTGGTCTAAAGTGATTACTTTTTTTCTTAAAAAGTAACTACAACCCTCTAACATTAACCGCCCCCCCCAAAAAAAAGGGCTCTTTTGCTGCCCAAAAAAAAAAAAATAATGTTAAAAAACCCCAAAAACCTGATGGTGGCGCTCCATCTTCATCCTAGCGGCGGTCTAACTTCTTATCTTCATCCTGGCGTCGATAGTGGCGGCGGAAGCGGTGGTCTTTTTCTTCAGAGCTTGAACACGGAGGTCCTCTTCATGCAGTCACCAGCAGTGCACTGAATTTGGAATGTGAGGTACCCCTTTTATATAGGGGTACCCTTGCATTGTTATTGGCTGATTTGCATGTTTAAATTCAAATCAGCCAATAGAATGAAATGAAAGCTTGAAATGTTTGAGCAGTAAATGCGATTGAGTTTGAGCAATCATATTTCTTTACAACTTGTAATACGAGCGCATATTACCGTTTTAAGCTTCCCATAGAAAATATGGGGAGTGTAAATTACTGTGATTTCGCATAAACAAATTTTCAGTAATTTTAACAGTGCGCCACTTGTAATATGGATTTGAGCGTTTATGTTCCTCGTGCTAATGCTAGCACTCCACTTGTAATCTGGCCCAATGTAGTTTAAGTAATAATTGTACTTTAAAGCATCATGTAAAAAATAATATAATGCACCTATGTAATTTGATTTCTGACGTTTACTGGCACTTTAAAGAGTCATTTAGTACAGTGTTTCTCAACTTCAGTCCTCAAGTACCCCAAACAGGCCAGGTTTGCATGATGTCTTTACCAGAGAACAGGTGAAATAATCAGCTAATGGATGAGGGCAGGTTAGTAACCGTGGTTACTGATCAGCTGATTATTTACCTGTGCTTTAGTTGTTATCATGAAAATCTGCCCTGTTAGGGGTAATTGAGGACTGAAGTTCAGAAAGACTGATTAAGTAGGTGATTGCTATTTCTAGAAGGGCTTAAGACCCCTCACTTTGCAGACAGTAAACTCCATTTTCATGTGGCGTATTATATAATTGTGTTGCATAATGATTAGGGGATGAGCTGCTTTAGAATAAATGTACCTCCCACAATAAATTCACTACGTAAGTGACAGGCATACAATTGGCGATCACCATCATCAGCTAGTAATGACAGGGATATGCAACCCCCAGTGGCGTAGCGTGAGGGGGGCCACAGGGGCGGTTGCCCCGGGTGCATAATTCTGAGGGGTGCAAAATGCTCAGCTCCCAGCCTCCCCAGTCCTCACCATCTCAAGACAGTAGACAGTCACAGTCCCACTCCCAGCGGCGTTACAGGGAGGCTAAAAAATCCGACAGGCGCCTGCGCCCAGCCGATCTGTCTCTCAAGTGAACCGTCTACTACTCTGAAGTCAAGACGTGCTGTGTAATGATTTAATTATCATAATTTATTAGTATAATCCAATCCGACCGTTACCTGCTGCTAGACTAGCGTTTATGTCACCATTTAGCATGGTCCACTCCCAGCGTGCATGTCAGGAGGGAGGAAGAAGTCAGAGCAGCAGAGCCAGAGTGGAATTAGACTGACTAGCACGCCGCGCCCGCAACGATAAGGTTAGTGTCAACCGAAATTACCAAACTCATCACCGGGTCTGTATCAGGACCAGACCACCAGTGCCACTGCCAGCCAGAATTATAATTAAATTATTATAGCCCCTGTTGCTGTTTTTGGGGCTATATGGGGTTTGGAAATAACAAATTGCACAATATGCAGCTTAGACTCTACCATTACCCAGGTGATGTCCCAGGGCCAGCCAGCCAAGTTCCAAAGGACCCAGAGTCACTCTGAGCCAGCCAGCCAAGTTCCAACTTCCAAAGGACCCAGAGTCTGAGCCAGCCAGCATGCCAGAGTGTGCAAGTGATCTATGTTGCTTTAAAGTGAAAGCCGGTTATTTTATTTCAAACTCATTTTTAACCTGCATAAAATAAAACATACAAGATGTAGATAAGTGAAAGACGGTTATTTTATTTCAAATTCATTTTTAACCTGGGTAAAACATACAAGATGTAGGATCTACATCTTGTATGTTTTACCCAGGTTAAAAATTAATTTGTCTACATCTTGTATGTTTTACCCAGGTTAAAAATGAATTTGAAATAAAATAACCGTCTTTCACTTTAAAGCAGCATAGATCACTCTCACACTCTGACATGCTGGCTCAGATGTATTTTAAAAATGAAATCCCATGTTTAAATATTGAACCAAAAAAAAAATGTAATTGTTAAGTTCTATAATGTACTTACTTAATGTATATAATAAAGTAGTGGCTGCCTGCAACCATATTGAGTCCTAATTTTTAAGGATGAATGTAGAGTTTACAATTATATATATAGTATATATTTTTGTTGTTAAAAATAAAGCTTTGTTTGTTTTAAAACAAAAACCTGTCTCCTAAATTGTTGAGATGGCTCCTAGATTCAAAGCAAATTTGCCAATCCCTACTGTACTGGTGGAAGAGATGCAGTCAGTGCTAATGGGTTAGGGGGGCACAATTTTTGCCTTGCCCTGGGCGCTGACAAGCCACGCTACGCCACTGGCAACCCCTTATAACAAATAGGGTTTAGCCTCATCACAAATTTGAGTTTCATGCCCCTGTGTATTTTATAGGGATAATAGAGGCATTAAACGTTCTCCCTTCCCCCTCAAATAAAGACTGCATTGGTGCCTATTTAGCTTTACACTATTATCACTAACATGGTGATCACCTGCAAATTAGATGGGCTTGTAACTCATCGCTCAAATGAGAGTAAATATTATTTTTCAAATGAGCAGTCTGATTCCCATCTAATTAAATCATAAAAAAAACACAATAGAATATGATAATTTTTTTCTTTAGTGTTTCTCGTGAAGATGAATATAGATTTATATAACTCCATTTAAAATCTGATAGCTCTGTTTCATTTCATGTATCTCCCCACAGCAGGCCAGATATAAATAGAATCTAATTTAACTGTGTGCCTGCTGTATACTCACCCATCAGCGTGTTTGTGTGTTCCTTGGTCAGTGTCAGGTATCGAGAAGGTGCCCTATCTAAGAGTAAAATTAACACAAAACATTTTGTTAGTGTCTAAAAATCCGTTTCTTATTAGGTTTACTACAAAACCCTTTAAACATGCAATTTACAGTTATGTGGCCCTGGATGTCAACAGGCTGGAAAAGAACCTCTTTTGGTCTAGTCATTAGAATCCATTGCTAATGAATTGAGAAGCACGATAAGCCAAATTAGGTTAAAAATATTTTAATCAATAAAATACACTGATAATAATTTATGTACTGCAGAATAACAGTAAGTGAAGAGGTCTGTATACTGTACATGAATAAAAGCTCAAAGTACATAGATTAATTTTGGTGCACTGTCGTCTTGATAGGGCTCCTTGCTGAGTGACTTATAGACACAATGATATGACATATATACCATCATAATTATTTATTTATTTATTTAGTTATATACGTAATAAAAGTTAACATAACTAACATTAAGCTTCAACTGACCCTAACTAGACTCCCATATGAACCCTCCTCAAATAAGACGTTGGCGACAATCAGCTTGTGCTTCTCATTTACTGTTGTAATGAATATAGAGGTATAGCTGTAGATGCTCTTGGGTAACGTTGCAGTTAGCATGAACATAGCACCAATCATGCTTCTATTTATAGAGTGATGGGTGTTATGCAAAATCTGATTTCTGAAATATTTTTTTTCCCATACAATATGCAACCTGTCAGGTCCTACAAAAAACATTAATCCTACTTAACCAAGATTACTAGCCCTAACCAATCAAAATACTGCCTAAATAAGGAGCAACAGACAGAACACACACGTTTTAAGATGACCCACACTGCATCTGTGTTATCCCAGTGCCTGGAGGTGAGTTTTATCTTTCTGCTCCATCTACAGAAGACACTGATAGGAACAATGCTCTCTTCATTGAAGAATCGCTGTTCTGCATGTGGTGCTGGCTTTCAACACCATGAATAAACTGCAGGCATACAGGTATGCACTCTATCATCGCACAGTTCAACAGTTCACTCCAACACTGACTTTGGGAACTATGTCTAAGATACAACAGCCGATTGGCATGTGTTGTTTTGCTTATTCCATATCAATGCTGCAAAGTGTATAAGGGGAGCAATATTTTATTATACTGGGCATAATATCTACTGACAACTCGTCATCTAAAGTCCTGAAACCCAGTAAACCATTAAAACTATTGTTCTGTAGTGATGTAGTTATTCATTTAAACAATAACAGTGTTGGTGTAAGATCTAGTTTATTCAGTATAGACCAGCACCTGTGTAGTTTTCCAGCTGCACGCTTCTATGGCCAATGCATGCAGCCCTTATGATAGTATGGTTTTAGTTTGATTTAGAGAGTCAGCTTGAAATGTTGCTCTCCTTTACCATGATCTTTTCTCCTTTACCAAGACAATACATGTCAAGTTTTAATAAATTAGCACCTATGTCAGTTTATCTTTTGTTGAGCTGGTGCAAGATCTACACAGCTATTGTACCCTGTTAAAAGGCTTTTAGAGAATGTGGTCTACTGCTAGGAAAACCTGCAAAGGATTTTTTTTGTGTGGAATTCTTTCATATTTGTACAGCAACCAATGGAAAACCAAAAGTACTGGGTAGGTGGTCAAAATTGGTCCTACTGCCCTTCTGATTGGCTAATGTCAATAACACCATGAGTAGGCTATATTTTGACAGAAAGTCTGTCCTTCTACAATTCTGATTGGGTAATCAGATTAACAAATCAAGATTACTAAATTGTCTATAAATATTGGAGGACCCACATACAAGGCAAAAAAGTAATAAATCCCCTCATGTGGAACCTAATGGGTAAAGCTTTATAATCAGTAAGTCCAAGTAGTAATAAAAGTAGAGCCTGATCAGAATATTAAAGACACATATATTGATGATTGATGATGACATAAAAATGTATAGAGGGAGTGCTGTTGAGTTCCGGAGGAGGAGCCTGCATTCAGGTTGTGCAACACAAGCACCTGTGTCCTGCAGGTAACCCACTGGCGGTGATTCCTCGCGCGCCACGGCCCACTGCAACCGAGGGGAAGACATCTGCATCTGGCTCGAACTGTGTACCGAGCCCTGAGGGATTCCCGCAGCGCCCGTCACCTGCGCTGTCTTAACACAGCTTAACTCAGAAGCCCCACGCAGGACACCACGTGCAGGAGCTACTCTGAGCCCCACCACCTTTAGCGGCAGTCCCCCCTATCCCACCGAAGCTGCGTGAGAGGGGGTAGATAGCCCGAAGATACCCGTCTGCTTAGAGGATATCGAGCAACTCTCTTCAGCCCTCCCCCCCCACCGGTGCTGCGCGGGGGGAGAGGAAACTTGAAACAAACACAGCACGGTCTGTTTGCAGCCCAGGAGTGTGCCCGTTCGCCTTGCGGTTGGGTCCGGCAGGACCGGCGGGACTGGCGGGTCCATAGGTATCTGTCTCCTTACTGGCTTGCTGCCTAGGATCCCTCCTCTACCATCACTACACACCTTTCAGAATCTGGAGCTTTGGAGGAAAGGGAGCTGAATCGCCACTGTCTCTTGCCCCCCTGGATGAAGAGGCCGGCCACCTGTGATCAGCGTTCAAAAGCATACAAGAGTCAACGGCTAACATTGAAGGTGGTATCCTCGAAGAGGGGTGAGTGCAGAGCAGTTATAAGCCTGCTCTCTTATCTTATTCTACACACATGCACCCTGTGAGCGAGACTGGCTGCAAAGGCACCTAAGGATTGTTGACTTCTCTCTGTTTCCCTGTTAGCAGTTAACACTAAGCTAAAAAGGCAAAAACTGGATGGAACTATAAACAGGCACAAACTGTGGCCCTAGTTACCTGTTTAAATTTCTCCAACTTGTAGGTGAACTCAAGGGGGTGTTTTTGTAAAATTCCCCTTCAAAATAACTTTGTTTGAGTCAAGGCCTGTATCTACTGGGTTTCAGTGTCCGAAGGTTTGGATTCTTTTGGAAAAGTTCTATCTGCCCCAAAGTTAAAGCTATTGCCCTAAAAAGGGTGATCTGGGTCTTTGTAGCACTATCTGCATACATATGAGGAACATTATTGTGTAAAAATAACTGGACAAGTTTTTTGGACACGGCCTAGGGGGGACTATTCCTCTTAAATCTTTACTCCCTAAGACACAATGATAACATGATACAGCTTTGCTAAGATAAGCATGTTTTTAAGCTATTGTTTTTTTTTTCTTTGCTTGAAGTAATTAGTATTGGAGTACAGGCGTTGTGTTCTGATATATTAATTCAGTTAATAGCTCTGAAGCACGAACAGTTAAAACTACACTGAAAGTATATAAGTATATAATTCTCCTATTTTCTTTCTTTTTTTTTTTTTTCTTTGCTCTCATACATGTATTGTGAGGTTGATCAATATGTCTCAAATTGAGGTTGATTATTAATTCACTTTTTCCCTTAAATAACAAATACTCTCATATGTCTTAAAAGGTCAGTGCCATCCTTAGGGTTAAAACTAATATCGGCAAAGCTAATATTACCCTGTGCACACTGTACTCTATCTGAGATATCTAAGCCTAGAAGGCTCCCATTGGGGAAAACCTTATTAGTCCAAAAGGTGCATTAAATCACTAGAGGGCTCTGTTCTAGTTTAAACGTAGCAATCTTATAGTTTATTTTCTGGGAGAGAATAACCCTGGTCGGCCTAGATCACTTCTTTTCTTCACAGTCACTACTAGAACACTTCTTTATATTTTTCTTGGATCCTTCACTTTTTTCTTCACCCCCCTTCTTTTTTTTTTTTTTCTCTTCACTTAGGCACTTATCCACTTGAGCTCACTGCGTTATTATCACCTTAAGTCACAGCACATTTTTTCTCCCCCACAGGAGGGAGGGAGGGAGACGGAGGAGAGGGGGGATTGACCAATTGGCTCTCTCTCTCCCCCACTCTGCCTCCCCCTCCTCCCTTTTTTTTTTTTTTTTTTTCTCTTCCCCCTTCCACTCACTCCTCACTTCAGTCTTTAGCCGCACTTATTTATGGATAGATTTTTAAATCCACCAACCACTCACAAAAGCACTCCGCCGGCCATGGCTTCCAGAGCCAAGGAAAGGAAGAACAAAGCCCCGTCAGAAACCTCGGTTGAACTGCACCCTGAACCTAGTTCTACCAGAAGGTTCAGCGTGGGCACAGACTCGCAAGGGCTAGTAAATAGTATCTCGGAAGCTCTAAATACAAAATTTGAATTACTTCGGATAGAAATAAAACAAGATCTTAACTTGCTCTCTAATGAGGTTAAACAATTTACGATGAGAATCAAAGAAGCGGAGCAAAGAGTTTCCGACCTCGAAGATCTCACATCAGTTCAAAGCACTAAAATACAGGCAAATACTAGTTCTATTAGGGAATTACAGAACAAGATCGAAGATCTAGAAAATCGATCAAGAAGGAATAATGTCAGGATAATAGGGGTCCCTGAAACTTCAGATTATTTAGATCTTCAGAAATTTGCAGCTGAATCTCTCCCTAAGCTACTAAACTTTCTACAAGAGTTGCTACCTCTGGTAATAGAGAGAGCCCATAGATTGGGGAGAATAAGGGACGTAGAAGGAAACAAAGCTAGGCCCAGACCTATAATTGTACGATATTTGAGCTATCAAGATAAGCTCAGAATCATGCAATTATCACGTAAGAATTTGCCTGTGCTTTTGGATGGGACTAAAATATCAATCTTTCAAGACTTCGCATATGCTACCTCTCTGAAAAGAAGAGAACTCACCCCAATATGCGGCAGACTAATTAAAGAAGGCATTTTTGCCACTGTACTATATCCGGCCAAACTCAAAATAGAATTTCAGGGCCACATATATTTTTATGAGACCGCTGTGGAGGCAGAAAAGTTTTTTATGGAAAAAGTTGCTAAATAGGATAACAGGTTTATTAGTAGTCTAAATATACTCACTCATATTTCTGATAAACAAAAATGATTGGTTCTGTTTTCTTTTCTTTTTCTGCACTAAGTCTTAAAGGGACAGTTCACCCAAAAACTTTCTCCCCTTTAAATTATTCCCAATGATCCTTTTTACCTGCTAGAGTGTATTAAATTGGTTGCAAGTAGGTCCTTTACACATATTTCAGCATTTGAAATAGCTGATTTAGCTTGTGGTTTCCCAACCTATACTGAAAGTTTTGATACTGGCGTATACGCTATTGAAAAGCCTAAGTAAACACAGCCAGCAGAAGAGATTACACCCTCAGTGGGGGCCATGATAGTTAAGTAATAAAATGATAATTTTCCATTGTTCTCTCTATGTATTGAGCTTTGGTGTTCCAGACAAATATAAGATAAGGAAGCCAGTCTGTGTACATAAAAGTGATAACATAATGAGATCTGATATTACCTGAAGCTCAACCCATTGTAATAGGCTGTGGTTTCAAAGCACAAAACCAGCTACTTCAGATACACAAATAAACCCGAAAATGCAATTTCTCAAATATTTTATACTCTGCAGTTGGTATAACAAGTCATTTAAAATACATTTATGGAAAAACAATTTTACAGTGTACTGTCCCTTTAAGGAGAATTACTCTTCTGGGGACGGGGATGGGAGGGCAATACATTTATTTTTTCTTTTAAGAGGGAGAGAGAGAGAGATATGAAAGAGGAGGGAAAATTTCCTCCCCTTTCTTTTTCCTCCTTTTTTTTTTTTTCCCCTCTCTTTCAAATCTTTCATGTTATTATTTGTTTATATATTAATTATTTACATCCTATCCTCAACTTTCTTTTTAAGCGATGTCTAAAATAGGTAAATTCATTTTAACGTCCTGGAACGTTGGGGGTATCTCCTCTCCAATAAAGCGCAAGGCTATAGTTTCGCAGCTGAGGAAGCATAACACCGATATATCTTTTATACAAGAGACTCATCTTAATGCAGACGAATCGGCTAAACTAAAAACCTCTTGGGTGAAAGAGGTATTCTATGTACCTAGCATTGGTAGGAAGCGGGGAGTGGCTATTTTACTGGGGAAGAGGCTATCCTACGAAATATTAGAGAAATATCTTGACTCAAATAGTAGAATTTTAATTTTGAAGATCAAACTGGCAAATTCTGTCTATATACTCTGTAATATTTATGCCCCCAATAACTTTGACTCTAAATTTTGGGACTCGGTCCAAACTAATATCCTACAAATGGGGGAAGGGATTGTCATATTAGCAGGGGACTTCAATATGGTACCTCGAATACCCATTGACAGGCATAGGGGGAAAAAAAATACCTGCTCGCAATCTAAGAGAGATAAGCTAGAGGCCAGAATGTTTAGAATTTTAGAGAGCAACTTGGCTCTTAAAGACTTATGGAGATTACAACATCCAGATCAAAGAGACTATACGTGCAAGGCCAGAAACGCCAACTTTCTTTCAAGAATAGACTTATTTCTAGTTAGTGATAAAGTTATAAAGATAGGCTCTACTACTAAGATTGCACAAATAACCATTTCAGACCATGCCCCAATCTTACTAGAGACCCCTATCTGTGGTAAAATGCACCCCTCACTGTGGTTTTTCTTCCCAAAATTTTTATCATGCAATTTAAAGTTTAAAAACTGGCTAATGAATAAAATGAACGAATTTTTTTCTTTAAATTTGGGCTCAGTCAATAATCCAATTTCTTCATGGGAAGCGGGTAAAGCCGTAATGAGGGGGGAGATTATTGCATATATGGTCAAACTAAAAAAGAAAACCAGTCTTAGACAGAATCAAGCATTTAAAGCCTTGACCAATTCTTATAACAGATATTTATCCCATCCCACCCCTCTAAATTGGAGACAATATTCTAATGCCAAGAGAGAGAGAGATACCTTACTGATCCACAACACGGTCCAAGCCGACTTAAGATCTAAAGCAAAGTTCTATCGCCATGGGGACAAAGCCGGTAAATTCTTGGCCAGTCTATATAAGAATGTACAAGGGAATTCCTCAATTGACTCACTGCTAGAATCTGACTCTTTGATTAATGATTCGAAAGAAATACTAGAAACTTTCTCAGATTACTATAAAGGAATTTATTCCTTTAAGGAATCTGATATGGTAGCCTCAAGAGATTTCTGGGAAGGCCTGGACCACCCAGTATTTACGGAAGAGGCAGTAAATAAAATTAATACCCCTATATCGGATCAAGAGATCCTTCAAACCATTAAGGAACTCCGATCAGACAAAGCTCCTGGGCCGGACTCATTGCCTAATGAGTTTTACAAGTTGCTGGCACCGATTGTCACCCCACACTTAAAGACACTCTTTAATTACTTTTACATAGAAAGGAACCCTATTCCTATATCCTTCTCCGCCTCCACGACCTCACTGATTTTAAAGCAAGGTAAAAATCCTCTAAAAAAGGAGGCCTATCGGCCCATAGCATTACTAAACTCTGATTACAAACTATTGACCTCGATCCTAGCCAAAAGATTACAGAGTGAGATTGGGCCTCTCATTAATGAGGACCAGGCAGGGTTTCTAAACAAACGCAATTTAACAGCTAAAATCAGAGAACTCTTTCTGATCCTTGACTATTTCAATAACTCTGTGGAAACACCATCTCAAGATCAAATGGACCTGGCGGTAATAGCCTTAGACGCAGAGAAGGCGTTTGATTCAGTACATCATCGGCATATTCTGTCTTCCTTGCTATCCTTTGGTTTTAAGGATAACTTTGTACACTTTATTAAAAATCTCTGTGAAAACTCATCAACCAAGCTTTCCATTAACCAGCTAGAATCTGGTCCAATTAAACTTCAAAGGGGCACCAGACAAGGCTGCCCCTTATCTCCTTTGCTCTTTGACCTAGCCATTGAGCCTCTTGCCCTTAAAATAAGAAAAGATCTCCAAGGTATTCAGATAGGGTCAGTGGAACAAAAAATTGCTTTGTATGCCGATGATGTACTGGTCTACGTCTCAAATACCAGATCCAATATCCCCAAATTACTCTCGATTACAAACTCTTTTGGAGCCTTTACGGGATATAAAATTAATCTGACCAAATCAGAATTAATGTGGATTAGGAAAAGTGAGACATCTATGACTGACTTACCTTTTAATGAGGTTAGATCTCACATCAGATATTTAGGCATTAACGTTTCCCCCAATCCACGAGAGTGGTATGATCTTAATATCTCTCCAGTCCTACTTAAGGTAAAGGAGTATATGAAGAACTGGCAAAATTTCCCCCTCTCATTGACGGGTCGAATTGCTCTTTTCAAGATGGTCCTTCTTCCCAAGATCCTCTTCCCTTTGCAAAATGTACCAGTTATCTTGAAAACTAAAGACTGGAAGAGTCTATGTAAGGCTCTTCGGTACTTCCTATGGAGGTGCAAAAGGCCCTGAATTTCGATCTCTAGATTGCATCTGCCCAGGAGATATGGTGGCATGGCTTTACCAGATCTCAGTAGCTACAGCTTGGTCTTTTTAGCTCGAACTGTAATAGATTGGCTATTAAATAAGAATTACTTCACAAATAACATTCTTGAAATAAACATATTATATCCGTATAAGCCTACAGCGTTAATTCACTGCCCACTGCACCTGATTCCTAAGGAAGTGAAATGCCTTAGCTCTATATACACAATATTACAAGCTTGGAGAAAATTAGGACACAAATTAGGCATAGACCTATCCATTCCGAAATTTCAAGGATTATGTGGCAATCCGGAATTTCAAAGAGGTACCCAATCGCAGGTCTTCCAGGGATGGAATAGCCTCGGATTGACTTACCTCACACAATTTATAAATCAGGAGGCCTGTCTAATTAAAACTTTTGAGACCTTAAAACAGGAATTTGAACTAAGCAATAAAGATTTCTTTGCGTACCTACAGGCTAGGCATTATCTTTTCTCGCTTATCAGCAAATATGGCTGGTCCTGGTCTTGGGGGAAACTAGATAGCTGGCCTATTCTGGTTAAAATTAATCTATTCTCCATCTCAACTTGGTATAACTTGCTGGTTAGCCAGAAAGGTGAATCTAATCTTGAGTATATAACGCAAAAATGGAATTTACTATCGCAAGATCTAGACATAGACCCCAACCAGGTTGAAAAGTCTATAGCTACAATAACACAAACTACCTTGTCTGCTAGCTGGAGGGAATCACACATCAAGCTATTGTATAGAACTTATTACACCCCGCTCAAAGGATTTAAATGGCATAACTCCAACTTTAATATGTGTCCAAAATGTTCCCTCCCAGCGGCGGACTTAGTTCATATGATATGGACCTGTCCCCGATTAATGCAGTTTTGGCGGAAATTAGAATTTTGGCTCACTAGGGTGTTGAAAATTCCTCCTTTCTCTCTCTCCTTGGCAGAAGTAATCTTCTTTGCTGAACCCCCGTCCACTCATAACTCTAAAAAAATAATAAACATGACAATTCTGGCTGCAAGGAATTTAATTCTTAATAAATGGCGAGACACTTCAATCCCGAGTATATCAGAAGTTAAAAGCTACATGAAAAAGCAATGTCTCATCGAGCAGCTGGACATAACTCTGGCTTCCGAAAGAGACATAACTCTCTTTTTTCAGAAATGGTCTAGATTCATCAAAATCTTCCCCCAGAAAGAAATAGATAATTTAATATACCCCCTTAGAAATACAGAGACAGTCTTATTAGGACGTTGGTAAGAAAGGCTTTCCCCCTTTTCCTTTTCCTTTTTTTTTTTTTTTTTCTCTCTCTCTCTCTCTCTCTCTCTCTCTCTTTCTCTCGCTCTCCCTCTGTGCCGCCCCCCCATCCCCCTCTTCCTGCAAATGTCGAACAGATAACGGTTAAACTGAAACCTGGTTTAAAAAGTTTATGCCTTTAATTATCTATGTGTTAACAGGAGACCTCCTCTCTTCTTTATTTTTTGTATATGTATTTCTGCTGAGAATTGCTGATTATTGTTTATGTTGTAAATTCAAAACTGAATAAAAAATATAAATAAAAAAAAAAATGTATAGAGGAAAAAGGATACTTGTCTAATACATTATAATTGATTTTTTTAGCTATATTTTATAGGCAAATTAAATGAGTTATTATTTTCTTCACTCACTTTCTAGTAGAAAAATGAATGCAACGGAGGAAAGGCTACAGTTTGTTTACTCTATCTATCTATCTATCTATCTATCTATCTATCTATCTATCATCTATCTCTCTCTCTCTCTCTCTCTCTCTCTCTCTCTCTATCTATCTATCATCTATCTATCTCTCTATCTATCTATCTATCTATCTATCTATCTATCTATCATCTCTCATTCTCTCTGTCTCTCTCTCTATTTATCTCTTTCCCTCTCTCTGCCTGTTAGTCTATCTAGATGGCAGATAGAAATCCAAAGACCTATTGAGTCTGCCCATATTTTTTTATGTGTAGCTTAAGTGTACTTAATTTTTAAGATTTTCTTAAGCATATCCCAGCCATTCTTGAATGCCCTTTCAGTCTATTCCCTTACTCCCTCTTTATTATTATTCCACTGATCAATCAATGATTCTGTAATCATGTGGTTTTGCAAATTATTCATAAACCTTTTACCCTCCAACTTGAGATCTTGACCTTTTTGTGAAAAATGCATTTAGCGCCAGCTATCCCTTAACTCTTTCACAGGTGAGCCATTTTACATCCTTGTGAAAGAGGTGTTTAGTTGTTTGCCCTTGATAGCATTTTACACAAATTTTAACTGATATACCCACACAAATTATACCTGTTTATTCAGCAGAAAAACATTTTTGGAAAATAACTTTAGTCTGAAGAAGTATCATAATATGACAAAATGATACCATATGAAATGCAAAAATGATTACACTTTTGTCTTATATTCTGTAGTGTACATATTAAATAGCAGTATGGAAGTTATTATTTTCTTAATATTTCAAGCACACATTTAGGGTCAGATTACAAGTGGTGCACTCATTTTTTTTCCACTCAAGTGATAACTGCACTCAAAGTAAAAAAACTAGCGTGATCGTATTAGCACGCGTATTACAAGTTGAAGGTAAAAGAAAGCTTGCAAGCAAATAACTTCAGGACATCAAATAGCGCAACCACGCTAACTCCTTCTCCCCATATACTTCTTTAGGGCATGCTAAATAAATGCTTATTAGTTATTGCTCGCACACTAACCCAACACTGTGCTAGATCAGCAGCGCTAAAGCCGAAGGTGCGTTAGGAATACTTTACATTCTTATAACATATAAATAATGTTCTTTTTATTTTATTATTTATATATATATATATATATATATATATATATATATATATATATATATATATGAATGAATATTTAATATATATCTATACCTTTTATATCTGGATGAATATATATATATATATATATATATATATATATATATATACACAGTTCCTTGAGGGGAAAGCACAATCTCACCACTTGTTTGAATGCCACAGTGCTCTGCTGAAAATAATCCACAATGTCCACAAAATGCAGGCACTCACTGGTCTTAGTAAAATATAACAATTTATTTAGAAATCATTAAAAAGACATAACGTTTCGGCATCAATACGTGCCTTTGTCAAATGTCAGAATGTAACAAAACGAATATGCAGCACACTTAAAATCAATATGACACACATTTAAAATCATACCCCTTGATTTTAAATGTGTGTCATATTGATTTTAAGTGTGCTGCATATTCGTTTTGTTACATTCTGACATTTGACAAAGGCACGTATTGGTGCCGAAACGTTATGTCTTTTTAATGATTTCTAAATAAATTGTTATATTTTACTAAGACCAGTGAGTGCCTGCATTTTGTGGACATTATATATATATATATATATATATATATATATATACTGTATCACACAAAAGTGAGTACACCCCTCACATTTTTGTAAATATTTTATTATATCTTTTCATGTGACAACACTGAAGAAATGACACTTTGCTACAATGTAAAGTAGTGAGTGTACAGCCTGTATAACAGTGCAAATTTGCTGTCCCCTCAAAATAACTCAACACACAGCCATTATCGTCTAAACCGTTGGCAACAAAAGTAAGTACACTCCTAAGTGGAAATGTCCAAATTGGGCCCAAAGTGTCAATATTCTGTGTGGCCACCATTATTTTCCAGCACTGCCTTAACCCTCTTGGGCATGGAGTTCACCAGAGCGTCACAGGTTGCTACTGGAGTCCTCTTCCACTCCTCCATGACAACATCACAGAGCTGGTGGATGTTAGAGACCTTGCGCTCCCCCATCTTCCGTTTGAGGATGCCCCACAGATGCTCAATAGGGTAAGGTCTGGAGACATGCTTGGCCAGTCCATCACCTATACCCTCAGCTTCTTTAGCAAGGCAGTGGTTGTCTTGGAGGTGTGTTTGGGGTCGTTATCATGTTGGAATACTGCCCTGCGGCCCAGTCTCCGAAGGAAGGGGATCATGCTCTGCTTCAGTATGTCACAGTATATGTTGACATTCATGGTTCCCTCAATGAACTGTAGCTCCCCAGTGCTGGCAACACTCATGCAGGCCCAGACCATGACACTCCCACCACCATGCTTGACTGTAGGCTAGACACACTTGTCTTTGTACTCCTCACCTGAATGCTGCCACACACGCTTGACACAATCTGAACCAAATACGTTTATCTTGGTCTCATCGGACCACAGGACATGGTTCCAGTAATCTATGTCCTTAGTCTGCTTGTCTTCAGCAAACTGTTTGTGTGCTTTCTTGTGCATCATCTTTAGAAGAAGATTTCTTCGGGGACGACAGACATGCAGACCAATTTGATGCAGTGTGCAGCGTATGGTCTGAGCACTGACAGGCTGATCCCCACCCCTTCAACCTCTGCAGCAATGCTAGCAGCACTCATACGTATATTTCCCAAAGAAAACCTCTGGATATGACGTTGAGCATGTGCACTCAACTTCTTTGATCAACCATGGAAAGGCCCGTTCTGAGTGGAACCTGTCCTGTGAAACCACTGTATGGTCTTGTCCACCGTGCTGCAGCTGAGTTTCAAGGTCTTGGCAATCTTCTTATAGCCTAGGCCATCTTTATGAAGAGCAAAAATTATTTTTTTCAGATCCTCAGTGAGTTATTTGCCATGAGGTGCCATGTTGAACTTCCAGTAACCAATATGAGAGAGTGTGAGAGTGATAACACCAAATTTAACACACCTGCTCCCCATTCACACCTGAGACCTTGTAACACTAATGCGTCACATGACACCGGGGAGGGAAAATGGCTAATTTGGTGTACTCACTTTTGTTGCCAACGGTTTATTATTATTATTATTATCATTTATTTTTATAGCGCTGCCAAATTCTGTAGCGCTGGGTACAGTGATAGGGGTATACAATGACAAGGATTTGTGATAAAATACAAAACAAAACTAAATAAATCTAGTACAGGAGGAAGACGGCCTTGCTCCACAGAGCTCACAGTCTACAGGTTTAGGGTGCATAGACATAAGGTTGGGGTAGCTTGTCACATTGGTTGTAGTTGCAACAGTGAGTAAGGCAGTTCATGTATTAGTTTGGTTAGGATGAGAGATGGAGGAGAGATGGTAAGCCTCTCTGAATAGGTGGGTTTTCAAGGAGCGTCTGAAGCTATATAATATTGGAGACAGTCTTATGGAGTGGGGTAGAGAATTCCAGAGGACAGGAGCAGCACGTGCAAAGTCTTGGAGATGGGAGTGAGACGTAGAGATAACAGGAGTGGAGAGACGTAGGTCAGAGATTGATTGAAGAGGACAGGATGGGTAATATTTCACGACGAGAGAGGAAATATAGTTGGGAGTTAGACTGTTGAGTGCTTTGTAAGTTAGGGTTAATACTATAAATTATATTCTGGAGTGTATGGGGAGCCAGTGAAGAGACTGGCAGAGCAGAGCAGCTGATGTAGATCGGCGACTTAGGTGGATGAGTGTAGCAGAAGCATTCATAATGGATTGGAGGGAGGAGAGGGGGTGTTTTGGAAGGCCATTTAGAAGTAGATTGCAATAATAAATGCGTGACAAAATGAGGGAATAAATAAGTATTTTTGTAGTTTTTTGAGTAAGTAAGGGACGAATTCTAGAAATGTTGGGTAGATGTGAATGGCAGGATTTGGTAAGTGCTTGTATATGTGGGTTAAATGTGAGTTCTGAGTCAAGTGTGACCCCAAGACAGCGGACCTGGGATGAGGTGTTGAGAATAGAGTCTCCAACTGTCGGAGAAATGTCATGTGTTGTATGTCTCAAAGAGGGGGGAATAAGAAGCAGCTCAGTTTTTGACAGAATGAGTTGGAGGTAGTGTGAAGGTAGTGTAAAGACATCCAAGAGGCAGTTGGAAATCTGGTTGAGTAAAGAGGGAGAGATATCAGGAGAGGGAAGATAGATTTGGGTATCATCAGCATATAAGTGGTACTGGAATCCAAAGGAGGCTATAAGTTTTCCAAGGGAGGATGTATAGAGAGAGATAAGCAAGGGACCCAAGATTGACCCTTGTGGAACTCCAACTGAGAGATGCATAGGATCACAAGATATGTCGTTAAAGGAAACTGAAAACAAGCGGTTTGAGAGATATGAGACAAACCAGGAGAGGGCTGTGTCTCCGATGCCAAATGAATGTAGTATTTTTAGGAGGAGAGGATGGTCAACTGTGTCAAAGGCAGTGGACAGGTCAAGAAGAATTAGTAAGGAGTAGTGGCCTTTTGCTTTAGCTGATAACAGGTAATTTGTTACTTTAGAACAGTTTCTGTTGAGTGTTTAGGGCGGAAACCAGATTGTAGTAGATCCAGCAAGGAGTTAGTTGTGAGAAATTGAGTTAGCTGATTATAGACCAGTCATTCCAAAAATTTTGAAGCAAAGGGAATTAAGGAGACCGGTCAATAGTTAGAAGGGGCGGAGGGGTCAAGCTAGTGCTTTTTTAGGATTGGTGTGATTGATGCATGCTTGAATATATCAGGAAATGTGTCAGTGGTGAGAGATTGGTTAAAGATATGAGTTAGGGTAGGGGTTAGTGAAGCATAGAGAGAGGGAAGAAGTTGTGAAGGAATAGGGTCAAGTGGGGGTTATGAGATGAGCCAAGGATAGGAGTACAGAGATTTCTTCCTCTGTTACAGGTGGGAAGTAGCATAGAGTTTTGTTAATAGAAGGGGTGGGAAGGATTGCTGGGTTTGAGGGGTGTGAGGTGCAGATATCTTTTTTAATGGTGTCAATTTTATTTTTGAAGTGATCAGCAATAATTTGAGCAGTGAGGTTGGTAGTGGGCAGGGGTGCAGGTGGACGTAGAAGGGAGTTAAAGGTTGAGAACCACATTTCTGGGGTTGGATGCATGAGATGATACAAGGGAGGAGAAATAGACTTGTTTGGCCAGGCTGAGCGCAGAATTGTAGGACTTAAGGATGAATTTATAATGACGAAAATCAGCACAGGTGCGTGATTTCCTCCACTGTTGTTCAGCAGCCCATGAACATTGTTGAAGATATCTGGTCTGTTTGATGTGCCACAGTTGCCGTTGAGCGATTGATGTACACTGAAGAGTGGAGGGTGCAGTTTTGTCAAGTGTTGATTTTAGTGCCGAATTATACTGTAAAGCCACGAGGTTTGGGCAAGAGAGGGATGAAATGTTGGAGAGCAGTGGATTCAGTTGAGTGGAAAAATCTGTGAGATCCAAGTCATTTAAATTCCTGCAAGGTAGAAATTTTTTGGGGGCTTGCAAAGATGTAGTAGCTAGAATAAGAGAGAAAGTTAGTAGATGGGAAGTTAAGGAAGTTGGAAACGGCACAGATATTAGCGAAGACTAGGTCTATGGAGTTGCCTTCACAGTGGGTTGGAGATGTTTTCCACTGGGACATGCCAAAGAGGTGGTAAGGGATAGGAGTTTAGAGGCAGGGGAGAAGAGGCGGCTAGCATGAACTTCAAAAGATGAGAAGGAAAGAGTAGGGGGTTGAAGGAATGCAGTGAAAGGTACTGTGTGGAGACAGGAGAATTCCTACTCCCCCTCCTTGTATGTCTTCTCTTCTGGGAGTGTGACTGAAGTGTAGGCCACCATAGGACAGAGAGGCTACAGCAGTTGTGTTAGAGGAGGAAAGCCAAGTTTCAGTGACGGCTAACAGGTTAAGTGAATGTGAAAAAATAGGTAATGAATAGATGTAAGCTTATTGCATACAGAGTGTGCATTCCAAAGGGCACAAGAGAATTGGGGTGTACTAACAGAGGTGCAGTTAATTAGGTTTAGAGGGTTACGTGGGCAAGGTGTATGAGGTGTCATTTGGGGTAGTGAATTGAGGGAAGCAGAGGGTGGACCTGGGTTAGGTGAGACATCCCCAGCTGCAAGAAGAAGAAATATGGTGAACGAAAGGAGATGAGAATGTGTCTTATGCGAGTGGTTAAGTTTGGAATCAGTGAATCATGGCTGGCAGAGGGATGTGAGATAGGAATCCTGAGTTTATGTGTGTTGTAGAGGGGGGCAGGTAGAAGAGAAGGAGAAATATGAATTGTCTGAGTGCTGTTTGTGAAAGGAAGAGCTGTGACTTTAAGCAGAAGGGAAAAAAAGGTTAATGCAGGCGTTAGACATTAATGGCTGTATGTTGAGTTATTTTGAGGGGACAGCAAATTTACACTGTTATACAGGCTGTACACTCACTACTTTACATTGTAGCAAAGTGTCATTTCATTGGTGTTGTCACATTAAAAGATATAATGAAATATTTACAATGTGAGGGGTGTACTCACTTTTGAGGGATACTGTATATATATATATATATGGTTAGCAAGGTTGTTTCAGCGCTAAAGGGTGTTATGGGAACAATAATCTATAATGTTATGCAATATAATATAAGTCTCAGAATACAAGGCAATAAAGATCACTTCCAATTAGGTTTCACTTAAAAGAAATTACCTCAATCAGTATGAGAGAAGTGTCCGCGTCTGTGAGGTAGAGACCTCCGGTGTGGTGGTGGTAAGGATCTGTCTGAATGTACCTTCTGTATCTCTTTGATTGTGGCAGAGAAGGACGTCAGGGGAGTAGTACCTTGAAGCGTCCAGGATAGTTGAAAAACACAGTAGGACAAAAGACAGAGCAAAATAGTGTAATTAATTTAAAATAGATATAATACACAATATTATTCCCCAACATTGTATGAGGTTTTTTTATCTAGCATAAGATATCACATATATATCCTAACTGTTATATCCTAATGCCCTGTGTTTTTCTTTATTTCTCTCTATTTGTCAGTCCAAGAGTTGGTGAGGTTAAACATTGTAAATGAGTCAAGCAATAAAAATAACATAAAAATGCCTTAAACAAGCCAAGTAATTCCCTTACGCATTTCGAAGATTATATTCTTTCTTCTTTAAAGGGTATAGTTATGCTGTCATAAGGCTGAGTTGAAATAGCGTGAGCGGCAGCACATTCACAAGAGTTTGAAGAGTTGCTATTGGTGAAGGTGTGTCATGTGACACGATCATGTGGTGTGAAGTATTTAGGCTAGTGGCCATATGGTTTAATGTTTACATGTGATGGACATGTGGGGTATTATTGTAGTTATAAATATTATTATTATTAGTGTGACGTATTGCACATCCGGACTATGCTGTTTAACTAGATATTGTGAGTACATAGGTTAGGTTAGTATTCGCCAATGTGGTGGCCCAATGAGTCCCGTTACTGGACAAAGTATATCAGAATATTAAACATACACCTATTAATAATAAAAAATAATACAAAATATCTTAAAAAATGGTAATTTGGCACAATGTCTTAATCGGATTAGACTTTGTTATTCTTTTGTTATGAAAAGAGTACAGTGATTTCTTATGGGTGTATCTCCGTTTTTTTATGAGAGTTGGAGAAATTATTGGGTGAGTGTAGTGCCACTAAAAAACATCAAAAATCAGTTTTGACATTTGATAACCACAAAACCACATTGGTTTTCTGTGATCCTGGAATGGAACATGCTCTACAATACAGAGATGAACCTCTGTCAATACGAGAAGTCACCTACATCACTAGAATGCTGCAAGAGCAATTCTGAAGATCATTGCCATAATGATGTTGGACTGAAAATGAAGAAAAGAACAGTCCATAGAAGAGGCCAAGCCTGAAGAACTCTGAAGGTTCAACAGAGTTTAAAAAAAAAAAAAAATATTTATATATATATATAGGTCACCTCCCCTAGGTAGGGTGCTAACTCCCTGATACTCTTGAGATCCCTAGGCTGTACCCCAAACCAAAAAGGCTGGCGTCTATGGAAAGAGATTCTCCTGATGGACAAAGGAAAATTATCCCCAAGGAAACTGAAATGAGGAATATCCACCAAAAGAAAACTGATTAAAAAGTGTAGATGGAACGGGTTGGAGTGGCTCCAACAGAGAAAGATATAAATGTCTCATCACTACATCGAAGGGGAAGTTCTTTACATGGGTGTTTCCACCCTCTATTCTGTATAGCTTAAGTATTCGTGGATACTTACCCTTTGATTAGTGAATTGATAAGGTGTATTGTAACGTATTCCATATGTCCATCCAATGTAGTGATGAGACATTTATATCTTGTCCCTCCATATATTACAGTATTATGGTGGATTATGGGGTTTATATATTGGTGATACCGATCATGTATCATATTTTTCTCCAAAATTATATTTTCCTCTTGTCCCGTTCAGGTCTTAACAGGGTGGATCATATACACACCCACATTTCTACCATACTATTGTAATCGGATACTTTTCCTTGTATTATTACTTGCACATAGAAATATTTTGTGTTGTTGAGCCGTGTATTATTAGGGTGGCCCTCTGTACTCAGTAATCAATTTGTATTTTTACTGTTGGCCCTTAATTAACTTCTTACATGTTGATCCTTGTTATATATAAGGAACCTTGAGTTTAAGTCTAATTTTTATATATTTTGAATGTATTATTATATTATTACATTGTTTTCTTCTTATGACGTTTTTTCTTTCCTTTCTCAGATTTTCTTGATTAGTTATATTACTCTAGCCACTGGCAAATTATGCTTACAACCGATTGAGGTTTGACATGATGATATGGGCATTGCGGTTCTAACTAATAGAGTTAATTTTATTCTGTTTTAAAGGTGTGTTGAAGGTAACCAGGTATGGATATGATTAAGGCTTACCGCTGAAACGCGTAAGCCTGTTATGCTGCGCTATATCTTATCGTGTCATGTATATGCTGTGCTGTTCTCCAGATTTTAATTTGAAATTCCAATAAAAAGTGTCTTTTTTATCAGCTGGATACTACCTCTTTTGTTTTGGATATATGTGTGCACACACATACATTATATATGCACACCTTATCCCTTTTAAAAAAAAATTATACATGTATTTCAACAATAAAAAATATATACATTTAATATATATTTAATTTAGAATACTAAAAAAATACAGTATATATATATATATATATATATATATATATATAGTATACTGTATTTTTTAGTGTTCTAAATTATCTCTGTAACTCAGTGTAATGAAAAAACTTTCTAATTCTGCACTCATGCTTGAAATTCATTAAAATTCTGCTGTTATCATGCATATTTCTCCCTAACATTGCAAAATAGAATTTATTTCAAGTTATGAGTCCATAAATACTGTATTTTATTTGTAACTGATATAAATTCCTATGTACCACTCAATATATTGCTCTTGCAAAAAATAAATAGATCATAATTAAGTAGTGAAGTCTTTCAAAGGGGAGTGAGAATCTCATGATGCCTCACAGGCTGTAAGATGCTTTGGTCCTATCTATTTTAACAATTAAGTATTCTTGTATTCTAAAGGCCAGTCTGCTGGGTGTTATCGCCCTGCGTGGGGTACAGATTAGAACCTGCTGCATGATTTTAGCCTGTTGTTTCAAACCCAAAACAAATCCAAAAATGTGTCTGAAAGCGATGTCTTTTTATTTCTAGGAGATAAATAAAAAACAATTTAATGTCCATGATAAGTATGAACTCTTACCTCCCACATAATGTTCTCAGTTAAGGAAATTCTCACAGGAGATCTTACAAAACAAGAATCATTGCAGGGGAGGCAGATATAATAATTGGATATCCATTTAGCAAGCAAAATGGAATTTGTGATGAATACCAGGCAGATGTTTAAATTTGTCTTTTGTTCTTTCAGCCGACTCTTCTTCTTGTGTCTACTTAATGCCAGGTAAGATAATTAGGTTCAATCACTATGATTAAGTTTCCTCAGCCTACACTGATCTGTATATTTTCTTCTACATTGAAATGTGTCCAGGCATACACCAGTGTTGGAATCATTGGCCTAGATCAATAGATGCATGTGAGGTACCAAGGGGTCTCATTATAAAGGCAAGAGCATGTTTGATATTCACAGACCATCACTTCACCTATATTTTTCACATTTTTGTTAGTGGACATTTCTGCCATTAAGATCTATAGTTGTGTGTGGTGCCCAATACATGAACAAAAAATGAATACATCAGCACATTAAGGCCTAGATTACAAATGGAGTGTTACCGTAAGTCACACAAATGTTATTGCAAGATTTACCATTTAAATCTGTATTACAAGTAGTGAGTAATAAATTGTGCAGGCTCCTTTGCGCAAGCTATCGATAAATAAATCTCACTGTGACTGACCATGCAGGACTTTAAGGGGTGTTTGTTCACTGTTAAAATCTATTGATTAGTTTTTAAAAATACAAAGATGAAAAATGTGGGTATTTAATATGTCATTATGAAAATATAGTATCTAGTGTTATGATGTGGTGACTATAAGAGAAATAGTTTTAGGTTGTGAAATGAATAGTATGTCTTTTAAAAAATAATTGAAATCATTACCACATTATTGGTTAATATATTTGAGCTAAGGCAATATGGGTATACTGGGCATTTGTACAGGACATTTTATGTTTATGCATTAAACAGTAAAATTACTTATTATGCTAAAAAAGGATTTATTGTAAAAAATCTGTTTTAAATCACTATGGAAATTTAATATGAAACTACTAAGTCCCTTTAATTTCAAGAACCTGTAATTTCTCACGTTACAGAACATGATTTACTTGGAGGATCCTGTTTTGTACAGCAGGGCCAGACTGGTACCAAAATTGGACCCAGGTTTTTTTAACGCAGAGCAGTCCACTTCTTTTCCTTTTGTTATTTAACTACAATGCCTTGCAAAAGTATTCACCCCCTTGGCATTTTTCGTGTTTTATTGCCTCACAACCTGGAATTAACATGGATTGTTTGAGGATTTGCATCATTTAATTTAGAGAACATGCCTAAAACTTTGAAGATGTTTTTTTTTTATTATTGTGAAGCAAACAACAAATAAGACAAAATAACAGAAAAAGTCAATGTGCATAACTATTCACCCCCCTAAAGTCAATACTTTGTAGAGCCACCTTTTGCGGCAATCACACCTCCAAGTCACTTTGGATAAGTCTCTATGTCTGTAATGTAACAAAATAGGTAAAAAGTCAAGGGGGGGAATACTTTTGCAAGGCATTGTATACCCCAAAACTACTTTAGTTTGCAAAAAATGTTTACGTTTTTAACATAATTTTGTCCCTGTATTTTGTAAATTGGTTGTTATTAATAGTAATAAGAAGTGAAATATAAATGTGAAAAGGAGCTGGAAACATTTAAACAAATGATAATTGCATATTGCTCATCATGCTGTGTCACTTACACATAGGGGCCTATTTAAGAAAGTGCGAGCGGACATGATCCGATATTGTGGATCATGTCCGCTGCACATCGATAAATGCTGACAGCATACGCTTTCGGCATTTACATTGCACCAGCAGTTCTTGTGAACTACTGGTGCAATATCGCCCCCCTGCAGATTGGCCACTAGTAGGGGGGTGTCAATCAACCCGATCGTATTGGATCGGGTTGATTTCCGGTGATGTCTGTCTGCCGCCTCAGAGCAGACAGACAGGTTATGGAGCAGTGGTTTTTAGGCTTGCCAGAAACACGGGGCATCAAGCTCCATACAGAGGTTGATAAATATGCCCCATAAACTGCACTGTAAGATAAAATGAGCACACATAGACATCAACATGCACCATTAAGAGGAGCTGTTTCTCTGTGACTGTCCACCTTCCCCGTTAGTTTGCCCATGTTAGAAAATACACACTTGTGCAGCCTTCCAGTACATTTATGGTAGCAGATTTTCCAGTACAATAACTTTGTGACACAATCTTGGAAAACTTGCAATAATAAAGGCAAATTCAAACACTTTATGTATACTATGACCCCTCTTTTGCCAGGCGGGCACGGGGGGGGGGGGGGTGATACACAATGCAAGTGGATCCTGACTGAAGGGCAGAAGGGGCCTCTAGATGTTTGGGGCCAGTCTTAATTGAGACCCCTGAGGTTACAATCCAGTCCGAGGGCTGGCCCTGCACAAATAATAAGGCTGGTAACTGGGTGGGACAAAGTCAACTGGCCCCAGCCCTCAACAAATGCCCTGTTTGTCTTATGGTCAGTGTGGGCCTGGTATCAGTGAGAAATTACAGTTTTGTGTGACTGAAGTAGCTCAATAGCTTCAACATTGGAAATCTCACCATTTTGCCAAACTATGATTTACACTGTTAGATCTGTTTAACACCCACTATTGTAAATAGTAAGTTGAGACCACTTTCTTGTGCAAGATATTAATATCCTGTACTGTTATACCGTGTTAAATTGAATAGCACATTTTTTATAATAAAGTTAAAAAATATAATTATCAATAGTAAACACCTCTTACACACATGTATTATATACCCATAATGCACAGCAGGAATAATTTAATAATTCATTTACAAAGATTCCTGTTATTTTGGAACTAAAAGGTTAATTTACCACATTTTAATTGTTGTCATTTAACATTGTACAAAGGTATTAAGCCAAACACCTGTGATGTTAGGGCCATTGTATTAGTAATCTCTGCATTTGTTCAATATGAAACTGGTAGGTTTCTGGAAATCTAACAATAGGAAACATGTTTTACTTGGTAATTTGATCATTTATGCACAAACTATATTTTTGTTTGAGCAAAAAAAAGTTTACTTTCAACTTGCAAAATGAGCACACAAATGCTACATATGTTACATATCTTGTGCAATAACTTACTTAAAGGTACAAAAAAGGGCAAAAAGAAAATACAGCAACCTTGCTAAAGGCTTAAACACATAATTAAAGTTAGCACCAGAGCAGAACTGCAGAACTGGGAACTAGCTGAACACTTATGGGAACTAGCTGAACCCTGTTTACAACCCAAGTAAAATAATGCAACTACATTACAAGGCTAGCCATTCAGGTGTCCCCCATGTAACCTTCAATCAAGGGAGCTCCACTTGAAAGAACCCCACTGCATTATAATACCTATATGAAGTAGAGATAGCACTGGCTAAAGTGAGAAAAAATGTTTTAAATAATAAGGGCTTTTTGGTTACTCCTTTTTCTCAGTTAAAGGTACATAAATGGTTTGTAGATGATCCATTTATATAGCCCATCTGGGAGTATTTTTTTAAAAAAATGTATAGTTTTGCTTATTTTTAAATAACATTGTACTGTTTTCAGACTCCTAACCAAGCCCCAAAGTGTTAGATTTATACTGATGTATACAGACTCCTGCTTGCTCCTGTTTATTTAATTGGTCTTTTCATATGCAGGGGATGGTCTGCTTTCAGCCCCTTTAAATGGGTGTCACAATCTAACCTCATCAACAGTGCTAAATTGGGAGCTTCTAAGTAGGTTTTTAAAAGGTTTTATAGTGGATTTTTATATCAGTATCTGTGCATATTCTTTTTTATAGTAATGTATTACATGCAGTTAAATGAAAATTGGTGTATCCTGTCCCTTTAAAGTCATTATTATTATTTTTGCATATATGTGCATAAATTATTAGGTTGATATTAGGTAACTTTTACACATAAATCCCAGTGCTTTGGGTTTTTGTTTTCTCTAAAAGTCTATTGTAAATTGGTATTGCACAAACCCCTGAGAATCCATGAAAAGCAATGTTCTTCTTACCTGTAAATCCCATTCTCCGTTTGGTTTCATCTTGTGGAATGGCTAAATACATTTTTAGGATGAACTTGGCCAATTCAAGGACAACCAACAATCTAATTCCTTCATTATAATATGAGTCTCACTGTTTCTTGTCCAGCTGTGCTAGAGAATGTTTCTGCTGGCCAGAACCTCATCAAAAGGTTTGCCAAAGTTCAGAAAGAATTGCCTAGTACAGATAGATTTTCGCTTGCAAAAGCGAAATATAGTTGTAGAAATACAATATCCACCCATGTAAATACTCCATGAGTTAATACTTGCAAAATGACTTTGCAGCCCACAGCCATAAAACATAATTTAAACCTAAAAAGAAATAAAATATAATTTAAACCTAAAAAGATTTGTTTACTTAAGACAATTGCCAAAGAGATTAAAATTTGTCTGCCAGGCACAAGTATATCCAGCTTTACCAAGCAACCCAACATCAGACAAAGTATCTTTGAAAGCCACTGTGAATATGTATTTTACGGATAAAATGAACCAACCAAGAACATTAGGAATGAGACTTAAAAGGTGTTTTTGATATGGTAATAAAGGCAGATTTTATTTCTAGCTTCTTACTGCTTATATTGCTCGACCAAGGGACAAATTATAGCTTTTATAATGGCTTGTGGCAAATGAAAAGAAAAAATCCTGCAAGGCACATTCAGTTAACATCATTTCATATTTTATCAAAATAATTTTACTTGCAATAAATATTTGATGTCAATACATATACCAAGCATTTTAAAGTCAGTTATTGTTAATATAATAACCACTAAAGAACTTAAGAACTTTAAATAAGAACTGAATAATATATGTAAGTGCTTCATCTCTTCTGGGAGCTTAACCAAAGAAATGCAAATTATTAAACAAACTGCAATGAATATGTCATAAAACAAAATTAGTAAAATGAATTGGCAGTTCATGATAAATATATTCTTCCAATGAAAACTCAAAATCTTAAAATAGCAATAAAAAAACATGGGAACACAGAAAATCAATTAAGCAGCAACAATATTAACTATATAGGGGCATATTTATCAAGCTTCGAACGGAGCTTGATGCCCCGTGTTTCTGGCGAGCCTGCAGGCTCACCAGAAACAGCAGTTATGAAGCAGCGGTAACAAAGACCGCTGCTCCATAACCTGTCCGCCTGCTCTGAGCAGGCGGACAGACATCGCCGGAAATCAACCCGATCGAGTACGATCGGGTTGATTGACACCCCCTGCTGGCGGCCCATTGGCTGCGAGTCTGAAGGGGGCGGCGTTGCACCAGCAGCTCTTGTGAGCTGCTGGTGCAATGCTGAATACGGCGAGCGTATTGCTTGCCATATTCAGCGAGGTCTGTCGGACCTGATCCGCACTGTCGGATCAGGTCCGACAGACCTTGATAAATTGGGGCCATAGTCTCAGACAATGCTCAGATGATAACCACCACGTTCATATTTACATAAAAATCTAATATAAACTCTTTTTCTATACTTTGTATTGGTAGAGGAAGCAGTTACAGGTGATATGCCAGATGCTTTAAAGCCAAGGAGAAGGCTACATAAAATCTGGATGTGGGAACGTATATAACAAAACCTGTCCACTCTCTCTCTACAAGGGGATGAACAGAAATGCTGTAGCTGAAGTTACATATAATAGCTTGTGTGGGTTTATGTGCATGTGGAAGCACATTCGTGAGTGTGCATGGGTGAGTGAGAGTGTGGGTGTGCAAGTGTGCATTGGTGAGTGTGAGAGTGTGGGTGTGCATGGTTGATTGTGTTGAAGTATGGGTTAACTAATTAAACAAGACATGTGCTATGATATTTAAATTGCTCAGCTTTCATTTAAAGGGACATGAAAGTACCAATTAACTTTAATTATTCAAATACAGCATGTCATTAACAAAACCCCCCAAACTTTTCAATTTACTTCTATAAGCAAATTACCAAGAATATAATTAAATGGAGTAAATTTAATAACATAAATAAATTAGATTATTTTTTTTAAATTGCATGCTGTATCATATATCATAAAAGCTTAATGTTGCTTTAAGGGCCTGATGATTAAAACCTCAAGAGCATGGGGGCTTTTCTAAACATTTTATTGCAATGTGTGTATGTCTAAATAAACAGTTCCCTTGCTAAAGTTTTGTTTTCCAAAAATTCTTTAAGTAGCCTAAAGTACTGATGAGATTTCTTAAATAATCTCACCATAGCAGAGAGCTTTACATCATCGTAGGGCCTTATGATCTAAACTGCTCCACTCAGATGAGATGATCTAAAATGATCCTCCAGCATTGCAAGATGCCTCAAAAGATACTAAAAAGGCAGATTTTGCTATACCTCTCTAAGGGGTTTACCCTATGTTTCTGTATGTGAAGGGGAGAAAAGCCCAGTGCAATATAGCACTGTATGACATGGCAAGTTCTGCTGCATTTACACATTGTGCTTTGTATTTTATATTACTTTAGACTTCAGATTGGGTCCTTTAAGTTTTATTACATTTATGTTTTGCATTTTCTTTTTTGCATTTTAATGCATTTTAATTCTATATATAGCAATGTATTTAGGATTGATATTTTACATATTCTGATTATGCTTTGTCAGATTCTGTGTAACTTTAACAAATTAGGATCATCATTTGTATTTGTATGTGTATTATTTACAAAATACTTTGCACTTTGTATTCGTATTATGTAAAATAAAACTGGCAGTTTAAAAAAAAAAAAAGGGACGGAGAGAGGAGTTCCCAGGTGGTAACTCACCATAGAACAAACTACTGTTCATTCTTGTTCAAACGCTGTTCACTCTGTGCATATTTGTATTATGAACTTAGGGAAAATCTTCCTAAGAGCGATGGGGGAAACCAGATGTGGACCCTTTGCCCAATGTACTTAGAGGACTATGGCTGCGCCTCACAGGTGAGGCTCACAGAAGGTCGAAATGATCATCTGGAGTTGCCTTGTTCCTCTTTCAGAGGAGGATTGCCTTGTACTTCAGGGCTGCACTGACATTGTTAGGAGGGATCAGACTGATATACTTCAGGAAAGTTTTCCTCTGTGAAAAGCACAATTGGGCTCAAAGAGGCCCCACCCAGGTGGAAACTCACCATAGAATAAGCTACTAAGCTGTTGTTTTTTCCTGGTTGAGCGGTTCTCATTGTGTGTGTGTATTGAAGAAAATGAAGACAGGAAAAGTTATATTTTTTCAGTGTAATGTATTGTTGTAAGTAAAGGAAGCACTAGAAGATCACAATTTTGCACAAATATTAATTCTTATTAAGACAATTCAAGTTTCAAGTAAAGTTATGAAATTGTTCTTGGCTAAATGTTCAGGGTTTTTGAAACTCTAAGTACCTTATAGACTGAGCTTGCGGGGCAAGACATTATTTAGGCTGCAATCATTGCAACTGTAGAATCACAGGGAGCAAAACTCTTACCCACAGAAATATTATTTGATGTCTAAAGGCAAATTATGCTATAAGGAAAACATTGGAAATAAAAAGAGTCCAAAACAATAAAATCTCCAGAACAATGGTAACAAAAATTGTGCAAACTGAGTTGTCACTGCATCAACATTAATTTGGATTTGTGAATTTCAAGTTTCAAGCGGTGTGGCTGGTTTGGTCTTTTTCATTGTAAATAAAAAGTGAGGATGACTCAGATGGTTCAACAGGAATTCACTTACCATAAGCATAAAGAGTTCCAGCAAAGGAGCAAAACTTTTACAGCTGATAACTATGTTGATTACATTTTACTATCAAAATATCCACAGAAACATTTCAACACAATTCTATTTAAAATATCAACTGGGGGCTGTAGACAAGTGTGTCAGAGAAGTGTTTAATTAGCCAGCAAACTATGCAGGAAACATCAGAAACTGTCTCATGGACAAGGGAACATGGTGAGAGAAATGTTTAGTTTTATTTTACGCTACAACAGCAGCACAACGTTTAGTGCTGCAATTCATGAGTGAGCTTGAGCTATAACTACTGTACTGGAAAGAGTAATGACATCAGCTTCCACATTTTTGTGGAGCTTCTCTACATGATAGAAAGGAAGTATCTGTGGGCTATGAACGCCTTACAGCAGGTATTAGTGAATCTGGGTAATTATTGAGTTTAGTGGAGGAACAAAGAATGTCTAGTTAGGTTGAGTTTAGATTACAAAGAGTTGAATAAAAAGTAGTTCCCCACAAAGTAGTGAAACGTTTTATGTACGATGTCCATTGTAATTTAAATGCATTGCTAAAAAGTACATTCCCTGGTATAGTTAGGCTGTCATGAAAGAAAAGCAATTCTCTTTTGTTATGAAGTAAAATTTAAACACAGGGCCTGATGATCAAAGGATCGTCATAATAGCACTTTGTTGTAAAGGTATCTGTATTGCAAATTGAAAGTGCATGTAAAATGTTCTAAAGGTAGGGTTGCTCCACAGAACCACCTCAGAGAGTGCTCCCTGAGATGTCCTCATATACAAATGTAGAGAAGCCTGAGAGTAGTATACAACATACATCTTTTAACTTTAAGAACTTTATGAGCATTTTATCCTCGTCTACAGTCCCAAAGGTCCAAGAGTGACCTTATATGTTTTGTTTATACTTTATGCCGCCTATCACATCCCCCTATAGTGAGAATTGAAAGTTCAGGGTCCAAGAGAGGCCATTACATTCCTACCGGGGAACCTATTTATATAAGTCATGATGACTGACAATAGGGGTTAACTATATTATGTATGCTATAAAATTAAAAATATGTTTGAGGTTTATTACTTGTGATCCAAGAGTGGTCCCCTTTTGGTTCATAGTTGCCCTCTATTGCTTTACACTACATATAGTACAGAAAGGTCCAAAAGTGGCCTTATATAACATTTAGAGGGCATGAAGTCTAACTGGCAAACATTAGGTTTAATGATAGTCCTGTCACTTGTCATATAAATATACTATGTTTATGTTTTTTACTTTATACTGACTGTACAACCGGAAACAATTTCTCTGTATAGACTTTGTTGACAGGTACAATGTGTATGCCTTGAATTGTACCTCAATAAAAAAAAAAAAATCAATAGTGCTCTTATTCTTGTGCTCATATTACAAATTTTACAAATTGAAAGTAAAATGGCAAAAAACGCCTCAGGAATGCTAACATCTGGTGGTCGGATAGTGCAGCTGCATAGACTTTTATGGGCACATAAAAAATCTGTACTGACTTTGCGACCCTTGAGCGCAAACCAGTAGTTGTGCTAAGCCTAAGTGCACTAAGTAAAATGTGTGCTACAAAATAGATTAAAATAGCTTTGTTCTTCACTCAGTAGAAAATCTTATTTTTATTTAATCGATAGATATAGATACATATAAATATCTTTTTACTGAGTGAAGAACAAGGCTAATTCAACTATTTATATTTTTAAATTTAAAGTGATATGGCATATGGTATTAAACTGGAAATGGTTCAAAGGTGTATATATATATATATATATTTACTTTCAGGTTGTAATGCGCGCCCTAACCCGCATGCGTAAAAAGTTTACTTCCAGCTGTGTTTGAGCTTGGGCAAAAGTGTATACCTGAAAAATTTACCATGTTTTGTAATGGTTCAAATAATCTAAATGCAAACTAATTTTAACAGTAAATGATGTAAATTTCTTAAAAATGTGAGACATGTATGTGTGAAAATAATTAACTAAGCTAGCGTGCATTGTTAAGGACATTAGAACATAGCTGCAATGTTTCCTCATTATTATGCAATGATTATTTTTAATAAAAATAATAAAAAAACATGTTAGTAATAAACCTAATTTGCTAGGGCACTGAGTTTATATTTTGCATTTCTATATGGTGTGCTTTAGTGTGTGTTCAGGCTTCAGACAAGTATGTATTCATTATGCCAGTTTGGTGATTCTTCCGCTATCCAAGCATACAAAAATATTATAGGACAAAGTACGAATGATTGCTTGATAAAATTGATTTGTTTGTTTGTTCCTACCATTTGCCACCAAAAAATATGCAGGAAGGGGCAGTAAAGCGGGAACGGAGATATAAATATTTGGCTCATTAGCTCCTCAGTTTTTAATGATGTACAGAGGGTCTGACCAATCATGTGCCCATATCCCCTGTTCAATCCTGCAATAGTATTATTAATGACTGATGTTTAGGGGCAGCCAGTCTGGCAGTAAATGTTGTTTTTAGTCATACAGGCTTGTCCAATTAAGCCTTTATCTGTCATAGAGAGGTGGGAGAATAGGGGACGCTCAGCCATTTTCAATCTCTTTGACTTAAAGGGTCAGATGAGAATCACAAAGTCAGGAGATCCAGAGAGATCAAGGTAGGCTGCAACAAATTGTAGGGTAGATCACAATTCTTTAGAAAAGCTTATCAAATGATTAAAGGGACATGGAACACAATTTTTCTTTCTTTCATGGTTCAGACAGAGCGTGCAATTTTAAACAACTTTCCAATTTACTTCTATTATTTAATTTGCTTCCTTCTCTTGTTATCCTTTGCTGAAATGTTTATCTAGGTAAGCTCAGGAGCAGCAAAGAACCTAGGTTCTAGCTGCTGATTGGTTGCTGCATATATATACCGATTGCCATTGGCTCACCCATGTGTTCAGTTAGAAAGCAGTAGTGCATTGCTGCACCTTCAACAAATGATACCAAGAGAATGAAGCAAATTTGGTAATAGAAGTAAACGAAAAAGCTGTTTAAAATTATATATTCTACCTAAATCATGAAAGATAATTTTTGGGTTTCATGTACCTTTAACTGCAAAAATCCCTATAGACTTTAATGGTGAATTTTGAAGAAAAATAATTAGATACATTTTATAAAGGACTGTGATTGACCCCTATGTTCTGATGGCAGTGAAAGTTAGGTTGTTTTAATTGTTTGAATTCTATAATGTAAAATTTGTATGAAAATGTGATGAAAATTTGCTCTTCTCATTGGAAATAATGGTAACAAATCCAAAAACCAATATCCGGTCAAACCAAACATAGACATGAACAAAATTTGTCCGAACTGAGCGTTTTGAAGAATATGAAATACATCTTTTGAATGAAAGAATTTTTTTGCCCACACACATGTCTAGTTTGTTTCACCTTTTACAATAGTGGGGTTTTTAAGGTTTGCACTATGGAAATTGCATTTTGAAAGAATTATGAGCTTTCTAACATTAAAACTCTTGAGCTACTGCAATCGTGCCAAACTGTAAGTTCTCACTGTAAAGAAAGGGTTTACTTGTAATATTGCGGCCGCACTGTAACAAATGAGTTTACTTGCAATATCACTTAGTTATAATACATAGGGCCAGATAACGAGTGGCGGGCTAACAGTTACGCGCAAGCAATATTAGGTTAATCACGGCTGTTTACTCGCACCGTATGTAGTGCTCATATTACAAGATGAAAGTAAACGCAATTGCTGAGCGCAATCAAATTTAACGCACGTCTGGATGGCAGGACCTCAGAACTCTTGTTAATTGTTTCAAGAACCAAAAAGGTGTCGCAAAACACATCAAAAATACATTTAAAAGAACAGTTACACTCATAATTACACTATCTAATAAAAAATATTTAAAATAATTATTGCACAAAAACATTATAAGGGCTCAAAGATATGAGGTATCAGGTGTTAGAAAACAAAAGGCAGGCAAAGGGCTTTAACCCCTTCACCCAATCTGACGTATATATAAATTGTGCTGTACTTTCCTATTGTACCGCACAACGTATGTATGCGTCTGAGCTTCAGGAAGCTCCATCAGTCTTGGCTGTTAAGTTACAGCCAAGAGAAGGAGTTAATAAAGCTCTAGGCATCTTCCGTATATAGAACCAGAGCGCAATCAGTGCTCCAGTTCCATATGAGGGCAGATACCTGATTGTTACAGATGGGCGGCCCAGCAGTGGAGGGTGGAAGGTCTCTACGCTACAGAAAAAAATAAATAAAGGGACAGTGAGGGTTGGGGCAGCTACACTACAGAAAAAAGGTTGTGGGGTTGTGGGGGCATCACTAAGTGGCGATCTGGGGAGGTGGTTGGACCACTACACTAAAAAAACATTTTTCTTTTATTACATAGACAGCTGCCAGTACCTAAAATGGTGGCAATAGTTAGAGGGGAGGAGGCTTAGAGAGCTGTTTGGGAGTGATCAAGGCGGTTGGAGGTTAATGGGGGATCCTACCCTGCAGAAAAAATAAAATTAAAAAAATGTAATAAAAAAAAAAAAAAAGCCTTACATTTTTATATTGGCAGACTGTCTGCCAGTACTGAAGATGGGGGTGACCAGGGGAGTGGGGGAGGGAAGAGAGCTGTTTGGGAGGGGCAGGTAGGGATCAGGGGATGGGAAGTGTCAGGTGGGAGTCTCTACACTAATGCAAAATTAACCTTGCAAGCTACCTAATTAACCCCTTCACTGTCGGTAATAATAGAAGTGTGGTGTGCAGCTACAATTAGTGGCCTTCTAATTACCAAAAAGCAATGGCAAAGTGTTATGAGATTCTTTTTCAGGATATGATGTTATCATATATCACTTTTCAGCAAGGAAATGACTGACACAGGTTTTCTGCAATCTTATGATAACAATAATGGTTTTATTCTGCACATAATTATAGAAACGAAATACCACAAACCACTGTTCATGCTTATAACACTCTATGCAATTGCAATACTTATACAATCATCTATGCAGCTTTCAGTTACAGTTTAGTTGCCTGCGCAACGACTGATAACATTCTTATGTTGTATTACCACTAAAACAATTCTAGCTAGTTTCAAACAAACAAATAATACATCACCGTGATCTCGGGTTGCATCATCCTATCCTGCCGCTTCTGGGGCGCAATGGGAGGGGACATCTGGGCAATCTTGGATCAGGAGAAAAAAAGGCGATCAACGGGAAAAACAACACTGAAGATGCGTCCATTTACAGGTCACAGGTCTCAAAAATATACTGATCAGATTGCCCACAGGTACCCTTCTTTATACTGTTCACTTACTTAACAGTTTTGGCGCAAATCCACAGATCCTAAGGCCGCTCCCTTTGAGGTTGGCTGTGACCCAAGGCATCTGGCCAGTCTGCCTTAGCCTCAACCAAGCTTATCAGGGCATGCCCGGGTACTATCTCTGACGTATTCCTAAACTCCAATGCCGTCATCTTTCATGTTTTTCTGCCTAACATTATACATCTGATTATGTGGTCTTATGCAGTTACTTCTGTCAAATACATCAATAATAGTTTTAACAATCTTTCCATAGATATAATTAATAGCTAAACATCATAATGGCTTTATTACTTAGCCTATTGCAATTAATAATAATTAATCTTTTAACAATATTACCTAGGCATTAGCCCCTATACTAATGTGTTAACAAGATGTTCCTTAGTGTCAGTAAGTGACCCCTGCCAAGGTTACACCCTCGTTCTGTCTGGGTTTTGACTTCTTATCATTAGTATCCATCGGTTGTTTACCACTTGTAGCATGACTTAATGAAATTCAGTGTCATCTACTTGAAATTAATTAATGTCTTTTACTCTGTTAAAGGCACACTCTCTTAAAGGCAAAGTCACACAAGTTAGTGCAAGTGTCTTATGCTTTCATTCTCTTAAAGGCAAAGTCACGCAAGTTGAAGCAAGTGTCATATGAGCAATTACTGCAACCACTTTCCTTACATTCCACCCTTTGGTCATGTGACACCTTGCTTGTTTCTAAACACATACCTTAATATTGAAAACTTATCCACTCAAGTAATATTGTCTTTTGGTTTAAAACATATCCTACCTAATGTATTACAGAAACATCCAAACATTTTTACTATAATGAATATCGCACACAAGCAAGCCAGACTTATTAATAGCCATTTAACTATAGTTTTTCCTAAGCTTCCAAGCCATCCCCCCAGTCCAAAAGTCCAGTCAAAGTCTTTAAGCCATTTGCTAAATGAATCGTCATGTACCTCACGTATGTGCTTTTGCACTTCTTCTAATCTGTGTAGGTCATGTTTGATTTTACCTGCATTGTCTTCTATGTACACACAGCATTGCTGGTGGATTCTCTGGCAAACTCCTCCTTCTGCAGCTAGGAGGTAGTCTAGAGCCATTCTATTCTGTAATGCCACCATCCTAATTTGTTCCTGTTCTAATGCTAAAAGCTTTATTGCATCTCCAGTTACATTAAAAGCTTCATCTACTAAATAAGCTAGCGTGTTTAATCTATTGAGGGCTGTAGCAGCCCCATAATGAGGGAAAATTTTGCAAGCAGGCGCATACCTTCACTAATTTTAACTCCATTGTGTATTTTGTCCAGGTCAAGGTATCTTCGTGTTCTATGCAATATAGGTGGTGGAAGCGTGGTGGTTATGTTAAAAGCAGGGAATATATATCCTAAAAAGCATGGGCCATAATGGGTGCAAGGTATTACCTTTACTGCCCACCTCCCACACAACCAATAATATCCCACTGGCAGTTTAACAAAAGGAGGACATATCCTATTCAGTCGCTTTCTCCCATACTTAGTCTGTGTGTTACCTGCTAGTGTTTCCTTATTAAGCTGGTACCAGTCTTTAATAAGGTCTCTGGGCTCACCAAACATAGTCTTCCATTTCTCATGAGCATATGTCAGGTATGAGAAGTCATAGAATTTCAGTTTAATGTTGAATACCCCTGTCCTATTTTTAACTAGTCATCCTATGTTATACATTAACATTATCATGTCGGGTAGCTGGGTTAGGTTATTAGTACTATATATATCTCCATCTAGATTTTGAAACATAATAGCACCTGTAGTCACATTATTAGCTAGATGCAACTTATCCATCAAGTCATCCCTACCTGGTGTGTTAAGACCTGTAAAATTCCACACAGTCTTATTCCCAATCATATAGGCAAGCATACTCATGGTTAAAGGGACACCTAAATAAGGGTAACCCCTAGTCTGCCCGTGAGGCACAAACCCACACACCCAACATGGTCCCTGAACATTTGTCACATTAAACACATCTTTGGCAGTTTTTACAAAGGTATTATCAAGTTCCCATGAGGAGGCATGCAGGGAGCCTAAATTGCACCGTGCATGGTCCCTTTTTCCCTTGTGTCGGTTGTTTAATAATTTCCCATCCATTACAGGTCTCCTGATATTCATTAAAAGAGGTTCAAATGACTCTTTTCCTGTATATTTACACACATATGTCAGTCCCTCTGGTTCCCCATCAGTGTATGATATGTTTAACATTACAGCACGAACCTGTGTATCAGTGGATGTTTTACAACCTAAAATGCGTTCCTGAATCCCCACTGTTAGTTTTGGGGAAGTGGAAGGCGTACTGGGATTTTCACAAATCAACCCAACCCCTTCTTGCAGTTCAAATATTAAGTTCTCATCCTGTAAAACAATTGTCCAGCTCTCATCCTCCTTAGAGTCCTTACAGTCTTCCCTGGTCACTGCAGCAGAACAAAAATCTTTAGTTACACAATGTACAGTGGAGGAAGGGATGTCACAGGTAATTGTCTCTTCTTCTGATAGTTCAAATACCACCCTTTCCCGCTTGGTAAGGAGCATCCAACTTCCATATTCATTTTTGGTCAAACAGGTTACGTCGTCATCAAAGGTAAATGGGATGGAGCAGGATGCCCATGTTGTGCAATACGGAACGGTCATGCTTCCCTCATGAAAGCTGTGATAGCTGGCACGGGACACCTCACGTTTCATCCTCTGGCTCATACGACCAAAAGGAGTCCCAACAGAGCAACGGTTACAATAACAGCCATGCCAACAAGAATCTAGGAAGGAAACATACTTCAAATTAATTCCGTAAATAGCACTTGCCCGTAGGCACATGCAACCAATCATTGCTCCCTATCCTTGACTACATTCACTACATTGTAACTTCCCTTTTAATACATCTATGCTAATTAAATACTCTGGGATGGGTACAATTAAAACAAAACATCACTGCTTAGGGAGACTTCCTAATTTCAATGCCACCTCTGCTTGTTTTACTTCTATAGTCTCACCCCCCAATAAATCTAAGTTGCCTCCACTTCAGTATCAATCAAAGCCTGCTTAAAATAGACCATACTGATACTGGGAGCTTGGCCTGTTTCGTATGGGCCGTGGAAATATTACTCCAGGTCCTCCAACAAAAGCAAGTCAAACCCTGGCCCTGGGGCTTCAGGGGCACTGGCCCTTTTTGTCCCATTCAGGTATTGGTATCCTTTTCCAGTGGACTTCGTTTGGGAATCGACTAGGGACATTTTCCCCTCAGGGCTAGTTTCCCAACATGTTACCACAGCATGTTGAGCATGATGCTCAATGTACTCCTGTGTGCCTATCATTCTGGACAGTGAGATTTCACTGTCAGTGATAGATCTGTCATTCAGTACATTTACTGCTTTTCCCGAATGCACCTTCCATTTCTGCAAAGTTTCATCCCACCCCCCAGGGTCCCATCTGGCCCTGCTCTGTAATACTGATTGTAACTTACTTTTGCTCAACCTACCACCCTTCCGCTTTACTTTGACTCTGGCTACCTTAACCACAGCCTGTTGAGCTACATCTTCATAACACTGGCTCCTTTTTAATAGCAATTTATTCTGACTCTGCAGGCACACCGTCTGCTCTACAGCTTCCTCTAACTGCTTGTGTGTCTTTCTGTATGCCTGTAATAACACCCATAATTTCTTATGTAACCTTTCTGTGTCTGAATTTGTCTTAACTTTTACATTCTGTAATTTATTCAACACTTCACAAGGTTCTATTTTGTCAAAAAATTCAGCGTTATCTGGGAGGTCAGTCCCAGACAAGACTTCCCCTGCTAACTCTTGATATGGGGTCCCATCCCAAGCCACAATATTTTGTGACCGTGAAGGGGAAACAGTTTGTGCTTTCTTCCTAAACATTTTCATAATACGTTTAATTATTGCTGACATCAATCAATAAATTCACAGTAACAGTAACAATATACATTAATATGTATATACCTGTGCAATATCAATTAATTTCATTCCAAGGTGACAATTGCGACTATGTCCATGAAATATCTGTTTATTTACACAGCTTTCATGGCTCATTTGAGGAATTAACAATTCAATTCTAACTAATCCAGAAATATATATATTTATACTCCTGACCGTGCAAGATACAACTATATATTTTTCTGGCTTATTATTTTATCTACAAAGGGGTTTCACTTTCACTCCGGAGCTGCGTCTATCAGCTCTGCTCATAAACACAACACATTCAGTCAGAAACTGTCAGTTTCTTTGCTCAAGTGATAAACAATTATGTATCCTGCCACCAACTACGCCAATAATGTTATGAGATTCTTTTTCAGGATATGATGTTATCATATATCCCTTTTCAGCAAGGAAATGACTGACACGGGTTTTCTGCAATCTTATGATAACAATAATGGTTTTATTCTGCACATAATTATAGAAACGAAATACCACAAACCACTGTTCATGCTTATAACACTCTATGCAATTGCAATACTTATACAATCATCTATGCAGCTTTCAGTTACAGTTTAGTTGCCTGCGCAACGACTGATAACATTCTTATGTTGTATTACCACTAAAACAATTCTAGCTAGTTTCAAACAAACAAATAATACATCACCGTGATCTCGGGTTGCATCATCCTATCCTGACGCTTCTGGGGCGCAATGGGAGGGGACATCTGGGCAATCTTGGATCAGGAGAAAAAAAGGCGATCAACGGGAAAAACAACACTGAAGATGCGTCCATCTACAGGTCACAGGTCTCAAAAATACACTGATCAGATTGCCCAACATTATACATCTGATTATGTGGTCTTATGCAGTTACTTCTGTCAAATACATCAATAATAGTTTTAACAATCTTTCCATAGATATAATTAATAACTAAACATCATAATGGCTTTATTACTTAGCCTATTGCAATTAATAATAATTAATCTTTTAACAATATTACCTAGGCATTAGCCCCCATACTAATGTGTTATCAAGATGTTCCTTAGTGTCAGTAAGTGACCCCTGCCAAGGTTACACCCTCTTTCTGTCTGGGTTTTGACTTCTTATCATTAGTATCCATCGGTTGTTTGCCACTTGTAGCATGACTTAGTGAAATTCAGTGTCATCTACTTGAAATTAATTAATGTCTTTTACTCTGTTAAAGGCACACTCTCTTAAAGGCAAAGTCACACAAGTTAGTGCAAGTGTCTTATGCTTTCATTCTCTTAAAGGCAAAGTCACGCAAGTTGAAGCAAGTGTCATATGAACAATTACTGCAACCCCTTTCCTTACACAAAGCCATATATGTCTGCTATTTCTGGATAAAGGGGATCCCAGATAAGCTTTTACAATCATTTGTGCCATGATTGCACAAGTAGTATGTAAAACATTTCAGTGAGAAACCCAAAGTTTGTGAATTTTTTTTCGATTTTATTTATTTGATTGCATTTGACGGTGAAATGGTGGTATGAAATATACCAAAATGGGCCTGGATAAATATATTGGGTTGTCTATTTAAAATATTAATGTCTCAAATATTTAGAGAAATGTTTCAAGTGTGCAGCGCCAAAATGCAGGCTTCCTTAGTGAAAACAACTCTATTACAGAGTCCCACTCGTGCGGGTATCACCAAGTAATGTATAATGGAATACTGTCACATATAGATCCCAAGAAATGTATAAATGTAAGGCTTACCCAGTCGGTGGTGATCAGAAATTATAAAAGTTTACTTCATACATCCTCTGTGTTCCCACAGTAATCGCTCACCTCCGTGCAACGGTTTGTATCACCTGTTCCACAAATTGCGTACAGCCTTCCTTAACACACCAGAGTTGGCTAAGGCTCTCAAAACTCCTCTTAATGATATATGAAACAAACAGCACAAATGTTGCTGTCCCAGTGAGAAAGAGGCAGGGAGAGATTATTTTAGTTTAAAAGTTCAATTTATTAAGTACTTGCATTAAAATAGCGGCACCACAACTAAATAAAGTTATTAACCCCTAAACCCCTGGCCTCCCACATCACTACCACTTACTAAACCTATTAACCCCTAAACCGCCAGCCCCAAACATCGTCATAAACTAAATTAACCTATAAACCCCTAAACCTAACAACCCGTTAACTTAATATTAAATATTACCTCATCCCTATCTTATAATACATTTAAACTTACCTTTAGATTTAAATTAAACTATATTAAACTACTAATTAATCTACCCTAACTATTATACTAAAATTACAATAAACTATATTAAACTAATAGTTAACCTACCCTAACTGTTATATTAAAAGTACATTACACCACAAATTAAATTAACTATATTATATATTTAAAAACCTAACCCTACTCAAATAATTTAAAACTACTAGTAAAAATTACAAAGTTACAAAAAACTAACAACTAAGTTACAAACACTAAGTTACAAAAAAATAAACACTAAGTTACACAAAATAAAAAATAAATGATCAAATATTTAAACTAATTACACCTAATCTAAGAGCCCTATGAAAATAAAAAATCCACCCAAAATAAAAAAATACCTAGATCCACTTACAGTTTCTGAAGAGTCAACATCCATCCTCAAGAAGCGGCAGAAGTCCTCATCAAAGCCGGCAGAAGTCTTCATCCAAGAGGGTCGACGTCTTCATCCAACCGGGCAGAAGTCTTCATCCAGATGGCAACTTCTATCTTAATCCATCCGGCGCGGAACGGCTCCATCTTCAAGACATCTGACGTGGAGCATCCTCTTCTTCCGACGTCTTCTTCCGAATGAAGGTTCCTTGAAATGACGTCATCCAAGATGGCGTCCCTTAGATTCTGATTGGCTGATAGAATTCTATCAGCCAATCGGAATTAAGGTTGAAAAAATCCTATTGGCTGTTGCAATCAGCCAATAGGATTGAGCTCACATTCTATTGGCTGATTGGAATAGCCAATAGAATGCAAGCTCAATCCTATTGGCTGATTGGATCAGCCAATAGGATGAAAACTCAATCCTATTGGCTGATTGCAACAGCCAATAGGATTTGTTTTTTGGCAGTTAGGGTAGGTTAATTAATAGTTTAATATAGTTATTTTAATTCTAAAGGTAAGTTTTAATTTATTTTAAGATAAGGATTTTGCAATTTTAATGTAAAGTTAGAGGGTTGTTAGGTTTAGGGTTTAATAGCTTAATTTAGTTTATTGCGGTTTAGGGGTTAATAGGTTTAGTTAATGGAAGTGATGTGGGAGGCCAGAGGTTTAGTGGTTAATACGTTTATATAGGTGGCGGCGGGGTCCGGGAGCGGCGGAATAGGGGTTAATACATTTATTTAGGTGGTGGCGAGGTCCGGCAGTGGCGGGATAGGGGTTAATAACTTTATTAAAGTTGTGGCGAGGTCCGGGAGCGGCAGGATAGGGGTTAAACATTTTAGTATAGTGGCAGCATCTAGTGACAGGGTGTAAATAAAGTTGGGAAAAAGCTGAATAGCAACGAGATTGATGACTGCTAGTTAACAACAGTCCGATGCTCATCGCCCCGTACTTGGTGCGCTGCTTTTTGTTTTGTTTTGATGTTAGGCGATGTTAGGCAAGTGTATTGGTGCTGGCGAATGCAGCATAGTTGAGGCTTTGATAAATATCCCCCTTGATGTTTTTTATCATTACCAGACTGCATTTTAATTTTTTATTTCACGTACATTTATAGATGGAAGTGTGCCTCTATAGCTGAGATTTCTCAACAAACCTTTCTTACAGTGAAAAATAGTTTTATTATTATGCTAGCACATTCATGATGATTAAAACAGCTGTAATCAGTTTTGTTAGAAGATATTGCTTTCAATAGCATACCAAAAACTGGCAAATAACCTAATTGACTGTGTTTTGTTCAAAATCAGTGTAGGTGCACACAAGCTCAAACACCTGATATTAAGAGAACGTACATCACTAGAGAAACTTTGCACTCAAGACTTTCCACAGACACACACCGTCTCCACCTTATACCAACTTCTAACTACACCTCCTGAAGCTCAACACACACCAACGGTTAGCTCCTGGCACAAGGAACTTCCATACACTCTCACAGTACAGGAATGGCTGGTGATCTTCCAGAATACAGCTAAATCTGCACATTCAGCAACCTTGCTGGAAACAAATTACAAATTCTTACTCCGTTGGTATCTTACCCCTCATAGGCTAAAATTTATATTCCCTGGGGCATCCGACAGGTGTTGGAGAAAATGCAGGGGAGGGAACTCCCTTTCATATATGGTGGGATTGCCCCAAAGTAGCGGGCTTCTGGAGGAGCATCAATCGTGAGATGAGTAAGCTATTGAATTTTACCATCCCACTGGACCCAATGGTGTACTTATTTCATGTTACCCCTAAATTCCCCTTTAAACAGCACACGTCACTTTTCCAACTAGCCATATGCAGCACCAAACAAGTGATCCCCAGATTGTGGAAATCAGAATCAGTGCCAACGTTGTCTATGTGGTTATCACAGATGAAAACTAATCTATCCCTAGAGAAGTATTACTATTATACAGTAGGAAAACTAGATTATTTCTCTGAAATGATGTTCTTCTGGGAATCTCATTACCACCCCACGGTTCAGCAAAGGGACCCTTGAGTAAAAGATAGGCCCAGTTGAGCAGAGTCTTATTTATTTGACGTGAGTAGAGCATAGGTACATATCCATCCAGACCAAAACCAATATTTCAAAGCTAATTGTTAAACTCACAAGTAGTTTGTTGTCATGAAAATTCGTATTTTCTACCCCCTAACTGTTTTCATATCATTTTTTAAATGTTATAGGGAACTATGGAAAAGACTGATATCTGAAATTATAACATTGTATGGACTTGAACAAGAATGCAATTATGACAAAGCAATGTTTTTTCTTCTGTGGAAATTTCTATTTTTCTTTATTGTTATGTGAACTTTTGATATATCTAAATAAATAAAAGATTAAACACAAAAAAAAAATTGTTACAGAGAATTAAGATCATTTTGTTTTTCGTGCCAATAAAAACCTATAATATAGTCTATAGACAATTGAGAATCAAAAACAAAATAGAAAATTAAAATTTAACTTTGTACATGGTTTAAGCACAAACAAATCTTCACTTACCTTTAATATTTTTTGTACAGAGATCGTGTTCAACACATTTTCAGATCTGTGATCAGCAGTTTACTGTTGTCAAAATGGAAAATCGCACTTGTACAAACATTGGGGGGGGGGGGGGGGGGCTTAACTGATGCCTACAGGAATGTTCCTTGAAAGTTAATTATCATTTTTTTTTTTTTTTTATTCTTTTTTTATTAGGAGTCACACGGTAATACAATACAATTGCAGTTGTCCCCTGGACATCGGGTATAAGCGCTTTCAACAGTGATACATAAAGAAGGTCATTAACATAGAATAGTTCATAGATATGTAACCAATTCCAAGGGTGTTGTGCATTACATTGACAAATTGAGGTGTGTTGAGTCCATGCGATAACCTAATCACATTCTGTTTTTCTGTTTTTCTATACCTTAAATTCAATTATAACAAAACAAAAACAAATAAAAACCATCTAACAATTTACAAACATGTGCAGTTTTTCTTTTTACACTATCTAACAGAGTGGTAGTCTACAACTAACCTTAGAGTAGAGCAGAGATTTGTGTTGTTTTAGTCCCCATAAGGGGAAAGGAAAGAAAGAGAAAAAAAGGAGATTAAAAAAAAAGAAGAGAGGAAGTCTCTCCCCACTTTCCCATCCCCCCAGCAGAGGACAAAATGCAAAAGCAGTGTATGTGACATTAAAATTGGAAAGCAGAAAGAAAGAGCCTCATGGTGTAGTATTTTCAATCAATATTGAACAATGTGAGAGAGCAGGTGAACAGGTACTCACAAGTGTGCTGGCACCCTTAGCGAAAAAGGAGGCAGATGCAGCATCTAGGATGGGAAGAAAGGTCAGCCCAAGTCTCTGTTTCCAGAATTAGGAGATTGTTGGTTTCTGATCTCTGTGGCTAAGTAGACTTCAAAGCTTGTGGGGAGTGGAAGTATTTAGGACCCGTGGATGTAGCCAGTTGAAGTTTGGCAGGGTAGAGTAGAGCCACCTGCCGACCCTGCTCGTGTAGCCTCAAACAGAGTGGAGCAAAGTCCTTCCTTTTTTTTAGTAACCTCCATCGAGTAGTCTTGGAACAACAGGAGGCGATATGTGTCATGTTTTACTTTTTTGTGTTCTGTAAGCTTGTAGAAGGAGAATCTTCTCCTGGAAGTTAAGGCACTTGAAAATCACCTGTCTGGGTTTACTTCTAGTGTCTGGCAAGATGTCAGGGCCCACCCTGTGGGCTCTCTCCACATCAATCGGGAGACGGTCTGAAGATATGCCTAATAATTTAGGAAAGGTTACTGCAACAAATTCCATGAGTGCTTTGCCCGTTATTGACTCAGGCACCCCCACTATGCGAAGATTATTGTGGCGGCTCCTGTTTTCCAAATCCTCAACAAGGTCTAGGAGATATTGGTTCTGCTTTACAATTTGCTTAATTGATATGTCTGTACTAGATTGCCTGTCCTCTACCTCCGAAATGCGACCCTCAGCTGCTGAGAGACGAGAGGAAAATTGTCTCACTTCAATTGTTCACTCCTGCTTGAAGGGAATCAATTTTCTGAAAAAAGTTTTCAGCTCCTGCATAAGGGTTGCATGTGATGCATGCTGTTTAGATTGTTAAAGTGCATCTATATGTGAGTCAGCTGACTGACGTGTCTTCTTATCTGCTATTTTTGATTTGTGACTCATTTTATCAGCTTGGGTGGGTGAAATTTTTTGACAGTATTGATCCACTCTCATGAGAATGACCAGTTGTTAAGTACTGCAGTTGTTGTGACAAACTAAGCTAAGGAGCAGCTTAGGAGACAAATATAAAGTGTTTCCCCAATAATGTACTTCAGAGTATGTATAGGGCACATCTGGTTTTTCATGAAAAGTTGCTGAGTTAATAAGTTATATAGTAGAAGATCAACATGCGTGTTAGTGGGGTAGATAAGGTGGGTTGGGTGAAGCAGCAACCCACTATAGCAGTCAAGTACTACCAGTCGATCTATGTGTGGCCTTTAGAAGGTGAAAGATATTATGTCCTGCCACTAAAGACTCGTGTGCCAGAGGGCCAGTGCCACCAGGTCCCTATGAGTTGTGTGTTTAGGGTGAATGGTGCCCAGTGGTTTAGAGTGGTCCCAGAAAACAGTTATCTCTGGCAGCATTGCAGTCACTGTTTATTGTGGGTGAGTAAGGGAGGTAGGCCTGCAGTGAGCTATAGGCTATGTCTCAGGCTTCGCGTGGGCCAAGTGGCCTGGCTGCAGGCCGATGTATCAGAGGCCGCAATGGGGCCTGTAAGAGTGCGTGTTATCAGTTATTTCTGTGATACTGTGTTAGACGCAATACTGTACCCTTTTAACTTGGGAGATTGGAGAGAGAGTAAGCCGTATTTTAGTGCCAGTCTCGCGGGCTGTCTGTGGTCCGGTATGCAAAGGACCTCCAAAATATTCCCAGTGGTGTGGATTGATGGTGTGCCCTTCACATTCAGAGAGTCGGCTGACTTTGACCATAGCAGGGTCTCTCAGAAAGACATAAAGCGTGGGTAGCTGGATGGATGTTATACAGCACGTAAAAGATCACTTTTGTGGCTTGTAATTGCGGAGCTCTTGCTGCTTGCTTCTATCCAGTAGTCCCGCCCACCGGAAGTCCCCTGTATTTTTAATTTTAATTTAATAGTCATGTTTTAGACCTTGAATAGATATGTCCTTAACACTTGAATTTTGCCTAGTATTTAAAGGATCAGTCAACACCGTAGATTTGCATAATCAACAAATGCAAGATAACAACACAATGCAATAGCACTTAGTCTGAACTTCAAATGAGTAGAAGATTTTTTTCTGACAATTTTAAAAGTTATGTCTATTTTCACTCCCCCTGTACCATGTGACAGCCATCAGCCAATCACAAATGCATACATGTACCATGTGACAGCCATCAGCCAATCACAAATGCATACACGTTTGTTTTTTGTTCTGCACTTGCTCAGTAGGAACTGGTGACTCAAAAAGTTTAAATATAAAAAGACTGCACATTTTGTTAATGGAAGTAAATTGGAAATTTGTTTAAAATTGTATGCTCTATCTGCATCATGAACGTTTTATTTTGACTTGAGTGTCCCTGTGAAGAGAAGCAAATTTGTAGCAAGGATCATTTCCATAGTGAGTTTGCTTTTAAACACAATTAAGCATTGTCTATTATGGATAGACAGTTTACTTACATTTATGATATCAGAATGAAATGTATAACTAACTAACTAACTAAAGAAACTATCAAAAGTTTAGAAAGCTTAGGTTGCATAGTACCTCATTGCCTCAAAGTTTTCAGGCTGAAATCATATTTAAGGAAGTTTGTGGATCATTTGTTCAGGGTTTGTCTATTTGTTACATAACGTTTTTTCAGAGTTTGTAAAGCTTAAAAAAGTTTATGATTTAGACATTAGAGAACTACAGAATATGAAAATGTTGAGGAGAGCCTAAAATTGGAAATTATAAGTAACAGATCATACAAGTGTTTATTGGGATGTGATAGGCTGTTTAGATGAGGCAAGTAAAAATGATAACAGTGGAAGTTATGGATGAGCAATGCTAAGTGAAAAACAGAGGAAGATCTGATGATAGGAAAGTTGTGGTGGTTCTGGAATTTGCTTTGATAGTTTTCCAGGTGAGCAACCTAAGACTGAACCTTAAAGGGACATGAAACTCAAACATTTTTTTCATGATTCGGGTAGAGCATACAATTTAAAACAACTCTCCAATTTACTTCGATTATCAAATTTGTTTCATTCTCTTGGTATCCATAGCTGAAGGAGCAGCATTTTACTACTGGAATCTATCTGAAAACCCCAGATCAGCCAATGACAAGAGGATATATACAGCATGTGCAGCCACCAATCAGCAGCTAGATCCCAGTAGTGCATTGCTGCTCCTGAACCTACCTAGGTATGATTTTCAACAAAGGATACCAAGAAATGAAAGCAAATAAGATAATATAAGCAAGTTGGAACTCTATATCTGAATTATGAAAGAACATTTTTTGTGACTTATGTCTCTTTAAGGTTATCCCAGAACAAGTAGTAGTAGAAGCCATATGGTACAAGATAAATAAACAATTAAGGAGTGTTTAGATGTAAGAGAAGTAAGAAGTAAGAGATTTAGATTAAGGAAGTAAGAGAATTGACAAAACACACAGATCAATTTAATTAAAGGGACATTCCAGTCAAAATATAAATTCACATAGATGAATTACTTCTTTGAATAGAAACATATTTGCAATATACATGTATTGGCAAAAATGATTCTAGTAAAAGTTATCACTGTATTATTGTTAACATTTTTCTCTGCAGGTGCACGTGAGACATAGCTAGAAATTCTCAAAACACCAGAATTTTAAATACTGCAGCTGGTCAGAGCACCAGTGAGGCTTGTATCATGTCAGCAATTAACAAATGGAGTCATTGCCAGATGATACAAGCACCTTAGGCTCTCTGAGCAGGGTCTCCATTACATATGCAGCGTCGCCCGCAAAATCCTCCGCCGCCAGATTTTATGCAATTTTGGTATAACATATACGGCATAGCATACAAGTTACGCGCATATATTTCACTCTTTGGGCATATTTGTTTTTACCCATAGACTAACATAGAACAGCCGCGCAATTTGGTATCCAATATACAGCATAAGGACTTACGCGTTCAGAATTCAGAGAATCTACTCCATTCTCATCTCGCCACAAATTGCAGGTGCAGTAACCCTTGCACTGACTAAAAAAGCAACGTAACTCCCTGAAGGCCTAACAAACGCATGCGCAATCACATACATATCAGCCGCAAATCTCAAACAGTTAAACCTCCTCTAAGCATTTATTATTCCTGCCCCTGCAAGTGTGTCAAACCAATAACAAACAGCACAACCTCTCACCTGCAGCCTTAAAACATCTGGCAATGCACACCCTCATTAGCCACCATGTTTCCCCTGCTTTATCTCCAATACCTAGAGAGACAGCATCGTGGGGCACAAGGGGTGCTGGAAGCCCTACAAGCCCCTGTTGTGGAGAATATACCTGCTGCTGCTGTGGAGGATATACCTGCTGATGATATAGTTGCTGCTGAGGTCCCTGGTCATGGTGCTGTAGCCGTCCCTCCCTGCTCCTGCTGCTGCTGTCCCTGCTCCTCCTGCTGCTGTCCCTGTTCCTGGTGCTGCCCCTGCTGCTGTTGTTGCTGCAGCTGGTCATAGGCCAGCAGGGCCTATAAGACGTCGGCATCAGCAGAGGGGAAGAGCAAGGGCACCAAGGATACACAGAGTTAGGGTCACCCTGTTTGGAATGACAGAAGCGGAGGTCAGGGAAAAGTATTGCTTGACTTCTGCAAGCCTCATTGACCTATATGAGGTCTTGAAGGATGATATTGACCCTCAAGCGAATAGGAACCGAGCTCTGACTGGTATGCAGAAGTTGTTGTGTGTTGTACACTTCCTGGCATCCAGCTCATTCCAGTCAACAGAGGACCTTGTGTCTGGCCTAGCACAGTCCACCTTCTCCAGGCTCCTAGGGGAGGTTTTGACTTCTCTAGATAACCAGACACAGCAATGCATTAATTTCCCCCATACCCCCAAGGAATGGAACAGTCTAAAACAAGGCTTCTATCGACTGGGGGATATTCCCAATGTCATGGGGGCAATTGATTGCACACATGTGCGTATCGTGGCCCCGCATGAGGAGCCATTCCTCTATATTAACAGGAAAGGGTTTTACTCCTTGAATTGCCAGATGGTCTGTGATACCACTCTGAAATTCACACATGTGTATACAGGCTTTCCAGGGAGTGCCTATGATTCCTACATCCTGCGGCAGACCTCCTTATTCCAGCTTTTTGATTCTGGAACACAGTCGGGAGGTTGGCTGCTTGGTGAGTATGCACTACCTTCATTCTGTCTGTATATATCTACTAAAGGGACACTAACACAAAATAATTATGTCATGTTTCAGATAGAGAATACAATGTTAAACAACATTACAATTTACTTCTATTATCTAATTTGATTCATTCTTTAGATATCCTTTGTTTAAGAAATAGCAATGCACATAGATGAGCCAATCACATGAGGCATTGATGTGCAGCGACCAATCAGCAGCTAATGAGCATATCTAATATGCTTGTCAGCAAATGATATCAATGGAATGGAGCAAATTACATAATAGAAGTAAATTATAAAGTTGAATAAAATTGCAGGTTCTTTTTAACTCATGAAAGAAGAAATGTGTGTTTCATGTCCCTTTAAAGGGACAGTATACTATAAATAGTTTTTCACTTAAAAGGACATTTTCTTAAAATGGCATGTTCTATCTGAATCATGAAAATAGAATTTTGTCTAGACTAATCCTGGCATAAAAGTATATTGCTTACAATGCACCAATTTAATGTTTTTGTAAAATATATCTTTTAAATGAAATCCATGTTATGTCCCTTTAAGCACATGATGAACCTGTAGTAATCATAATACATATGTTACATGACAGGTGACGCAGGGTATGGCTGCAGACCATGGCTGTTAACCCCCTTGGCACACCCCCTTACAGAGCCACAACTCAGGTACCAGGAGGCCCACATACGTACCAGAAATGTCATGGAAAGGAGCTTTGGCCTACTCAAAACCAGATTCAGGTGTCTGGATTTGACAGGCGGATCTTTACAATATAACCCCAACAAAGTGTGTTCCATTGTCAATGCATGTTGTATTCTACAAAACATTGCTGTGGACACACGTATATTGGGGGACATAGAACCAGACCAAGATCAGCAGCTGGTTCCTGTACCTGAGGATGTGGACAGGGGGACACTGAGGGGGAATGAAGTGAGGGACTTTGTCATCCATGAATACTTCACCTGTAAGTTACTTGTTCATAAGTACAGTAAACCGTAACATTCACATGTATTATGATGTTTGACTGTACCTCACCAACCATTGCATGTGTATATATCATGTCTAGCAGATTTACATAATGCAGATTTCCACTGCATGTAAGTGAAACTACTACATCCCACCCCCCTTCCCTTAACCACCCTAATTACTGAAAATTTCTCATTTGTTTAATTCATGTTTAGGTCACTATGATTTATTGACTATCATTAAGAAGAATGAACATGGATGTTTACACCTTATGTTCACACCTTCTGTAAATACATTATTATTTATATATATACCCATGTATCAATTTATATTGGATGTGAGAAACCTTGATTTACATCTTATAAGTGAATATTACTATATGTACCCTTCATACACAACTATGTGATGTGGGTTATAGAACATGAATATGTCATAAACATGATAATCTCACCTGTTTTGTTTGGTTATTTCAACACAGGTCATATTATCATGTTTTAACAATATTAGTGTAAAAAACACACATCACATTGATATGTATGACAATTACATGGTAAATAACAAAGGACAATGTTTAGGGTGAACTATAACATTATTTATTTTTCTTGGGCTTTTTGGATGAGGGAGCTGAGGTGCCTGTAGTGGATTGCCTTGTTCTCTTTGTTCTTGTAGATTCTGGTGTTTCTGCTGGTGTGCTGGCAACAGATGATAGGCTGGAGGTAGTGTCCTGCTGGTGTGTAAAGTGCTCAACCAACACACCCAAGAGTTGATTTTGTTCTCGCCATCTATTGTCCATCTGCATCTGCATATCAGACAGAATTTGCATCATCTGTGACTGGTTTTGAACACTTCCACTTAATGATGCTGCCATGTACCTCTGCAGCTCTATGCTAGGTTTGTGTAACCTCTCTTGGCTCCTGAAGAAACTCTCTTGGCTCCTGAAGAACCTCTCTTGGCTCCTGTGGAACCTCTCTTGGCCTCTTTGTATGCTCTCAGAGCTTGTTATGAGCCTCCTCTGGAGTGCAATGTATTCCTCACCCAGAGGAGAATACAATGCATCCTCAGGCTCTTGAGCAGCAGGGCTTATAGTTGCTTGAGGTACAGGTTCGGCTGCATCTGCTGGTTCTGGTGGGGCAGGTTCAGCTGCATCTGATGTTTCTGGTGGGGCAGGTTCAGCTGCATCTGATGTTTCTGGTGGGGCAGGTTCAGTTGCATCTGATGTTTCTGATGGGGCAGGTTCAGCTGCATCTGCTGGTGCTTGAGTAGTTTCTGCTATATTTTCATCTGCAGATGGTGGAGCTCGCCCAAGTGATGAGGATGGTGGAACTCACCCAAGTGATGAGGATGGTGGAACTCGCCCAAGTGATGAGGATGGTGGAGCAAAGTGTGTGACCACTCAGCCTGTCCAGTTGGCACTTCTTGTGACATAGTCTGTGGGTAAAAGCCATGACTGCCATGAGATTGTGTTGGGGGGGGTAAATACATGGACCCTTTGTGGCTGTTTTGGCTCCCCCTCAAAGCCAAAAGAAGAATATTCCTCTGGCCAGGAATCTTGTCAGGGGTCATATGGCAATGGTGGTGGCATCACTCCCGGGTCCTCAACTGAAGCCATCCAACCGTGCTCATGCCTGGGAGCATACTGTTCATGTGGTTGCCTGAAGACTGGTGGTGGTGGTGGTGGTGGTGGTGGTGGCAGTATGCCTGTTTATATCCTCGTGACAAGAGGTTCTGTGGAGGAGTCAAATGATGAGAGGGATTAGTACAGTCAGATATATGTCCATGTGGGCATACAATGTACATTGATACATGCTAGGGCCTATACTGATTCTCATGTCAAACTCTATAACATGCATGTGCACATTGTGATTTGTTCTATGAGGGATTTGAATATGCGCAGTATACAGGTATGTGTTTCATACAATAGTTATGTGTACATGTCAATGATGGAAAAAAAATGAACCTGCTTTATTGAGCTAAAAGTATTGTGATGGCTATAGTGTCCATTTACTGAAAACTCTACATGTTGCTTGTGGCCTGTGTTACTCTGAGACATGTTAGTATTGCACTATTCCACCTCATATCATGAATTGTATTTTGTTATGTAGCTGTAATGTCAAGTATAATTGTCAATATTTTTGTTAGTAGGCCAAATACCATGCTCCTCATTGTTTACATGAATGTGTGATATTAAAGAATGTTATATCTCAAATACATATAATACTGGTGTGTGTGATGTTACTCACCAGCATGATGTGCTGTGGTTGCAGCCCCTGAGTCACGAGCCCCTGGAAGTCCACGGACTGCTGTGATACACAGGGACCTGCGTATCATCTTCTGCCAGGTGTTATACTCCAGGGATGGATCACTGCCTGTTCCCCTCTGGTGCATAGCTTCCTGCCCCATCTTTTCTTTGACTCGCCTCTTGCAGTCATTCCACCGCTTTTTAAGGCCCTCAACAGTCCTCCTCTGCGGGGCCACACTGTTGACGGCATCCTCTACCGCCAACCATGCAGTTTTTCTCCTTTTGGCAATGCCTTTGCCCTTCTCCTGCCCGAAGAGGGTCCTGTAATTGTCCATGATGGCCTGGACTAGGGCAACATTTTCCTCAAATGAGAAGTTGGGACATCTCAGCCTCTCATCCTCCATGGACACCTGGCTTCCTCCCTGTGATGTCCCTGGTGTGGGTTCATCCCTATCCTCTCTCTCCTCCCCCCTTCTGTCCACATGTGCACCCTATGTCCCTCTTCTAGATGTGCCTGCTCTCTGGGGGTCTCGGGCATCTCCCCTCCCATCATCCCTTCTAGCTCTCCCTCTCCCCACTCCAGTTACTCCCTGATGGGGACCCCACTGCTCCTCCTGTCCTCTCCAATACTCCTCTCGCTGCCACTCCTCTCCCCTCCTCCCTACCTCTCCCTGCCATCCTCACACTAAATCACACTACACACACTCACACTCACTCCCAGTTCAATCACACACAATCACAACCAAACACTCAGCCTATCACACTGAAATTCAAATAAAATGTGTGAGGTGTTTGAAAATAAAGTGTGGTGTATTTGTATATGTATGTATGTAAAATGTGTGCAATATGTAAAAATATGTGTAAGTGTACAAGCTTGATCAAACAACAATGCGACCTAACTCCTCTGTTTGGGCCTCTCTCTCTACTCTACTCCAGTGTAGTGTGTTGTAGCTCAACGAACCATCCAAACACACTGAAGAAAATGGCGGCTGCGCATGGGTTTATATATGAATTTTGAATAGCGTAATTACGTGTTGCATTTTTATATGAAATCGCGGTTCATTTTTACGAGTGTTAGCCTAATTTGCATAAAACTACTCTTTATTGACACTTTCCCTGGACAAAATACTGGCGTAAGTTACTTGCAATGACTAAAATGTGTATTTGCGCACATTTCAGACGATCGCCAGTTTGTCCTACTTACGCCAGTTTAGCATATAACGGCGCAATAGATGTAATACCCCAGTGTGCGAGGTGAAATTATGGACGACGGTTCCCACGCTTGCGCCGAAACATGCGATGTATAATTGATCGCGCCCCAAGTGTTTTGTTTATATGCTGGTGCACGGTGCATACTTAAATAAACTTTTGAAACAGCTATAGCTTTCATAAGAAGCATTTTTACTAATACATGTATATTTTAAAAATATTTCTATTTAAAATTGAAATGCATCCATGTGGATTTCAATTTTGGCTGGAATGTCCCTTTAAGTTAAACAATAGATCAAACCACACAAGATAAAAATGACTGAACTGCAATCATTTCATTCATTATTTTAGAGGGAGTTTTATGTTTCTTTAATGGTAGATAATCTCACCCAACTGTAAAAAATTTTTTTTTAAAAGAAATGCTTTGAATGAATGCAATGAGAAACCCCCCTTTGAAAGAAAAATAAAAGAAACCATATATATTCTTACATTTTACCCAGTGCAATGCTATTGCACTGGGTAAAATATATATTTTACAGATTGAACATATACCAAGGTAAATAAATCAGGATAATGCACTTTACTGAAAAGTCATATTGTAGCAGAACTAAAACTGTATGTCTTCCCAGCTGATATTATTCAGATTTATGTAATACGTTTCTATTAGTCATTGTGATTAATCGTATGTGTTTTTCTCATTATGGTCTTGGAAGTCATTTGATTATATTTTTTGCACATCTTTTCCGGAATGATTTAGAACTGATATAGTAAAGTTTTCCTAGATGTTCTCTTTTTTTCATTATGTAAAATGTACAATTTCTTCCAGTTGATTTAGTGTCTGCTTCTTAAGTTTTTTACAATATCCTTCAATTGTACTGTGGTTATCGGTACCTTAGGGAAATGTAACCATAGATAAATCTTCATTTGGAGGAACTGATGGAAGTAAATCCTTCATAGCCTATGGGTTTGTTCTGGATCATTTTGGGGGGTATGTATAGATTAAGATTTTTTTGTGCTGATTAAAAGCTACAGCTGTGAAACCAGCTTGTATTATGCTAAAATTATTAGGCTAGTTAAATGGACCGTCTAGTCAAAATGAAACTTTCATGATTCAGATAGGAAATTCAATTTAAACATCTTTCCAATTTACTTTTATCATCAAATTTGCTTTGTTCTCTAAGTATTCTTTGTTAAAAGCTAAACCTAGGTAGGCTCATATGCTAATTTCTAAAACTTCAAGGCTGGCTTTTATCTCAGTGCATTTTGACAATTTTTCACAGCTAGACAGTGATATTTTATGTGTGCCATATACAGATAACATTGTGCTCACTCTCGTGGAGTGTGCAGCACTGATTGGCTAAAATGCAAGTTTGTCAAAAGAACTGAAATAAGGGGGCAGTCTGCAGAGGCTTGGATACAAGGTAATCACAGAGGTAAAAACATATATTAATATAACCTTGTTGATTATGCAAACCTGGGGAATGGGCAATAAAGGGATTATCTATCTTTTTAAACAATAACAATTCTGGAGTAGGCTGTCCCTTAACGTCACAAACTAAAGCTATCTCAAGGATGAACTTTCCTGATTAACCCATTAAGGACCAGCGGCGTACCCTGTACATCAATGGTCTTTCTATGGGGATTGCTATTTACGGTGATCAGCAGGAAGGAGGGAGGGTATAATAGCGCGGTCCGGCCGTTTGCGGCAAGCCCTGCACTATTATGAACAAGAAAACCTTTAACGACCAGCAACGTACATGGTATATAGCAGTTGTTAGGGGTTAATATGGACTTTGTTAAAAATAACAAGTATCTTTATTTTACTTCATACCAAAACCGGCTATTAAGACGTGTTTAAGTGCTTATATTTGGCTTATAAGCTTACCTATGCTATTTTGTTTGGTACTCTATTACAGTTGAATTGGTCATTGAAGCAGAACTTACCTTGGTATTAGCTATAATCTGGGTAATTATTGAATCTTAACAATGACACACATAATTATGTTTAGGAAAACAAAATGATATATTCGTTGTGTAATTGTGGATATTGCATAAAATATAAAGTAAAAAATCTAAATTTCATAAAGAGTAGAGCACTTCCTGTTCAGTGCACACTGTAATTAATCACTGCCAGACCTTCAATCCAACATATCACAGCAGCACTTGGATAAGTTAAAAATTACCTTTATTTTATCACATCAAGGTCATACAAAAACGTTTCAGGTGACAAGCGCTTAATCCTGCATCATTATTAATCATGCATAAATGATTGGGGGCTTGTTGCTCAAAACGTTGTTGTTGTTTGACCCTGATGTGACAAAATAAAAGGTATTTTTTTTAACTTATTCAAAGGTTGCTGCCTGTGATATATAAAGTATAGAGTAGTCAGGACAGCAAAAGAAGAGAAACACCAAACCATGATAAGTCACTAAGGCCTAGATTTGGAGTTTGGCGTTAGCCGTGAAAACCAGCGTTTGAGGCTCCTAACGCTGGTTTTAGGCTACCTCCGGTATTTGGAGTCACTCAAAAAAGGGTCTAACGCTCACTTTTCAGCCGCGACTTTTCCATACCGCAGATCCCCTTACGTCAATTGCGTATCCTATCTTTTCAATGGGATTTTTCTAACTCCGGTATCTAGAGTCGTGTCTGAAGTGAGCGTTAGAAATCTAACGACAAAACTCCAGCCGCAGGAAAAAAGTCAGTAGTTAAGAGCTTTCTGGGCTAACGCCGGTTTATAAAGCTCTTAACTACTGTACTCTAAAGTACACTAACACCCATAAACTACCTATGTACCCCTAAACCGAGGTCCCCCCACATCGCCGCAACTCGATTAAATTTTTTTAACCCCTAATCTGCCGACCGCCAACTACGTTATCCTTATGTACCCCTAATCTGCTGCCCCTAACACCGCCGACCCCTGTATTATATTTATTAACCCCTAATCTGCCCCCACAACGTCGCCGCCAGCTACCTACACTTATTAACCCCTAATCTGCCCCCCTCAACGTCGCCTCCACCTGCCTACACTTATTAACCCCTAATCTGCCGAGCGGACCTGAGCGCTACTATAATAAAGTTATTAACCCCTAATCCGCCTCACTAACCCTATAATAAATAGTATTAACCCCTAATCTGCCCTCCCTAACATCGCCGACACCTAACTTCAATTATTAACCCCTAATCTGCCGACCGGAGCTCACCGCTATTCTAATAAATGTATTAACCCCTAAAGCTAAGTCTAACCCTAACACTAACACCCCCCTAAGTAAAATATAATTTTAATCTAACGAAATTAATTAACTCTTATTAAATAAATTATTCCTATTTAAAGCTAAATACTTACCTGTAAAAAAAATCCTAATATAGCTACAATATAAATTATAATTACATTGTAGCTATTTTAGGATTAATATTTATTTTACAGGCAACTTTGTAATTATTTTAACCATGTACAATAGCTATTAAATAGTAATTACAACATTACCTGTAAAATAAATCCTAACCTAAGTTACAATTAAACCTAACACTATACTATCATTAAATTAATTAAATAAAATACCTACAATTAAACCTAACACTACACTATCAATAAATTAATTAAATACAATATCTACAAATAACTACAATGAAATAAACTAACTAAAGTACAAAAAATAAAAAAGAACTAAGTTACAAAAAATAAAAAAATATTTTCAAACATAAGAAAAATATTACAACAATTTTAAACTAATTACACCTACTCTAAGCCCCCTAATAAAATAACAAAGCCCCCCAAAATAAAAAATGCCCTACCCTATTCTAAATTACTAAAGTTAAAAGCTCTTTTACCTTACCAGCCCTGAACAGGGCCCTTTGCGGGGCATGCCCCAAGAAGTTCAGCTCTTTTGCCTGTAAAAAAAAACATACAATACCCCCCGAACATTACAACCCACCACCCACATACCCCTAATCTAACCCAAACCCCCCTTAAATAAACCTAACACTAAGCCCCTGAAGATCTTCCTACCTTATCTTCACCATACCAGGTTCACCGATCCGTCCTGAAGAGCTCCACCGATGTCCTGATCCAAGCCCAAGCGGGGGGCTGAAGATTTCCATGATCCGGTAGAAGTCTTCATCCAAGCGGGGCAGAAGAGGTCTTCCATCCGATTGAAGTCTTTATCCAAGCGGGGCAGAAGAGGTCTTCCATCCGATTGAAGTCTTCATCCAGGCGGCATCTTCTATCGACATCCATCTGGAGCGGAGCGGCAGCATCCTGAAGACCTCCGACGCGGAACATCCATCCTGGCCGACGACTGAACGACGAATGACGGTTCCTTTAAATGACGTCATCCAAGATGGTGTCCCTCGAATTCCGATTGGCTAATAGGATTCTATCAGCCAATCGGAATTAAGGTAGGAATATTCTGATTGGCTGATTCCATCAGCCAATCAGAATCAAGTTCAATCCGATTGGCTGATCCAATCAGCCAATCAGATTGAGCTCGCATTCTATTGGCTGATCGGAACAGCCAATAGAATGCGAGCTCAATCTGATTGGCTGATTGGATCAGCCAATCGGATTGAACTTGATTCTGATTGGCTGATTCCATCAGCCAATCAGAATATTCCTACCTTAATTCCGATTGGCTGATAGAATCCTATCAGCCAATCGGAATTCGAGGGACGCCATCTTGGATGACGTCATTTAAAGGAACCGTCATTCGTCGTTCAGTCGTCGGCCAGGATGGATGTTCCGCGTCGGAGGTCTTCAGGATGCTGCCGCTCCGCTCCAGATGGATGTCGATAGAAGATGCCGCCTGGATGAAGACTTCAATCGGATGGAAGACCTCTTCTGCCCCGCTTGGATGAAGACTTCAATCGGATGGAAGACCTCTTCTGCCCCGCTTGGATGAAGACTTCTACCGGATCATGGACATCTTCAGACCCCCGCTTGGGCTTGGATCAGGACATCGGAGAAGCTCTTCAGGACGGATCGGTGAACCTGGTATGGTGAAGATAAGGTAGGAAGATCTTCAGGGGCTTAGTGTTAGGTTTATTTTAAGGGGGGTTTGGGTTAGATTAGGGGTATGTGGGTGGTGGGTTGTAATGTTGGGGGGGGGTATTGTATGTTTTTTTTACAGGCAAAAGAGCTGAACTTCTTGGGGCATGCCCCGCAAATGGGGGGCTTTGTTATTTTATTAGGGGGCTTAGAGTAGGTGTAATTAGTTTAAAATTGTTGTAATATTTTTCTTATGTTTGTAAATAATTTTTTATTTTTTGTAACTTAGTTCGTTTTTATTTTTTTGTACTTTAGTTAGTTTATTTCATTGTAGTTATTTGTAGATATTGTATTTAATTAATTTATTGATAGTGTAGTGTTAGGTTTAATTGTAGGTAATTGTAGGTATTTAATTTAATTAATTTAATGATAGTATAGTGTTAGGTTTAATTGTAACTTAGGTTAGGATTTATTTTACAGGTAATGTTGTAATTATTTTAACTAGGTAACTATTAAATAGTTCTTAACTATTTAATAGCTATTGTACATGGTTAAAATAATTACAAAGTTGCCTGTAAAATAAATATTAATCCTAAAATAGCTACAATGTAATTATAATTTATATTGTAGCTATATTAGGATTTTTTTTACAGGTAAGTATTTAGCTTTAAATAGGAATAATTTATTTAATAAGAGTTAATTAATTTTGTTAGATTAAAATTATATTTAACTTAGGGGGGTGTTAGTGTTAGGGTTAGACTTAGCTTTAGGGGTTAATACATTTATTAGAATAGCGGTGAGCTCCAGTCGGCAGATTAGGGGTTAATAATTGAAGTTAGGTGTCGGCGATGTTAGGGAGGGCAGATTAGGGGTTAATACTATTTATTATAGGGTTAGTGAGGCGGATTAGGGGTTAATAACTTTACTCCAGTCTCCTAACTAGTCTGCCTGTGCACAGCTGTCCTGATTCAAATCATTACAATTTATATAGAAATAAGTGAACACTTGGCTCTCTGAAGCCTTGGCTCTTTGTGGCCTGTGCTTCTAAGTGCCCTGTGTTACAAGTGCCGAGTTAAGAACTGGAGTTAGAAACTGGAGGGGGAAACTGCAGTCCCACTAACAGGTAAAACCTACTAACTATACACCTGCACAATGCTTTCAATGTATTTTCTGCTATCTCTGTCTGCCCTTTTCCTAAAAATCACTGCACTTCCCTGTAGCAACAATAACCCTCACACTATCCTTATCTCACCCTCCCTTCTCTCATCCCCTATGCTGTCGTCTCATGAACTACTTTGTCTCCTTAGAAATACTTCCCCATCTAACTCTCCTGTGTCTAATCATACCCGCTCCTACAAGTCCCCCTCTCACCTTCTGTCACTCACACTCCTCCTACTGCTTGCTGCTGGTGACATCTCTCCTAACCCTGGCCCTGCAGCATTAACCACACTTTTACACTCTCACTCAGTCCCCCACTGCAAAAACTCTAGGTCACGCAATCCTAACAATCTCATCTCTATTAACACACAGCGCTTATCCCCTCTCTTTTCTTGTGCTCTTTGGAATGCACGCTCTGTCTGTAACAAACTCACAACTGTTCATGACCTTTTTATTTCTAATGCTTTCAATCTTCTAGCAATTACTGAAACCTGGTTATCATCTTCTGACACTGCTTCCATTGCTGCTCTCACGCACGGTGGTCTCCACTTTAGCCACACACCTAGGCCAGGTGATAGACATGGTGGCGGTGTTGGAATCTTACTCTCCCCCTCCTGCTCCTTTCAGCACCTGCAGCCTCATCCATCTCTCTCCTTTTCCTCCTTTGAAGTTCACTGCATCCGACTATTCTCCCCCCTCTCCCTCAGGGTGGCAGTTATCTATCGCCCCCCTGGACCAACCTCCCAATTCCTTGATAACTTCGCTGCCTGGCTCTCTTACTTTCTCTCTACAAATACACCTGCTTTAATCCTGGGGGACTTCAACATCCCCATTGATAACCCATCTGCCCCTGCTGCCTCTAAACTTCTCTCACTCACAAACTCCTTTGGTCTCTCACAATCCACCATATTCCCTACTCACCGCGATGGACACTCTATTGATCTAGTATTCTCCTACCTCTGCTCTCCCTCTGACGCCACCTGTCTCCCATTTCCCATCTCAGACCACCATCTGCTCACCTTTAAGCTTAATATACAGGCTAAACCTACTTCTCCCCCTCACCCCCGCACCTGTAGAAATCTGCACACTGTGGATCCTCTACAACTCTCCAACCTTATTCAAAAACACCTCCCCCACACTTCCACAATATCCTGCCCTGACCTTGCTACAACCCACTATAACAATACTCTCTCCTCGGCACTGGACACTTTCGCTCCTCCCCAAATACGCAAAACCCCACGCCGTCGGCTCCAACCCTGGCACTCTAACCAAACACGCTACCTGCAAAAATGCTCCCGTGCTGCTGAACGTGCCTGGAGAAAATCCCGCTCTGAATCAGATTTCCTTCACTATAAGTTCATTCTTTATTCTTACTCCTCTGCCCTTCACTTAGCCAAGCAAACCTACTTCTCTTCTCTTATATCTACTCACTCCACAAACACTAAACGTCTCTTCTCCATTTTCAACTCTCTCCTTTACCCACCTTCACCACCTCCTTCATCTGCCTTTAGTGCTCAAGACCTGGCAGACTACTTTTTCAACAAAACAATTACCATCCGAAATAATATCCCAACACAAGTCTGCAACCTTCCATCTCCGCCCCTGGCAACCCCCTCCACCACTCTCAGCACCTTCCCCCCTACCTCTGAGAATGAAGTGAGTTCCCTATTGTCTTCCTCACACCTCACTACCTGCCCACTTGACCCTATCCCTTCACATCTAATACCGTCTCTGTCTTCTACCCTCACTCCAGCTCTTACTCACATATTTAACCTATCCCTTACTACCGGTTCATTCCCATCTTCCTTCAAACATGCAAAGGTCACCCCCATCCTCAAAAAACCCTCCCTCGACCCCAATTCTCCTGCAAACTACCGCCCCATATCACTGCTTCCGCTAGCTTCAAAAGTCCTGGAAAAACTAGTCTTCGATCGCTTAACCCACTTCTTGTCCTCCAACTCACTGCTTGACCCCTTACACTCTGGCTTCCGTTCCCAACACTCAACTGAGACTGCCCTCACCAAAGTTACTAATGATCTTCTTTCTGCTAAAAAAATGGCCACTACTCAATACTTATCTTACTTGATCTGTCTGCTGCCTTTGACACAGTTGACCATCCCCTTCTCCTACGGACTCTCAGCTCCTTTGGGCTCTCTGACACTGCCCTTTGCTGGATCCACTCTTATCTCTCTAATAGGTCCTTTTCTGTCTCCTTTGCTGGTGGCGACTCCTCTCCATTGCCTCTGTCTTTTGGAGTACCTCAAGGCTCTGTTCTGGGTCCCCTACTCTTCTCTATTTATACATCCTCACTGGGAAAACTTATCAGTAGCTATGGCTTCAACTACCACCTCTATGCTGATGATACCCAGATCTACCTATCCGCCCCTTCACTCTCTCCTTCTATCCTTGCTCACATCGGTATCTGCTTATCTGGCATTTCTTCTTGGATGGCCTCTCACCACCTAAAAATCAATATGTCCAAGACTGAGCTCCTTCTACCACCCCTCTAATTCTACTCCGGTTCCTAACTTTTCAATCACTGTTGGTGATACCACTATCTCCCCATCACCCCAAGTCCGTGTCCTAGGAGTTACACTTGACTCCAATCTGTCCTTCATTCCCCACATCCAATTGCTCTCTTCCTCCTGTCGCAACCATCTACGCAATATCTCCAAAATCCGTCCATTTCTGAGTGCTGAAACTACTAAACAGCTAATCCACTCCCTGGTAATCTCCCGACTTGACTACTGTAATAACCTACTAACTGGCCTCCCTCTCTCCCGCCTCTCCCCTCTTCAATCCATCCTAAATGCCTCTGCTAGGCTAATCCACCTCTCCCGATGCTCTGTATCTGCTGCACCTCTCTGCGAGTCCCTTCACTGGCTACCCATCCACAGCAGAATTAAATTCAAAATTCTCATCCTGACCTACAAAGCCCTTACCAACGTAGCCCCCCTACCTGTCCTCACTCATCAAGAAATATACTCCAGCCCGCCCCCTAAGATCCAACAATGACCTGCTCCTTGCATCTTCTACCATCACCTCCTCCCATGCCAGGCTACAGGACTTCTCTCGTGCAGCACCAACCATCTGGAATGCACTTCCCAGAGCTGTTAGACTTTCCCCTAACCTTTCCTCCTTTAAACGCTCCCTAAAGACCTTTCTGTTCATGGAAGCCTATCTCTAAATCAGTAAAAAATGAATTCTACCTGCCTAACTGCTGCCCCATCTAACTCCACACTAACATCATTCTCACCTTTGCAGTCCCCACCTCCTGTTTCTCACCCTCCTACCATCTAGATTGTAAATTCCCACGGGAACAGGGCCCTCAATTCCCCCTGTATTTGTTTTGTTAAACTTTGGTGTCTTCTATATTGTATTGTACTGTACTTTTATCTTTGTACCCATGGACAGCGCTGCGGAATCTGTTGGCGCTTTATAAATAAAGAATAATAATAATAATAATTATAGTAGCGCTCAGGTCCGCTCGGCAGATTAGGGGTTAATAAGTGTAGGCAGGTGGAGGCGACGTTGTGGGGGGCAGATTAGGGGTTAATAAATATAATATAGGGGTCGGCGATGTTAGGGCAGCACATTAGGGGTACATAGGGATAATGTAAGTAGCGGCGGTTTACGGAGCGGCAGATTAGGGGTTAATAATAATATGCAGGGGTCAGCGATAGCGGGGGCGGCAGATTAGGGGTTAATAAGTGTAAGGTTAGGGGTGTTTAGACTCGGGGTACATGTTAGAGTGTTAGGTGCAGACGTAGGAAGTGTTTCCGCATAGCAAACAATGGGGCTGCGTTAGGAGCTGAACGCGGCTTTTTTGCAGGTGTTAGGTTTTTTTTCAGCTCAAACAGCCCCATTGTTTTCTATGGGGGAATCGTGCACGAGCACGTTTTTGAGGCTGGCCGCTTGCGTAAGCAACTCTGGTATCGAGAGTTGAAGCTGCGTTAAAAATGCTCTACGCTCCTTTTTTGGAGCCTAACGCAGCCTTTATGTGGACTCTCAATACCAGAGTTATTTTTATGGTGCGGCCAGAAAAAAGCCGGCGTTAGCTACGCGGGTCCTTACCGACAAAACTCTAAATCTAGCCGTAAAAAAATAATCAAAACGGGTTTTTAAATTTTGGGGTGTTCTTTTATTTGTAGGAACATGATTTCATGTACAGGATATTAATATCCCATAGAAGACAAAAGCTGCAGCTTTTACATTTTAAAATTGTAAATTTTTAAACATTGTAGTATGTGAATTTTTTTTTTTTTTTTTTAAATAGACACTTTGGGGCCCATTTATCAAAGGGCTTGCGGACCTGATCCGACACTGCGGATCAGGTCCGCAAGACCTCGCTAAATGCGGAGAGCAATACGCTCTCCACATTTAACATTGCACCAGCAGCTCACAAGAGCTGCTGGTGCAACGCCGCCCCCTGCTGACTCGCGGCCAATCGGCCGCCAGCAGGGAGCTGTCAATCAACCCGATCGTATTCGATCGGGTTGATTTCCGGCGGTTCCTGTCCGCCTGCTCAGAGCAGGCGGACAGGGTTATGAAGCAGCGGTCTTTAGACCGCTGCTTCATAACTTGTGTTTCTGGCGAGTCTGAAGACTCGCCAGAAACACGGCCCTTCAAGTTCCATACGGAGCTTGATAAATGGGCCTGCATAACTTATTTGTATAGCTTTATTGAGAGTGCTTAATTCTAATATTGTGATCACACTATACCAAATATATTAAACCCTTTCAGCACAGTGGGAACTGGTTTATTACTAATATTGCAATCGCACTGTATCAAAAGTGTTATTAAACTAGAACGTGTGAATATTCAGTACATTGTGAACTTATAGCAGCTATACAAATATAATGTTAAAAAGCTGCCTATTTTTAAAAAAACAAGTTTTACATTGTGAAAAGTTTAAAAAAAACGCACAATTGTAAAATAAAAAGCCACGGCTACTGTCTTCTATGGGATATTAATAACCCATACACAAAATCTTGTTCTAGTTTTTTTTTAATTTTTAAAGGGATATGAAAGAGAATTTTTTTTCATTGTCTAAATATATGGAAAAAAATGGATCAAATACCTTGTACTTTGGATTTTAAGTTGTTTTCTCGCAATATTGCTTCAAAAGTAGGTGGATTTCGAAATCCACCATGAGGTTAAAGTGAATGTAAACTTTGATGAAATAGTGCCCTGTTTTTAAAAATACTATTAAAAACAGGGGCACTTTCATCCATCAAAGTTTACATTTGCTGCGGATTTTATAAATACTTACCTTCTTCTCCTGAAACACCGGATCGCTGATCCCCCCCCCCTGTCTGCTTCTTCCTGCTATACTTACACAGCAATGATGAAACTGGCTTCCTCCAATCACGGCGTGGCCTCACCAGATGGACGCTCCTGGGGAGGAAGACGTGATTGGAGGAAGCCGGTTTCGTCATTGCAGACAAAGTACAGAGGACCTGCAGGTGGGGGATCAGCAATCCAGCAGTTCAGGAGAAGAAGGTATTTGTAAAATCCCCTGCAATGTAAACTTTGATGAATGAAAGTGCACCTGTTTTTATTAGTATTTTTAAAAACCAGGCACTATTTCATCAAAGTTTACATTCACTTTAATTTTCATTAGCCAATCACAGTGGGAAACTGGAGTTCTATCTCTCCCTGCAGTTCTGGGTATTGAGCTCTAACCCACGCATATTCTTTGTAATATGAGTTTCCACTCGTTTGCAATATGGCATAAGGCCCAATACAAGACGTCCCTATCTTAGCTGTCACGTGACCGCAGTGTTATTATAGCATCAGCCGTGTTCAGCAGCAGTCATGTGACCCCAGTGTTATTGAAGCCTCAGCCGAATTCATCAGCGACAGAAGCAAATGAAGCAGTGATTTTGAAGTAAGTATTGTAAGTTCACCCCTAGAAAAACAAGCATTATGATATATAACACTGTATATATACACAAGTGCAATATAACCACAACCCCCTAGTGCCTAGTTTATTTAAGTTTATTATTCATGTGTCAGTTTCACTATTGTATCAAAAGTGAATGAGTTTTGGTTCACACATAAATTGTATTGTCATTCAATACTGTCTAAAGGGAACATTTATATTACACCTTTCCTGCAGTGGCAGAGAACACTCACCTCCCAACACCTCCCAACATATAGCGAACTATAATAAAATGCCTTGTGGTGAGACTTTCTTCTAATAGTAATTTCATCCCTTCAGAACATTTCACCTGCAATTTTGATCGCAATATGAATACCTTTATAACATAGCGCTATTGTGAAGATGCTTACAACATTTGACCCTATATGAGATATCAAATCCACATAATTCATGATTGTTGGTGAAGGAGAAGATTCCAGGCAAAATAATTGTAAAATGCATCAACTCACCAGTAAACACAGATAAAGTTATATTATGATTTTGTGTTTCCATGCCAAGCCATATCCACCTAATTTATAATTAGGGACAGGGGTCAAGTCGAGTGGGAATGAATGGGAACGGAGTACCTGCACTATTTTTGCAGGAGGAACTAAGTTCCCTCTGGACAGAGAACTGAAACACTTTAGTAAACACTACTGCTGCTAGTAGGAGGAGATGATTCACAGTCTGGTAAGAGGGACAGTGAGATCCTCTAGTTATGGGCAGTAACACTTCCTACAATAAAATAAATGTAAGACTTTCAGTGGTCCTTACATTTCTGTGTGGTTTGCTCTGGGGTTATTTTGCCCCCTCAGCAGAAATATGACTATTGCACCTTAAGTGGATGTGACAGAGGAGGATTCTCAGGCCAAAAGTCAACCATTCAACTCTTCATAGGATTTAATTTGCTTTCATTAACCAAAGTGTATATATTATATACATATAGATACAGTATGTGTGTATGTATATATATATATATATATATATATATATATATATATATATATATATATATATATATATATATATATATATATATATATATATACAGTGCTTTTTTTTCTAAAAGAAAAGGTGCCGGTACTCATTGATTTTTGATTGATATATTCTGCTCAGTAACTTTGAGAAAAGCAAAGGGACAAGATTATCTACAATGCTTGATGTATTTTGCAGCCCCCTCTTGTGAAAACTAGGCTAATTACATGATGATTACAAATATTAACTCATGAATTAACAAAGCTGGGGGTACTCAGTACCGGTGAGTACCCCCACAAAAAAGAGGGCACTCTCAGGATTTATATACATCAAAGTTAGTTTATTGTTTATAACAACAACGTTAGAAAATCATAAGTATAGGTCAACGTTTCGGCTTACATAGAAGCCTTCATCAAGACAGATGAACAACTGTTGAACGAAGAAGAAAAAATAACAGATTTAAAAACACAAAACACAGCATCAATACGTAATCCCACCACCAAATTGTTTGCAGGCAGAAAAATAAACCCACAAATAATGAAAATAAACATAGAAAAAATAAAAATAAGGCAAACCCATACACATAGCGCTAGGAGATACAACAATACAGTCCCTCCAATACTCTCAATCTGCTCTGGATATACACTGGTGGGGTATATATTATAATCATAGCAAGCAAAGAAAGCGTATGTAACCCAATTGTAGGTGAAACACCATATAGCTGCACAGTTTATGTGTTATGCAAAGTCCGGTATATGCTGGCCTGCCATATACATAAAAGACCCTTCAAAAGAGGCTAGCAAGTCCCCATACCTTATTAGAAACCGCCTCAGGCTCTGAGACCATATACAGTTGTTCTAATGTTTCAAAGCAGATAGGTGCACCATACATAGTTAAAAAAAAACATTTTTATACACTGATGCATACACCCCTAAAAGTGGTAAGCCAACCAGGCCCCACCCCTCATCAGCATGGATCGAAGATTCTGGTTGCTCCTATGCACCACTCTTGGTGGTGATGATCCAGCAAAAGGCAAAGAGTGGCCGTCCCTTATTAGGTGCCAGTTCTGGCGAACAATATCACCAATTTTATTTGATACTGGGCTGTATAAGGTCACAAAATTTAATTTATTATCATTTTCACCCGTCTTTAGTTTCCTTTCAATCAATGAAGATTGGTTCAACTGAGACATGTCCTTGAGAACCTGCTCCAGTAGTCCCGGGATATACCCTCTCTCTATGAATTTCATCTTCATATCCTGTAGCTGTTTAGCCTTATTCATGAGATCGGAGTTATTTCGTATAATCTCAACAGTTGTGATTTGATGATGCCCGTTTTTAATTGTCTGGGGTGGAAGCTGTTACTTTGTAAGAGGGTGTTCCGGTCTGTCGGTTTAGAATACAAGGTAGTATTCAATCTACATCCATTCTCTGTTATTGTTTTGAAGATGCACAGGTCCAAGAAGTGGATTTGTTCATCACTGTGCTCACTTTTGAATCCAACCGAGAGTTCAGCTGTGTTGAGTTGATTGATCCATAGATCCAATTCCATTTGAGTACCACCCCAAACAACAAACAGGTCGTCAATGTAATGTTTGTACAACAGAACTTGAGGATTACGGTCAAGGAAGATGTATTTCTCCTCAAACCAGGCTATAAAGAGATTGGCGTATGATGGCGCCATGCTTGATCCCATAGCCGACCCGACCATTTGTAGGTAGTACTTATCTTCAAATCGAAAATAGTTATGCATCAATACCATTAGGAGCCAATCTAGGAACACCTCAATTGGAGGACCATCATACTCTGTACTCGCCACTAACGGCAGTGTGGATTTGCAATATTGTAACTACTATATACTTAGGGGGTACTAGTGCAATACTAAGGTGTGCACATGACTGTAGACCTAGTTGAGTCTTTTGAAAGTGTTATGAGTGCAATACTAAGATGTGCACATGCTTGTATACGTGGTTGTGGTTTTCTTTGAAGGTAGGGTCCAGCGTGACTACTGCACGCAATGTCAGGTTGTCAGATGCGAGATAAATGAGCATCAGGAATAGTGATATAGTACCTTTTCGTTGCTAAATGTATAACCCTGGTCTAAATGTTGTATAGGCAGGTTACTATAATATTAGCCTTTGATACTTGTGTGATGCTGTGTTTTGTGTTTGTAAATCTGTTATTTTTTCTTCTTCGTTTAACAGTTGTTCATCTGTCTTGATGAAGGCTTCTATGTAAGCCGAAACGTCGACCTATCCTTATGACTTTCTAACGTTGTTGTTATAAACAATAAACTAACTTTGATGTATATAAATCCTGAGAGTGCCCTCCCTTTCCTAGCTCATATATATATATATATATATATATATATATATATATATATATAGTACTTTTTTGTGGGGGTACTCACCGGTACTGAGTACCCCCAGCTTTGTTAATTCATAAGAGTTTATATTTGTAATCATCATGTAATTAGCCTAGTTTTCACAAGAGGGGGCTGCAAAATACATCAAGCATTGTAGATAATCTTGTCCCTTTGCTTTTCTCAAAGTTACTGAGCAGAATATATCAATCAAAAATCAATGAGTACCGGCACCTTTTCTTTTAGAAAAAAAAGCACTGTATATATATATATATATATATATATATATATATATATATATATATATACACATACATACACACATACTGTATCTATATGTATATAATATATACACTTGGTTAATGAAAGCAAATTAAATCCTATGAAGGGTTGAATGGTTGACTTTTGGCCTGAGAATCCACCTCTGTCACACCCACTTAAGGTGCAATAGTCATATTTCTGCTGAGGGGGCTAAATAACCCCAGAGCAAACCACACAGAAATGTAAGCACCATGTGTTACACACATTGCAGGGTGATAACACAGCAGGACCACTGAAAGTCTTACATTTATTTTATTGTAGGTGTTACTGCCCATAACTAGAGGATCTCACTGTCCCTCTTACCAGACTTTTTTTTTATTTGTATTTGTATTTTTTCTATGTTTATTTTCATTATTTGTGGGTTTATTTTTCTGCCTGCAAACAATTTGATGGTGGGATTACATATTGATGCTGTGTTTTGTGTTTTTAAATCTGTTATTTTTTCTTCTTCTTTTAACAGTTGTTCATCTGTCTTGATGAAGGCTTCTATGTAAGCTGAAACGTCGACCTATCCTTATGACTTTCTAACGTTGTTGTTATAAACAATAAACTAACTTTGATGTATATAAATCCTGAGAGTGCCCTCCCTTTCCTAGCTCTTATCTACAATCCATTGAGGATTGCACCCAGGTGCTTCATTATTAGTTGAAGCTGGAGTGCTGGAACACGTGCTAATTGGATATATATATATTATTATTATTATTATTATTATTATTATTATCGGTTATTTGTAGAGCGCCAACAGATTCTGCAGCGCTAATATATATATAAACCATATTAATTGTGATGGGGGGGTGAAAGTCTTGGTGCGTTCCCACACTTTTTTTTTGTAGGACTTGACCCCTGATTAGGGAAGATATATTTAAAAAAAGAATAAAAAACAGAGGCGCCACCATGGCCTAATATCGCCAGTACAGGTAAAATGAGCAGCAATATGAGAATGTGAATACTCACAAACATAAAGCACCCCACTGGTGCTAGTAGAGCAGACTGACACTTCTCAGTGGTTCAGCACACTGTATCCAAAGCGCAGAGACAGTCAGGAATCCTCTGACACTCCAATGTATATGTGCCTATGGATAAAGGAAAAAGCAACACGACATGGCCCAATATCATCAAGACAAGGGGAAAATAATACCAATTGCTTGCACTTACAAGATGGTGGTCATCTTACCTACATGTGTTTACAAAGGTTACCTTAACAACCACACAAAGGTGATTATAGTTAGGTGTGTTTTTTTTGCCAATTGTGTTTCTGCTAATTGATTATCCAATCACAATAGCCCATTTGTTTTTAGATTTCTGTTAAATAGCAAGTGTTTTATAATGTTTGTTATAGCCTGATGAAACAGCCCTGAGCAGGCTGAGAAACGCGTTGCTGTGTTAATAAAGACTTTTTATACTTTTATACACTTGCTATTGTGTGTGTTTTTATCACCTCCTGTGATAAAATATATCATTGATCCTGGTTCCTGTTGAGAATTGCTGTTTTAAGTCTACTGGGCGACGTTTTGGCTCCAGTTTGCTGAGATTGCACCTGCAGGTGCCCACCATCTTGTAAGTGCAAGCAATTGGTATTATTTTCCCCTTGTCTTGATGATATTGGGCCATGTCGTGTTGCTTTTTCCTTTATCCATAGGCACATATACAATGGAGTGTCAGAGGATTCCTGACTGTCTCTGCGCTTTGGATACAGTGTGCTGAACCACTGAGAAGTGTCAGTCTGCTCTACTAGCACCAGTGGGGTGCTTTATGTTTGTGAGTATTCACATTCTCATATTGCTGCTCATTTTACCTGTACTGGCGATATTAGGCCATGGTGGCGCCTCTGTTTTTTATTCTTTTTTAGATTCCATACTACAGGATAGCCATCCTTTGACAGAGTGCAGCCTCAAACATCTGGAAATTGTCATTACCCTGGACTCATAGACTTTCTCATTATCATTATTTGGTTTTGAATTGGTTTTATTATTTTTTCCAATCTATGTTTATATTCTAGTAATATATATATATTCTTATATATATATATATATATATATATATATATATATATATATATATATATATATATATAGTTTTTTACTATTATAATTTTCAGCATTGTGGTTACTTACTTATGTCCATATTTTAGATTTTTTAGGGTTTTATTTATAGTTTTATAATTGTTGCTATTATCATATTTCTAGATTTAGGCCTGTTTTTTTTGTCGAGACATTACAAGCACTACCATATCACCTATTATATTGGAACTAAGGAAGCGCCCCCTAAGGGTGTGGCGTGTCCACTGAGTACACACCACTCTCTCCATACATACTAAGATATATTTCAGCAACATTTTCAGACACTTTAAAGGTTTCCTATATAAGGCATTAAAAGGTTAGCCATTATATAATCTTGGCTACATGTAATGCTTTTTTTCAAAAAATATACTGCTCAATAAATTTAGATTGAAATTGTTTAGCCTGTTTTAAATTATGTTTCTTTCAAACTGATTTCTTTTAGTCATAAATCTTGCACAGTAGGGATACAATTTAATTGTGCTTTGGGGTGATGGCTTTGTGCCATGTAATAGGCTAATAGCAGATTTTTTTTTCTAATGGTACAAAGTTATGTGGCTCAGATCCCAATTTTTATTTTTATTGAATGTCAAGACAATGTATTTTGTTCTTTTTATTGTTATATCTAGCCCTTTAGGCATTTTTTTTATTTAATATTTTTTTCAAATATTTTTAGTATGTTCCAGAGTACAAACAAATGAATCAATTAATTTGATCCATATTTTAATATGTTCCGTAAATTGAACCCAGTTGGCTGAACATATGAGCTTCCTCTCTTACCATTAACAAATGATATTTTTTTACGGTGATTCAGTTGATGTAATTGTGGTTATTCCTAAATTCCACTGTTAAAAAGCTATGCTTTCAAAAGTATAACTGCATGTTCCCAAAGTTTCTGAAGGAACACTATGAAAAACATAGCTAAATCTAAATTGCACATTTCTTTCTCTTCTTCTCTTTCATTTTATCTATGTTTTTTGTTTGCTTTTTTTAAAACAGATTCTATCTCTCTGATGACAAATTAAAGGGCCACTGTAAGTAAATATTTTCTATGCCTGTTACTAACTAACTACCCCAAATACGCTTTTTATCAATAGCATTTCATTAACATATCTCTACCGTATGTCAGAAATCTTGTCTGCAAATTTAATTGTTTTCCAAACCCACTCCGTGGGTATCCTTTGCTCTGTACCAATCCGTTTACAATACCTAGGTTTCAAAATGGCGCTTTAAACACAAAGTTATTGGTTTAAGTATTTTGAACATGAAGTTTTGAAAATAGTGGGCAGGATAACGTGACATCATCGGCGAATAAAAGATATAACTTTTAGAACGTTATGAAACTTCGTTTTGGAGAAAATATAGGTCAGTAGGTTTTAATTAATGTTTATTAACTTTAATATGTTAGTTGTTTAGCTTAAAAATTATAAAAGAAAGTAATCATTTAATGAAATTTAGTATAATAATTGATTCTTCTCTTTTATTTGAAGGGTGGCACCACGTTGTATTATTGTCATAGTAGAAGCACATAGATGTGTGAGTATTATGTATGGGTAGTGGGCGCCTCTAAAACATTAAATCATAAAAAAATTATATTGGCTATTTTTTTTTAAATAGAATGTTCATTCTTTCAAATGAAGGGTATCATATTCATGTTTATTTCATCAAGTTTCCACTGTGACAAGCATCCTCTTGTAGTTTCAATAGACCCCAGTATGGGCTGTGGCTCTAAATGGACATTTTACAGTCTATCTATGATTTAGCAAAATATTTACCTGACTTAGGGCCAGATTACAAGTGTACTGGTATTTCATGATCCCACTATCGTGCTAACTCCGCTATTAGTAATGTTTTTGTTGTGCATCGGGTAGCACTCGTATTACAAGTTGAAAGTAAAATGTTTTTGCTCTCACACTAACCCAATGCGTGCAAAAAGCAGAACTTAGAATAGTGCAATTGCCTTAATGTATTCCCCTATAGAAGTCAATGGAGCAAAAAAACACTGTACTTGCGTGCAAACCCAATCACATATTCTCAAGTGTGCTAACCCGACATGAAAATATCAATATTTCACATTTTAATGCTCTTCAAATAACAGTATATGTTCTGTTTATTCATAAATACATATTTCTATATATATTATGATGGCATTTTGCTAAAATAAATATCTATACATATTTACATATATGATATAGATATATACAGATATATTTATAAATACATAGAACATATTCCCCTATGTGCAGAACATTGGAATGTGAAATATTTACAGTAAATACAAAGTATAACATTTTATTATATATGAATATTGCATAAATATGCTTTTTCATGTTTTCATCTACTTAACTGCAAAGGACTCCAGTGCATATATATATATATATATATATATATATATATATATATATATATACTGTATATATATATATATATATATTCGAGTCATGTTCGTGTCTAAAATGGTGAGCAATTGGTTTATTGCTGTCTGGATTGCTTATATCCCTTAAATGTTGTAGAACTCTGTCTCTCAAAGCCCATTTGGTAAGTCCTACATATTGTTTCTTGTAGCCCTGGCATGTTATATATATATAATATATGATGTGCTATGTTACATGTTATATTAAACCAAATGTTATATTCGCTCTCCGTTGTGGAGGAGCTGAATCTATCACCCTGTTTAATGTGTCCGCATGTTTTGCATATTCTTCCATTGCATTTATAGCAACCTAGTCTTCTCGGAAGCCAAATACTATGTTTGTTTTGTGGTAGTATTGATGGGGAAAGAATGTTCCTTAGGGTTTTAGCTTTTCTTGTAGAACTTAGAATAGCGTGATTGCGTTAACGTATTCCCCCATAGCAGTCAATGGAGCAAAAAAAACACTGAACTTGCATGCAAACCCAATCGCATATTCTCAATTGCGCTAACCCGACATGAAAATATCAATATTTCACATTTTAATGCTCTTCAAATAACAGTATATGTTCTTATGTTCATAAATGTTCAAACAGATGAGAGTTCACCACAGGTAGGATAAAATAAAATCCAAACTTTATTTCGTCTTCAAGCAAGACAACACTTCATTAAAAATCCACTTCTTGTGGTAATGACAGCAACAGCAAAACTTTCATACAGACAATGGTGTGGCACTAATGGCTTACGCGTTTCAGCCCAAAAGCCGTAGTCACAGTGTGGTTTGTGTACCTATAGTGACTATCCATTTATGCGCATATACTCCGAGTTCTGTTAGAGTCTGTATTCACAGACTTTCACTGTCCAAAGTTCGCTTTGTTTGTTTGTATTACTTATGTTCATAAATACATATTTCTATATATATCTGATGGTATTTTGCTAACATATATACAGTATCTATACATATTTACATATATGATATAGATATATACAGATATATATAGGAATATCTATTTATAAATACATACAACATATTCCCCTATGTGCAGAACATTGAAATGTGAAATATTTGCAGTAAATACACAATATAACACTTTATTAAAAATTAATATTGCATAAATATGCTTTTTCATATTTTCATCTACTTAACTGCAAAGGGCTCCAGTGCAATTATATATGTACATATGTATTTATGTGTTTATATGTGTATATATGTCTGTAAATACATATATACACATATAAATACATATGTACAGACATATATATATATATATATATATATATACATAGAAATACATATTTAGACATGTAAATGTATGTATCACTATGTTAAAGCCCTTTGCCTGCATTTTTTTTCTAACACTTAAGACCTCATATATTTGAGCCCTTATAACTTTTTGGTGCAATATTTTGTTTAAATAATTTTTATCAAATCGTATTATTATATATGATTTTTGACAATTTTTTGTTTTGCGAAACAATTAACCAGAGCTCTAAGGAAGCGCTATCCCAATACGCGTTAATTTCAATTGCGCTCAAGTAATCACATTTACTTTTAACACACGACACGTGCAAACACCCGCAATAAACCCCTTTTTCACTAGCGTATAACTGTTAGTGCTCCATTTGTTATCTGGCCCTTTATTTGATAAAGTTAATGAGGCCTATTTATCAAAGGTCTTAGCGGACCTGATCCTACAGTGTGGATCAGGTCCGCAAGACCTTGCTGAATGCGGAGAGCAATACGCTCTCCGTATTCAGCATTGCACCAGCAGCTCACAAGAGCTGCTGGTGCAACGCCGACCCCGGCAGACTCGCAGCCAATCGGCCGCCAGCAGGGAGGTGTCAATCAACCCGATGGTACTCGATCGGGTTGAATTGTGGCGATGTCTGTCCACCTGCTCAGAACAGGAGGACAGGGTTATGAAGCAGCAATCTTTAGACCGCTGCTTCATAACTGCTGTTTCTGGCGAGTCTGAAGACTCGCCAGAAACACAGGCCCACAAGCTCCATATGGAGCTTGATAAATGGGCCTCAATATCTTTATTTGAACAAAAGGGTATTATATTAGAGATGATTGACATAGCAATATGAGTTATATAATTATATTGGCATAATATGACATTAATACAAACCCAATCCTGTTGAGAAACCTGTAATCTAAACATACAGAGTTATGCTATGTGGTGCCTTCTCCATTTCATTTTAGGATTTATCTGATGTGGACGGCCTGACACCAGAGAAGAGCTGCCCAATCATTTGTCTTTTGACCTTCTTTGGTCCCCATTGGACATTATAGACTTTCATTATACTTACCACCATATTGTTTGTCACATACATCCACATTGTATGCATGCATTGAGATACGTTATCGAATATAATTGTTATACACTTTTAATTTTTGTGGTTAGCGCCCCTATTAACACTTAAGGGTGTTTTTTGTAATCTAAACATGGATGCATTTATGGTAGAACATTTAACATGTTTAAATGGATAATATCCACGTCTTCCCCTCCTACCAGACTAGGATTTAAGGACCTCTCTGCTTAAAGCAACATTATTAAACCAAATGAACATTAATATTTTACCTTCTCTCTAGAAAAAAAATACATCTTCTGGAAAAATGTCCTAGAATAAGAAAAAAAACATTATGGGCAATGGATGTATACTGCTCTTGTTGGTACAGTTATTTTGTTTTATTCCATATTGTGGTTTTGGAGCTGTAGACCTATACATGGGCATTGGAATTTTAGAAACCCTATAGGTTACTATAAGGTACTAATATAACATTTTATGATATATTAATTTTAAATTGTACTTGACACATTTAGACCTAGATTACAATTGGAGCCCTATTGATAGTTCAGGTACGCTATATATATTACAGGACCCTGCTAGGTTTAGTGTGCGAATATCAGAGTGCTCTGGGAGCAATTTAACTAAATATCGTGCAGGTAAAGAAATTTGGGAACCTGAGTTGCAATATCACTGGCAATCTGCTCCACTAATTGACCATCCAGCAACCAGTGGCCGATGCTCACGGAGGAAGCGTCTGAAGCAGACGAGGAGAACTATGATTGTTGAGTGAAGCAAGCTGAATTAACAGCTATCACCAGAGCGGTTTTGAATTCATATTCCAGTGAGTCAACTCCCACTGGAAATTAAAACAAGTTACATTTTAAAACGAATGCTTTACACAGAGACTTTTTAAGAGGATACCAAGTTGGCCTCCCATTCTTGAGGTGCAGAATTTAGGGGTATTAACTGTTCAAATAGATATACAGTAAGGTTGTCAAAAACAACTCAATCCTAAATATCCTTAATTGCTCTCAGAGGAGATTTTTATTGAGGAGGTTTTATCCCCATAAGGAAACCATACGGAGGTGAACTAACTCTATGCCAAGGGGCTTGATACATTGTTTCAACGAACACTTTTTTAGCAGCATTTTTTTAATTGGTATATTTTTTCATTGAAATATTTTAAGTGTATCTGTAAATTTAGAAGACCACCGGTGGCACTTCGTTTTAAATACATATATATGTCTATTGAAATCACTACTCAATATACTTGTTTTTCTGATATTGATTTTAGAAATAAATATTGTTATCGTGTAAAACACGCACTTTATTAGGTGACCAATATATCAATCAATATTTTTAAATTTGCAACCAAGCTGTATAGATTACTTTCATAGGCACACCCTGTATTATTGCTCTAGAGTTTTTACATAGTTTAGAGGTTTTGGGATAAACCTCTTATTATAGGGGAGCTGAGCTATACTCATAAAAAGGATTTTATTATTTTATTTGTGAAGGATTAGTATGCTGTCTGGTATTACAAGTCCATGGTAAAACTGAATTACCAGAGAATGTTTAGCGTGGGGAACATCCCTTTAGCACAGCTGGCCTAGCGCACCTTAGGCATATTTGTGCAAGTGAAAGACAGAGGAGGGTTTCGTAGCACACCCCATAGAAGTCTATTGGGGAAAGGAATTAGCGCAGTCACACTATCTCACCTCTAGACAATAGCATGCCTGAGTCTTTATACTTTCAACTTGTAATATGTGCACAAGAATGTTTCAACTTGAGTAGTGGTAGCGCCAATAGCATTAATATTTGTGTGCTTCACTTGTAATCTAGGCCTTAATAATAACATATAATTATGTCTATTAGATATATTTTGAAATTGTAGTGTCTGTCTGATATTTACTGATTAGTTACAACATTTATGCAATTTATTGTAGTTATTTATGTTCATAATTTGTATTTTGTGTACAGTGCATATACATAGAGATCATTTATTTTTATTTGTTTTGTCGGACCCCCAGGCATGGCCAGTGTCGAGCTGTTCAATGGGTACCTGAGATAGCTGGGGAAGTGCTTTTGCTGGAGCCAGAAGGTTAGATTATGAGTGGAGCACTATTTATCGCTTCTGCTAGAGCGTGAACTTCATTAGAGGTTAACTTTTCACAATATCACATTCAACATTTCAATACAGCATTACCACTCCCCATAGAATTCCATTCCCACTCATGCCTCAAGTGGAGAAGGAGCTTCTGCGTATGAAGAATATGGGGGTTAATGAAGAGGTTGTTGAAGCAACTGACTGGTGTGCCGCCACTGTGCCTGGTGCGAAGAAAAACGGGAAGGTATGCATATGCGTAGACTTGAAAAGGCTGAATGAGGCGGTGAAGAGAGAGAGATATGTGCTGCAGACACTTGAAGACATAGCTCCGAAATTGGCTTGGGCGAAGTTTTTCTCTACATTGGATGCTTCTAGCGGCTTCTGGCAGATACCTCTAGATCCAAAGTGCCGCAAACTGACTACCTTCATTACACCAGTAGGTTGGTTTTGCTTTTGCAGACTCCCCTTCTGGATATCCTCTGCTCCTGAAATCTTCCAAAGAGAAATGAGTTCTCTCCTAAGAGACCACGTGGTTACGGCAGTCGTCATGGATGACATCTTAGTGTATGGGTCTACATTGGAGGAACATGATCAGCGATTGAGCTGCGTGCTGCAGACTATCAGAGAGTCCGGGCTGAAGCTAAACAAAGAGAAATGCCATTTTAGGAAAGCTGAATTATGTTACTTTGGGCATATTATCAATGGGGATGGCATCAAGCCAGACCGCGAGAAAAATCGTGCTATTGAACAGATGAAAATTCCTTCTGATGTACATGAGCTGAGTTAAATATTGGGCCTTGTAAATTATGTGGGCAGGTTCCTTCCAGATTTATCCACACAGGAAGAATCTTTTATGCAGTTCAAGTCCCTGCTGGGGTCTTCCCCAGTGTTGGGGTTCTACGACCCTTCCAAAAAGACTGTGGCTAGTGCTGATGCGAGCAGTTATGGATTAGGGGCCGCCCTCCTGCAGCTGAATGAAAACAAACTACAGCCTATCGCCTACTGTTCCCGCTCACTGACGGCTGCTGAGTCAAAATACGCCCAAATTGAGAAAGAGTGCCTGGCTGCAGTTTGGGCCTGTGAGCGCTTTCAGCGTTACCTAGTGGGTTTAGAGAAATTTAGTCTGGAGACTGATCATAAACCGCTAGTCCCTCTAATCAACTCCTATGATATTGACAAAACACCCCTAAGATGCCAGAGACTTCTAATGAGGCTGATCAGGTTCAACATTCAGGCAGTGCATGTGCCGGGGAAACAACTGGTTGTGGCAGATACACTGTCCAGGCTCCCGCTGGCTGCTGCTAAAGAGTCTTCAACAGAATCGGATGTGAAAGTGTATGTAGATTCAGTTCTGGCCTCTAAGTCCAATTCTTCAGGGAAACTAGAACAAATAAAGAAAGAGACATATTTAGATACAGAACTTCAAGAAGTTATAAAGTACATAAAAGAAGGTTGGCCCGAGAGTCGGGCAGCCTGGATGTCTTTAAGTTCTTATCAGAGAGGTCGCAGCTCACGGAGCTGGATGGGTTGGTGCTGTTCCAAGACTGCATTGCTATTCCTGTCAGCATGAGGCAGGAGATGTTAAACAGGATTCACGATGGCCACTTAGGCATTACAAAGTGCAGAGAAAGGGCAGCTACGGCAGTTTGGTGGCCTGGGATCAGTTCTGACATTGCAAGTCATGTGTCTAAATGTGCCTTTTGCCGGGAACGCCAGCCTACTCAGAGAATGGAGCCCTTGATTTCTACTCCGCTGCCTGCAGGCCCGTGGCAGAAAATAGCCGCTGATTTGTGCGAACTGCACGGGGAAAAGTTCCTAGTCATGATCGACTACTATTCCAGGTATTTGGAAATTGCACCTTTGAATGAAATCACAAGTCAAGCTGTTATCACTCGTTTCAAGAACTTGTTCACCTGGTGGGGCATACCAATGGAGTTGGTGAGTGATAACGGAATGCAGTTCACTTCAACAGTTCAGTTTTCTCAGCAGAGAATATGATTTTATACATTCCACGTCAAGTCCACGTTACCCGCAGGTTAATGGAATGGCTGAAAGGGCAGTTCAAACAACAAAATTCATTTTGAAGCAATCTGAGCCGTACTTGGCCCTTTTGTCCTATAGGGCGACTCCCATTCAAGCCACGGGATTTAGCCCGGCACAGCTGATGCTAGGTCACCAGATTCGCACCACCTTACCCTCTGTGGGTGTCTTCCAGCCAACTAGCTCTAATGTAATTCATGTTGTTTATATTTTCTGTAACTTGTTATCTGTTATATACTATACAAAACTGTTGTTGTATACCTTGTTATTTGTTATATTCAAATGAAAAAAAAAAGTATGCTTCGTCCTTTGAAAAGGGGGAAGATGTGATGAGAGTGGGAAGTGACGTCACCAGATTGGGGGCGGGGCTTAGGTCCGGTTGTCTGTGTCGCAGTTACTTAGTGAGATCAATGCTACCAGGTGTGTGTTTCCATGCTCAATAAAATAAAGTTGTACCATATTTGCTGTGTCCTGCATGTGTCCTGCATCTCATGACAGATTTACAGATTTATTTAATGGAAGTTTGTTTCTTTATTATAATTATGTGCAGGTTCTGTCTATATTTTTTAAAAAGGGGCAGACCATCATGCTACACTGCGCCTTTAGTTTATTATGGTGAGTCTATTTAGTATGACTGACTTCAAAGTCAGCCTCTTTAATCTAATAAGAGGATGGCACGTTTAGATTTGTTTATGCCTCTCAAGCTAGAAGGAGAAATTGTTTACAGATGGTAACATTAAAAATGGGTATATGGTAAAAGTACTGATTTATACAATTACACAAAAAAAATTTATAAGCACTTTCGGCTAGATTTAGAGTTCTGCGTTAGCCGTCAAAAGCAGCGTTAAGGGGTCCTAACGCTGCTTTTGGCCACCCGTTGGTATTTAGAGTCAGGCAAGAAAGGGTCTAACGCTCACTTTCAAGCCGCGACTTTTCCATACCGCAGATCCCCTTACACCAATTGCGTATCTTATTTTTTCAATGGGATCTTCCTAACGCTGGTATTTAGAGTTTTGGCTGAAGTGAGCGGTAGAGCCTCTACCGACAAGACTCCAGCCGCAAAAAAAAGTCAGTAGTTAAGAGCTTTATGGGCTAACGCCGGTTTATAAAGCTCTTAACTACAGTGCTCTAAAGTACACTAACACCCATAAACTACCTATGTATCCCTAAACCGAGGTCCCCCCACATCGCCGCCACTATAATAAATATTTTTTTTTTAGTTAATAACTATTTAATAGCTATTGTGCCTAGTTAAAATAAATACAAAGTTGCCTGTAAAATAAATATAAATCCTAAAATAGCTACAATATAATTATTCGTTATATTAGGGTTTATTTTACAATTAAGTATTTAGTTTTAAATAGGAATACTTTAGTTAATAAGATTTAATTTATTTCGTTAGATTAAAATTATATTTCATTTAGGGGGGTGTTAGGGTTAGGGTTAGACTTAGCTTCAGGGGTTAATACATTTATTAGAGTAGCGGCGAGGTCCGGTCGGCAGATTAGGGGTTAATACTTGAAGTTAGGTGGCAGCGATGTTAGGGAGGGCAGATTAGGGGTTAATACTATTTATTATAGGGTTTGCGAGGCGGGAGTGCGGCGGTTTAGGGATTAAGAACTTTATTAGAGTAGCGGCGAGGTCCGGTTGGCAGATTAGGGGTTAATAAGTGTAGGTAAGGTAGCGGCGACATTGGGGGGGGGGGCAGATTAGGGGTTAATAAATATAATATAGAGGTTGGCGATGTTAGGGGCAGCAGATTAGGGGTACATAGGTATAATGTAGTTGCGGCGGCGTCCGGAGCGGAAGATTAGGGGTTAATAGTATAATGCAGGAGTCAGCGATAGCGGGCAGCGGCAGATTAGGGGTTAATGAGTGTAAGGTTAGGGGTGTTTAGACTCCGGGTTCATGTTAGGGTGTTTGGTGCAGACTTAGAAAGTGTTTCCCCATAGGAAACAATGGGGCTGCGTTGGGAGCTTAGCGCTGCTTTTTTGCAGGTGTTAGGTTTTTTTTTCATCCCAAACTGCCCCATTGTTTCCTATGGGGGAATCGTGCACAAGCACGTTTTTCCAGCTTACCGCTACCGTAAGCAACGCTGGTATTGAGGGTTGAAGTGGCGGTACATTCGGCTCAACGCACCCTTTTTGGAGCCTAATGCAGCCCTTCAGACAACTCTAAATACCAGCGTTGTCTTAAGGGTGCGTTGGGAAAAAAAGCTGCGTTAGCTACGCGGGTCTTTACCGACAAAACTCTAAATCTAGCCGTTAGGTTTTAGCTTAATATGGCATATTTTAAAGGAGACAGACTCCAATCATTAGAATTGGTCTTTATTTCCATTACCTTCATTAACCATACAGGTGTAGCTTTCTATTTGATTGACAATTGTTACTTTATAAACAAGGGCAGTTATAAACCTGATAAAATGATTACAATTGCAATGGCCAACTAACACAAACCTTTAATGCTTTTTATGATTTTTTTTTTTGCAATAAACTATTTTTAGATAGAGCCTTCTCCTGTTTCCAGTTGGTGACGTAAAACACTAATGGACTGGGGACTGTAAAGAGCTCAGTGGCAGTCTAGCTGTGAGAACCCAGCATGCCCTTGTAGCACTTGGAATTACTTTACACATATGAGTCTTATTTCATTATTTTATTTTCTGGTGTATGAAAGCTACTACTCAATATTGTATATTTTTATTTTGTCATCTATTGCTCAGATAAAGTTGCTACATGAAGATATTGACAGTTATTTTTAGCAGATAGATTATGTGGTCTCTACTTGTCCATTCACTTTACACCTCTAAGTAGGCTGACCATATTGCCGCTTTAAGAAGGAACACATATGAAAAATACATATGTGAGGGTTCTTATACAAAACCATTTCTTTAAACAGCCCTGAAAACAGCCCTGACATATGTATTTTTCATATGTGTCCCTTTTTAAAGCGGCAATATGGTCAGCCTACCTCTAAGAGAATTTGGATTCACCTCATACTCCACTTACTTTAAATAAGTTTATGGTTAGGCAATTAGTTTGTTTCTATCAGTAACTACAAGAAATAAAAACAAATATTTAAGTATAAATAACTTTCTGCAGGAATGTATTTCCTCTTCACATCACTTTTCTCTGGAGCCAAAGGCATATACATTAGACAAGTTTGGTGTCTCTTAAAGGGACATGAAGCCCAAAAAATTTCTTTCACTATTCAGATAGAGAATACAATTTTAAACAACTTTCTAATTTACTTCTATTATCTAATCTGTTTTATTCTCTTGGTATCATTTGTTGAAGGAACAGCAATGCACTACTGGTTTCTAACTGAGCACATGGGTGAGCCAATGACAATCAGTTTATATATGCAGCCACCAATCAACAGCTAAGACCTAGGTTCTCTGCTGCACGTGAACTTGCCTAGATAAACATTTCAGCAAAGGATAACAAGAGAAAGAAGCAAATTAAATAATCAAAGTAAATTGGAAAGTTGTTTGAAATTGCATTCTCTATCTGAATCGTGAAAGAAAATTTTTGGGTTTCATGTCCCTTTAAAGGGACAGTCTACACCAACATTTTTCTTATTTAAAAAGATAGATAATCCCTTTATTTATTACCCATTCCCCGTTTTTGCATAACCAACACAGTTATATTAATATACTTTTTACCTTTGTGATTCCCTCTTATCTAAGCCTTTGCAGACAGCCTCCTTATTTAAAGGGCCACTGTAAGTAAATATTTTCTATGCCTGTTACTAACTAACTACCCCAAATACGCTTTTTATCAATAGCATTTCATTAACATATCTCTACCGTATATCAGAAATCTTGTCTGCAAATTTAATTGTTTTCCAAACCCACTCCGTGGGTATCCTTTGCTCTGTACCAATCCGTTTACAATACCTAGGTTTCAAAATGGCGCTTTAAACACAAAGTTATTGGTTTAAGTATTTTGAACATGCAGTGCTGAAAATAGTGGGCAGGATAACGTGACATCATCAGCGAATAAAAGCTATAACTTTTAGAACGTTATGAAACTTCGTTTTGGAGAAAATATAGGTCAGTAGGTTTTAATTAATGTTTATTAACTTTAATATGTTAGTTGTTTAGCTTAAAAATTATAACAGAAAGTAATCATTTAAGTGCCTTTGACAGACATGCAGTGTAGTCAATCAGTGAAGACTCCTAAATAACTTCACGGGAGTGAGCACAATGGTATCTATATGACACATGTGAACTAGCACAGTCTAATTGTGAAAAACTTTCAAAATGCTCTGAGCTAGGAGGCGGTTTTCAACTGTTTAGAAATCAGTTTGAGCCTAGCTAGGTTTAGCTTTTCAAAAATATCACCAAGGGAACAAAGCAAATTTGATGATAAAAGTAAATTGGAAAGTTGTTTAAAATTGCATGCCCTATCTGAATCATGAAAGTTTAGTTTTGACTTTACTGTCCCTTTAAGCATTGTACTAAGTTCAATTATGCTAGGGTGTTGGGTATGCCACAACAGCTTGCAAAATAGAAAATGGTCTATATTAAGCTACAACTTGCAGAGTCCATTGTTGTGATGTTTTATATAAAAACAAAACAAAATATAGTCACTCCCAAACCCCTGACATTTTTTTTTACCATGTACCGCTTTACTGTTTTTTTCAGGCTTATGCCTAAGAACATTTTTGCCTCTTACTGAAAACGACACTCCACATCTTACTAAAGACCCTTAGATGAGGGTGAAGTTAAACTATGGGACTACAGGATATTACAATATTGGCATCTTCTAATAAAGCTTTCTAAATTTATGAAAACCCATAAAATGCTTAGGGCCCATCATGAGCTTTTACACAGGAAAATGTATCTATTGCTAGTAAAGTAACTTTAAAGAACATATACCTTAAATATTTTCTTTCCTTTAAGGGACAGTGTAAACTAATATTTTCTCCCCTAAATATGTTCCCAATTATCCATTTTACCTACTGGAATGTATTAAATTGCTTGTTCACCTTTATTTTCTGATTTGAAATAGTTAATTTTGTCTTTTCTTTTTTAAATGAAAATAAAAAATAAAAAAAATTGTGTTTCAGTTATAATGCTCTAAAAAATGTATTTAGGGCTAGATTACACGTGGGGCGCTATTTAGCACTCCCGCTTAAGCGTTAGCTTTGATATAAGTAATCTTTTTGCGCATGTCGGGTTGCATGCATATTACAAGTTGAAAGTAGTTTGCAATATCATGACTGTGTTAACATATTCTCCCTATAGAAGTCAATGGAGAGCGCAAAAGAAAAAAACCTAACACCTATCGCTCGTATGCTAACCCGACAGGAGTTATGAATATCTCACATTCCAATGTTCTTCACTTACAGAACAATGTTATTTTTATTGTAAAAGCATATTTCTATATATATCTGTTTATACATATACCTGTATATCTATTCCTATAGATATATAGGTATAGATATCTATTTTACTTTAACATTATCAGATATATACCGTATTGTTCCGCATATAGGCCGCACTTTTTTACCTTGATTTTGACCTTTAAAGTTGCAGTGCGGCCTATATGCGGGGCGCGGCCTATATTCGGTATTTTTTTGGTGTTTTTTTTTAAATTTAGCTTAAACCTGCCTATTATTCTAAATACCGGGTAAGGAATGTACCGGTAACTTATACTGTGGTATGGGTATACAGTAATATGGAGCCCTATGTGATCCCTGAGCGAGTGATCCCTGAGCGAGTAACTACAGACTCTGCATGCCTTTCCATTCAGACACAGCTCCTACTTTGATGTCATCATCATCTACAGCCACATCTGCTGCTCCGTCCCTGCAGACTGCAACGCCTGTGAAAGAAGCATTTAGCAACGTCTTCGGTTCACTCCTAGAAGACTGCTAATGCAGGTATTGGTAACATTAGCAGTCTTCTAGGAGTGAACCAAAGACGTTGCTAAATGCTTCTTTCACAGGCGTTGCAGTCTGCAGGGACGGAGCGGCAGATGTGGCTGTAGATGATGATGACATCAAAGTAGGAGCTGTGTGCTGAACGGAATGGCATGCAGAGTCCCTAGTTGATACAAGTACAAAGATGATGATTACGGTATACCGGTAGGGTGATTATAGGAATGTGCCTTATTGCAGTGTGGGTAGGGAGGAAGTGGGCGGAGCACAGGATGTCCCATGTTACGGTAGTCAGTTTTGCCTGTGATATTGGTAAGAGACTGTTTTTTTCCCCCCCTCACATACCTGATAAAAATACCGTACTGTACTGTAAGGTTAAATAAAAATTTGTAGCTTTAATACTGGTCTATTAAAATAAAACAAAGGAAAGATGCTGAACTCCTTAGTATGGTATTTTCAAATGTGAAAAAGCCTTTATTTAGCCATTATAGCTTTAATGCCTGAATAAAGTTTTTTTTCACATTTGAAATTACCATACTAAGGAGTTCAGCATCTTTCCTTTGTTTTATTTTATACTCTTGGGTATTGGGGAAGTGGAAAAGGGTATCCCTGGGAGCTGGCACCCTACATTGGGACTCTGCTTACACATTTGAAAGTGCTGGTCTCACTTGCAAACATTGCAGCTTTATTTTGTTAGGCTTGATGTGATTACCTGGTCCCCCTGTAAAAAAAAAAATGTGTCTGCAGGTCATCATGTGAGCAGATCTGCATATTCTAATATGCTGCTTATCTCACAGTGTGCCTTTCAGGCAGAGTTGCACTTGATTGTTAAAATTTGTCATATGGTATGTGTGTGCATATACTGGTAATTTTTTTTGGTTAAGCAACTCTGTATCCCTGCTGTTGTCCACCACATATCACATTTCTGCTCAGTTGGGGGGGGGGTCCCTAATTTGGATTTTGAAATCTTGGGAGGTATGCATTGCGCTGCAGCCATTATTCAGCATAGAATGGCACCAATGTCAAAGACTCCAGGACTGCAAATTACCGGTAGACAACTGTGTTAGACCATTTGCAGCATAGTGAAAATCCGGGTAAAAGGGATACCGGTACTAAACCCACATTTTTTGCTTTCATGATTCAGATAGAGCAAGCAATTTTAAGCAACTTTCTACCGTAATTTACCATACTCATGAAAAAAACAAAACGTACGTATACAGATACTGTTACCGTAATTGATAATGTGGATTTTTGTACAGGAGCTAACATACAGTAAAATACCGGTACCAATATGGATGATCATGTGGAGATTCGAAATTCTACTAGCCAAGGGAAAAGACGAAGTTACAATTCAAATTTTAAGATAAAAGTCTTAAAATATGCTGAACAAACAAGCAATAGGGAAGCTGCCAGAAAATATGACATAGATGAGAAAAATGTACGCAGATGGAAGCTGATACATCAGAAACTAGAAAACTCGGCTTCTACAAGAAAATCATTCAGAGGGCCTAAGAAAGGGAGGTATTGTGAAGTTGATGCAGCAGTGGTTCCCTTCATTCTAGAACAAAGAAAAAATGGAATGCCTGTCACCCGCAAAATCATACAATTGAAGGCATTAGAAATCGCCAGTGAATTAAATATTCCCAGGCATGAATTTAAAGCAAGCCTTGGTTGGTGCCGTAGATTTATGCTCAGAAATGGCCTCTCTCTGAGACGCAGAACAACACTAGCACAAAGACTACCTGTTGACTTCAATGAAAAGCTGCTTGCATTTCAACGGTATGTCATAGAGCTCAGAAAAAAGCACAACTATCCATTGAGCAAAATTGGAAATGCTGATGAAACTTCTGTTTTCTTTCATATGCCAAGTAATACAACTGTGAATCAAAAAGGAGCAAAATCAATTCTTATGAGGACCACAGGCAATGAAAAATGACGTATCACAGCAATGTTATCTGTTACAGCTGATGGTCATAAGCTGACACCTTATGTAATCCTAAAAAGGAAAACTATGCCGAAAGAAAGTCTTCCAAGAGGCTTAATTGTTAGATGCCATGAAAAGGGATGGATGAGCAAGGAGCTGATGAATGATTGGCTATCAGTTGTTTGGAAGAATAGGCCTGGTGCTCTTCGTGCAAAAAAAGCAATGCTGGTATTGGATGCCTTTAAAGGACATTTAACACCTGATGTAAAAAGTAAGATTGCATCCTTGAAATCAGATCTGGTAGTTATACCAGGGGGTATGACATCCCAACTCCAAGTTCTTGATGTTGTGGTCAACAAGCCATTTAAAGATAATCTACGGCAGCAGTATTCTGAATGGCTTGTGGCTGGAAATCATGCCCTCACACCAAGCGGCAAAATTAAGAAACCGTCAGTGGCTTTGCTGTGCCAGTGGATTATTTCAGCGTGGGAAATGATATCTTCAGAATCGGTCATAAAAGGTTTCAAAAAATGTTGCCTGTCAAATGCATTGGATGGTAGTGAAGATGATGTATTGTGGGAAGATCAGAGAGAAGTGGATCAGAGGAATGATGAAGAAAACAGTGAAAGTGATGTAGAAAGCATTGAAAGTAGTGATGACAACCTGAGCAGAAATACTGCTATTGGTGGAGAGCAAGGCAGTGATAGTGACTAAAATTTCTAAAAGGGATTACTTAAGAACATTTGCTAATGTTGTTGATTGTTGTGCAGGGGTCCCTCTTTATTTATGTTAATTTATGCTGTTTAAAGCTGGAAAATACCAGTACATGTGTTCATAAAATAAAAATACTGTTTTACTGTTCTATTAATGTATGTATTTTCTTTATTTCTTTAAAATGGCACCAAACTTTAGGGGTGCGGCCTATATGCAGGTGCGGCCTATATGCGGAACAATACGGTATATAGAACTATACATTTTGTAATAAAAAAAAATTCTATGTGAAGAACATAGGAATGTAAAATATGCATAATATGAAGCGTGTTTTGGGCTTTAGGTCTAACAAGGTGTCAAATTAGCGCACATGAAGAATTGCTAATCTCAAAATACGTTTTTCAAATATTGAATATAAAATGTTAATAATAATTATTATTAAAAATGATTATACATAATGTAATATATATATATATATATATATATATATATATATATATATTTCCATATTCAATATATTCTATGGATTGTTTATATTTTTTTACATGGATAATAATTTCTAATAATTATATTATTATTTTTTAATATTTTATATTTCAAATGCACTTTGAGATTAGCAATTCTACATGTGTACTAACCTGACACCGCGTTAGACTTAAAGGGACACTGAACCCACATTTTTTTCTTTCATGATTCAGATAGATCATGCAATTTTAAGCAACTTTCTAATTTACTCCTATTATCAATTTTTCTTTGTTCTCTTGCTATGTTTATTTGAAAAAGAAGGCATCTAAGCTATTTGTTTGGTTCAGAGCCATGGAAAGCAGTTATTCATTGGTGGATGAATTTATCCACCAATCAGCAAGAACAACCCAGGTTGTTCACCAAAAATGGGCCGGCGTCTAAACTTACATTCTTGCATTTCAAATAAAGATACCAAGAGAATGAAGAAAATGTGATAATAGGAGTAAATTAGAAAGTTTCTTAAAATTGCATACTCTATCTGAATCACAAAAGAAAAAATTTGGGTTCAGTGTCCATTTAAATTGAAAAACACGAATCGCATTACGCATATTCTACATTCCTATGTTCTAGGCATAGTAAAAAAAAAGTATTATAAAATATTTATTTCTATACATATATGATCATGTTAACGTAAAATAGATATCTATACCTATATATCTATATATACATACACATATTTAGACATGTATATGTATGTATCTATACAATATAGTATTTTACAGTCAAACATCTTTGAACACTTATCACTTTTTTAATGTTTATTTGACTAATTTTTATCAGATAGTGTTTATATGAGTGGAACTGTAATTTTAAAATTATTTATGTTTTGTTTAGTAAAACTTTTTTTTAACAAACTACCCTTTAAGTGAGTTCTTCAGTCTTGTTATTTTCGTCATTGCCCAGAAAGCTGAAAAAAAACAGAGCTCTGTATTTTTTATGCTTTTGAAAAAGACAGTGATACATGTTGAAACGCGTTGAGCCTTTTTATGAAAATATATTTGTCAGTAAACTTTGTTTTTAATGGAACAGAATTTGACGCTGCTTTTCTTTAATAAATACCAGAAGATTTGTTTTGCTTTGTATGTGAGTATATTCCTTTTAGTAGCTACCATCACCAGTGCGCTCTACACTATTTGTGGACCTTTCTTGTTTAAAGGCAGACAGCAAGGTGAACATTTGGGAAGCTATTTATCTTGCCCTGGGAGTTGCCAGCGCCACCGTTTCCATACCATACTTCTATACAAGCTCAGAAGGAGAAGCTGAGATTGACTGCGACTGCTATCCCAAGGGAAGTTCATTTTGTAACACTAATTATAACCTTTCCATTGTTTGTCACATATGTACATAATTACATCATTTTGATGTTATATTTTTTATATTCTATGTATGTTTTAGCTCAGTGATGACCAAGTTCCCAATACATGGGAGCCATTGATAAATCATTTAGAAGTCACATTTTTAGTTCCACTTTTCCCCAGCCACTATCAAAATGAATGCAGAGTGCTGCAGGTGGCCCTTGAGATGCTAGTTGGTCACCTCTGTTTTAGTTTGTTACTTTAAATATTTTCCATGGATAATATCCTATTCTTTTGTTGTAGGTATACTCTCTACTGTTTAATATTTACTAGGCTTAATACATTTGAAGAGTACAGTAAAATAAAAATATTCTTTTTAAAAATGCACAAATAAAATTTTCTCAATAAAATAAGTATGGTATAGAAATATATACTGTATTATGTGCACACACTGCTGAGTTCTGTATTACTCCTCCAAGACCTGCCCTTTTGAGCCACTGAGGCCTGTTTATCAAAGATCTTGCGGACCTGATCCGACAGTGAGGATCAGGTCCGACAGACCTCACTGAATGCGGAGAGCAATACGCTCTCCGTATTCAGCATTGCACCAGCAGCTCACAAGAGCTGCTGGTGCAACGACGCCCCCTGCAGATTTGCGGCCAATAAGCCGCCAGCAGGGGGTGTCAATCAACCTGATCGTGCTCAATCAAGTTTTTCTTTTTACATTAATCCTCATTCCAGTGATGTCTATATTCAGCTTTTTCTGTCAGTGCAGAAAGTTGCATGGAATCGGTGTGTGTGTGTGTGTGTGTGTGTGTGTGTGGGGGGGGGTTACATTCATTTTATGAGCTTAAAACTCTGTTTTCAGTTGCTACTATCAAAGGAATCCATTATGCAGCAGAATTATAAGGTATTATATAAGTTTAACAGATAATAGATTTAATAGATATTACATGCATGCACAAAAACACACAAAATATATTGCACTACATAACATTTCTTAGAAATTAGTTAAAATATTTCTGGACCACATGAAAAACAACAGTCCCAGCATCATGTGTGTGAGCTGATGTGCTTTGTCTGTAAGTCACAGACTTAGCTCTTAAAATTGTGACAAACACACAATTATTTAAAAAGCTCCCACAATCGTACATTGATATATGAAATTACATCTGACATTGCTTTAAAGATACACACAATTAATACATTTGAAATACATAATATTGCCTTTAATACACAATTCAATAAACAGACCAGCTTTAAACATTCCAAATCAGCTACCTCTCGAATTTGAATATAAACACATTTGCTCATCCCTATGAGAAACGCGTTGTATTTTAGAATTTTTATGTTAATAAATTGTTATTTTAAGTAGTCTATCAGACTCAACCATTTGTTTTTAAATTTGGAGCGCACCACCAATTGTTTTTGGAACCACATTGGAACACCAATCTGCCAGAAGAAGAGCTGACTTTTTGACTTTCATTACAATTTTATAATTTTATATTGTATATGTGTATATGCGCTAGTTTCTCATGCCGTGTCCCACGCCATTAGAAGGAGGCTCCCATTGGAGCCTTTGGTAGGGTGCTCTTCTGAGCGCAAAGCTTCCATGCAATGCAAACACGAGGACACGTTCGCATTGCAGCTCACATTTGCGTGCACTGGTATTGGAGCTCAAATATCGCCCATGTGAAAGCAATATTTGCGCTCCACTTGTAATCTAGCTCTTAAAAAATATGAAATTAAAAAGTCTCCTTTTATATGCAAAATATTAGTCAATATAATTATCTATATGATTGTAGTGAATATGTGTGTGCTGTACATGTTTTAAATGTATTTGGATTGCCAGTCATAAATGGCATTTTGACAATGAGAGTGAGAAGTAAACTAGAGACAGCTTTGCAAACTGTTGGATGGTGTTATTTTTATTGACAGACATTTTAACAGCTAACCAATGTTCCAAAAACAATTAACACCACCAACTGAAATTTGTCCATGGTTAGTTAAAGTCAGTAATGCAAAAATTAAATGTTCTAATGAATTAGAGCATGCAAGTTTTGCATTAGAAAATCCCTTTAAAAATTATGAAAAGCATGAATAAAAACTACTTTTGAATACAAAATAGTCTGTACTAATGCCATTACATTGTATAATGTTTTTGCTATTTACAGTGGTTCCATGTAATTATATTTCCAGTAAAATGTATTACTAAATAACCACCTAAAACTAGATTTACATATTTCACTGTAGATGTGCTCAAACAATGTTTTTTTTTTACATTGTCTCACAGTCATTTCTCATTGAGAAGAAAGCTTAAACAGTCAATAAATTATATTAAAATATTTAGACGACATTGCAGAAATTTGGCTCACTGAAATATAAAGAAGCCTTTGAAAGTATAGACCCACTAACCACTCTTCCACAATTTATGACTATAATCTATTAACTAACCTCACTTATTATTTCTTTTTCTCTTGCAGTTCACAGTAGACTGCAATTCAGAATTCATTCTTTGTTGTTGAGTACCACAAATAAGTTTCAGTACTCTCTAATGAGAGATCCTTTTGTTATCTTTCTAGATAATAAATAGCAAAAAGTATTATCAGAATAATTTTCATCTATGCTTCTTATAGCATCCTGCAAAAGTCTCTCTGTTGCCTACCCATTATTAGACATGTAAATTCACTTAGGATAAATATAGAAAACACTTTTTATATTCATTGCATTTGTCTGAAAACAATAAACCAATGCCCCCTTTAAAGTGACATTCTACTCCAGAATTTTTATTGTTTTAAAAGATAATCCCTTTATTAACCATTCCTAGGTTTTGCATAACCAACTCAGTTATAATTAGTTTGTGTAGTTAAAATTGTTACTCAAAAGTTGAATTTTACAATTTTTTTGGCAGAAAACACTAAAAAAAACAAAAAACTTTTTTGTGCTGTTGTAGTTTTGTAGCAGTATTTATAGCTATTACTTTAACATTATCTATGTTTCAGCTGCTGTCTATCCGCTCCTCTGTTGTCCTGAAGATGTTTCTTAAAGTAAATAAATAAATATATATATTTTTTTTCAGATTTACTATTCATCCAAAAAAATGTTTTTTTTTGTATGTTTATCAATTTGCTAATCTAAACTCAATTGATAATGGTAATTTATTATTTTTCTACAGGATATTTAAATGAACACATATAGGTTTACATAAAAAAATGTGTTTGGAGAAGGATCCAGGCAGACCACTACCACAATAACTATCTAATATGCCTTACTGAACAATACATCAGGTGTAATAACTACCTGAGAATCTACTTGAGAATATGGTGCATACCCTTAACAATACAGGGAGTACAGAATTATTTGGCAAATGAGTATTTTGACCACATCATCCTCTTTATGCATGTTGTCTTACTCCAAGCTGTTTAGGCTCGAAAGCCTACTACCAATTAAGCATATTAGGTGATGTGCATCTCTGTAATGAGAAGGGGTGTGGTCTAATGACATCAACACCCTATATCAGGTGTGCATAATTATTAGGCAACTTCCTTTCCTTTGGCAAAATGGGTCAAAAGAAGGACTTGACAGGCTCAGAAAAGTCAAAAATAGTGAGATATCTTGCAGAGGGATGCAGCACTCTTAAAATTGCAAAGCTTCTGAAGCGTGATCATCGAACAATCAAGCGTTTCATTCAAAATAGTCAACAGGGTCGCAAGAAGCGTGTGGAAAAACCAAGGCGCAAAATAACTGCCCATGAACTGAGAAAAGTCAAGCGTGCAGCTGCCAAGATGCCACTTGCCACTAGTTTGGCCATATTTCAGAGCTCCAACATCACTGGAGTGCCCAAAAGCACAAGGTGTGCAATACTCAGAGACATGGCCAAGGTAAGAAAGGCTGAAAGACGACCACCACTGAACAAGACACACAAGCTGAAAACAAGACACACAAGCTGAAACGTCAAGACTGGGCCAAGAAATATCTCAAGACTGATTTTTCTAAGGTTTTATGGACTGATGAAATGAGAGTGAGTCTTGATGGGCCAGATGGATGGGCCCGTGGCTGGATTGGTAAAGGGCAGAGAGCTCCAGTCCGACTCAGACGCCAGCAAGGTGGAGGTGGAGTACTGGTTTGGGCTGGTATCATCAAAGATGAGCTTGTGGGGCCTTTTCGGGTTGAGGATGGAGTCAAGCTCAACTCCCAGTCCTACTGCCAGTTTCTGGAAGACAACTTCTTCAAGCAGTGGTACAGGAAGAAGTCTGCATCCTTCAAGAAAAACATGATTTTCATGCAGGACAATGCTCCATCACACGCGTCCAAGTACTCCACAGCGTGGCTGGCAAGAAAGGGTATAAAAGAAGAAAATCTAATGACATGGCCTCCTTGTTCACCTGATCTGAACCCCATTGAGAACCTGTGGTCCATCATCAAATGTGAGATTTACAAGGAGGGAAAACAGTACACCTCTCTGAACAGTGTCTGGGAGGCTGTGGTTGCTGCTGCACGCAATGTTGATGGTGAACAGATCAAAACACTGACAGAATCCATGGATGGCAGGCTTTTGAGTGTCCTTGCAAAGAAAGGTGGCTATATTGGTCACTGATTTGTTTTTGTTTTGTTTTTGAATGTCAGAAATGTATATTTGTGAATGTTGAGATGTTATATTGGTTTCACTGGTAAAAATAAATAATTGAAATGGGTATATATTTGTTTTTTGTTAAGTTGCCTAATAATTATGCACAGTAATAGTCACCTGCACACACAGATATCCCCCTAAAATAGCTAAAACTAAAAACAAACTAAAAACTACTTCCAAAAATATTCAGCTTTGATATTAATGAGTTTTTTGAGTTCATTGAGAACATGGTTGTTGTTCAATAATAAAATTAATCCTCAAAAATACAACTTGCCTAATAATTCTGCACTCCCTGTATATATGAATGCACAAAAGAAGAGAAATAGATACGTGAGTAAACATATCTTAATAAGACAGGGACTACAGCACTCTTTTGAAGAATTTAATACTTGTAGACGTAAGGATCAAAAGTGAATTTAATTGTACACATCATGTGTAATTTTAAAACTGTAACACTTCAAAAATTGGTAACAAACCCATCAAAATTGTGTGCATAATGCCTATGATACAATATAAATCAAGCTTACTAAATCAATAATATGTAAGCTAAACATATGACCAGTCACTGACAATCATCGCAGCAGAGTAAAAAATTATATATACATACAGCTGAAATAGCAGCAAAATCAGGACTAAGTATCGTCAGCTACACCCCTTCTGCACCCTGAACCCCCAATCAAAGGAGGTATGACCAGAACAAAACTCTGTGTGGATCTAAGCTTCAGATCACGCGTCCATATAGTAGGGATAATGCAGTATAGTAAAAGATAACAACAAGGAAACTGAGAGACCAACCCAGATGTACTAGACCCCTATTAACCCTAGGGTTAGTAGGGGTGTAGTACATATTGCTTGGTCTCTCAGTTTCCTCGCTGTTATCTTTTACTATACTGCATTATCCCTGCTATATGGACATGTGATCTGAAGCTTAGATTCCCACGAGTTCTGTCCTGGTCATACCTCCTTTGATTTTCTGGTGGGTTCAGGGTGCAGAAGGGTGTAACTGACGATACTTAGTCCTGATTTTGCTGCTATTTCAGCTGTATGTATATATACTTTTTCCCTCTGTTGTGATGATTGTCAGTGACCGGTCACATGTTTAGTTTATATATTATTGATTTAGTAAGCTTGATTTATATTGCATCATAGGCATTATGCACACAATTTTGATGGGTTTGTTACCAATTTTTGAAGTGTTACAGTTTTAAAATTACACATGATGTGTACAATTAAATTCACTTTTGATCCTTACGTTTAAAAGTATTAAATTCTTCAGAAGAGACAAATAGGTTTACAGTTCTTATCACAACAAGCTTTATATTTTTCTAACTATACATTCACCTTTAGTCTGAATACGGCAGAGTTAGAGCTGGAGTATCCTACCCGTGTTCTGTTTGTATACATTCAAATTGGGCAACAACTTGTAAGACCTGATATTCCTTTTGCAAAGTAATGACTGGTTCTGCAACCAACAGGAAACATGTTGCTATTGTTTCAACCATTGTTCAACAATTTCCTATTTATATAAATATGCCAAGTCCAATTTATTTACATTAATTTAAATACACCATCATTAAACACAGACTTGACAATACTAAGGTTCATTACTGACAATGTGGCCATCCAAGGCATATAATCTTGCCCTCTATTTATCCTCCATACTGAATACAGTGTTGTGACTATTGTTTTTGATCTTATATTGGCAATATTTTTCATGAAACTGTCAATGTGTGCTGCTGAATATGCAGCAGACAGAAAATTGGGGAGATCCTGTATATTTTTGAACTTGCACAATTAACTATTACAGAATGATAAATATGTTGTTATATGTTTGCACAGTATTTAATTTGTTGAGCACCACACAATTTAAATTTCAGTACTTTTTTCATATTTAAAAAAAACAACAACTTTTCTTTATAAGAAAAATGTCATTATTAACACAGCAAAAACATAAAAAGATGTTTCCTGCCTCCATGATTAGCATGATTAGATTTCAAACGGAAACCACATGGCTGCTGTTGAATCTTAGGTTCCTTCTAATGCATGTAAAACAGTTTCACTTAAACTGCAAGGTTTACTTTGGCAAATTCACATTTTAGCAGGGATTAAGGCTGCTAAAACCACTGAGTGGAAATATGTATTTCCCTCTTTTTGCCAGGTCACACACATATGGCTATCAAATTTAATCAAAGGAGTCTGAATTCGTCATGAAAATGTGAAACAGTTTGGAATCTTAAATATCATAAAGCTTAGATTTTGTTTTGTCAATCATGCTAAGCTCTACATATGGGTCTAATGAATGTTTGTCAGACTGAGAACAGGTCATTGCTGCCTACTCATGATCCGTGTATTCAGATGAAAGGGACACACAATTTAATATGGCTACAATATGACAAACAATGGAAAGAACTAGAGATGCGCAAGTTGTTTGATATATGAACAGCCGAAAACATTGTTGGAAGAAATGGACATAAAATGAACGATTGCTTGACAAAATCAATTCTTTGATTAGTTCATGCTGTTTGGCATCAAAAAAGGTTCAGGAATGGTGGGAAGAAGTTATGTTTGGTTACAAAGTTTATTTGTTTGTAATGATGTACAGGGGGTCTTACTGTTTATTTGTCCATAGTCCCCTGTCAAAATCTGCCATAGTATTACTAGTGACTGATGTCAGAGACAGCCAGTCAGGCACTAAAAAAAGTTGGATATTAGTAATACAGGAGTTGTATGTTCTTTTAACATTTAAAAAAATAGGTTCTTTTAATTGTTGAATCCTAGAATCCTATAATGTAAGCTTTTTGTAAATATTAATTGTCTATAGTATTTGTTCCCTTTGGAAATAACGGTAACCAATTCAAATCCAATATTCATTTGAACTGAATGCCTGCATGGATGAAATTCAGCCGAATTAAACACTCACTCAATGGGGAAGATTTATGAAGAAGCGGGGGGACATGATCCGCTGTAGCGGATCATGGCCGCTCAACATTGATATAGCATCAGTATATGCTGTCGGGATTTATCATTGCACAAGCATTGCGTGTGAAATGTTTGTACAATGCCGCCCCCTGCAGATTGGTTGCTAGTGGGTTTCAATCATCCCAATCGTATCCGATCGGGATGATTGCTGTCTGCCGCCTCAGAGGTGGCGGACGAGTTAAGGAGCAGCCGTCTTAAGACTGCTGCTTCTTACCTTAGCTGCATTCGCAGCTACAAAAATCGACCCCTTTAAGTTAACTGCAGCAGAAAATAACCAACATCAGATTTAAAAACAAAAAACCCTCCACACTCCTTGATGTCTGGGTATGCCCAAGAAAGGGTAATCAGACAAGGTGTTTGCAAAAACGAAAAACAAGTTATTGAAAAAATATTTAAAACATGAGTCAGACCATATAAGAAGAAAAGAAACCCCAGTTTCTCTTTAGTTCTATTCTCAATTTTTATTTATATACTTGAATATAAACTTCACAAGAAATGTACTTCAAAACACATTTTTATTTCATTGAGCACAAAAATCCCCACTTTAACACGGTTCTTCATTAAGCTTGTCAAAATTTTTAAACTGTATTTGTGGCATAAAAACATTCTTTTACCTTAATACTTTTTAATTTACTAAAGCCTAAATTCAAATCAATCAATCAATCAGAATTCCATTCAAAAACATTGTATAACAGCTAGTGTGATCTCTGTGAGCTTATTTTTCCAGAACTCACACTGTATGTGTATATATCTATAGGTATATATAATTATTTATATACATATATGTACTATCTAGCTATCTATCTATCTACAGTATATATATATATATATATATATATATATATATATATACACAGTATATATATATACAGTATATATATATATATATACACAGGTATATGTAGTATGTCTGTGCGATCCGCAATCTCACTTATGTGTAGGAAATAAACCAGGGTGCAGGTGCAGTTATTCCATACAAACCAATAGACAACCCCACTTGCTGGAAATGATTATAAACATATATTTGATGACGTTTTTTGAGGAAGAGGAGTCTGTCCCTGAAACGTCACCAAAAACATGTTTATAATCATTTTCAAATTCAGCAAGTGCGGTCCTCTATTGCTTTATATATAGGTATAGATAGCCTAGGCCTTCTGGCCTTTCTTAGAGCCTAAAACAGAACAAACTGACTGGTAGTCTGTCTGAAAACCTTAGTAGCATCAACATAATATTTAAATGCTCTAACACTATCCAAAGAATGCAAAGTCTTTTTGGTGGCATTTTTTGGATTACGACACAAGCAATGAATGATGATTTCCCTATAAATGTTGTCAGAGATAACAACCTCAGGTAAAAAAAATTGAAAGAAGTCTGCAAAACAGCTTTATCGTGATGGAAAATCAGATAAGGAGACTCACAATAGAGCAGACAATTCAGAAACTCTTCTAGCAGAAGAGATAGCCAAAAGAAACAACACTTTCCAAGAAAGTAGTTTAATGTCCAAAGTATGTAAATACTCAAATGGAGGAGCCCACAACACTAAAAGAACTAAAATAAGACTCCAGGGAGGAAAAATTGTTTTAATAACTGGTTTAATCTGGATTAAAGCCTGAACAAAAACAAAAAAATATCTGGTAAATGAGCAGTTTTTCTGTGAAAAATTACAGAAAGAGCAGAGATTTGTCCTTTTAAAGTACTAGCAGACAAACCTTTATCCAAACCATCCTGAAGAAACTGAAGAATCCTAAGAATTCTAAAAGAATGGCTAGAGTAATCATTAGAAGACACCATGAAATATAAGTTTTCCAATTTTTGTGATAGATATTTCTAGAAACAGGTTTGCGGGCCTGAATCATAGAGTTTATTACAGAATCAGAGAATCCTCTATGACTGAGAACTAATCGTTCAATTTCCATGCCATTAAGTTCAGAGACTTTAGATCTGGATGGAAGAAGGGACCTTGAGACAGCAGGTCTGGTCTTAGAGGAAGTGGCCACGGCGAGCAACTGTACATCCAAACTAGATTTGCATATCAAATCCTGTGACGTCTTGCAGAGGCTATCAGGATTATAGAGGACAGTTCCGTTTTTATATTGGAAATCACTCTAGGAAGCAGACCCAGAGGGGGGAGTATATAAGCAGACCAGGGCACTGCTAGGGCATCCAACACCTCCATCTAAGTATCTCTGGACCTCGCAAGGTACCTGGGAAGTGTCTTGTTCAAATGAGAGGCCATCAGATCTACTTCTGGTAGGCCCCTATATTTGTATAATCCAATGGAACACATCTTGGGGGAGTGACCACTATCCCGGATGCAGGGGCTGACAACTGTGGTAATATGCTTCTCAGTTATCTATACCTGCGATGTAAATCATAGTAATGAGGCAAGAATTGGTCATGCCTGGGTCATACATACTAAGACGCACATGTAGTAACGTCAAAAAAAGCGCCATGCGATGCTCCGATACACAGTTTAAAAAAAATGACATACAAAACATTGATCTTTACATGCTAACTGAGACAAGATGTGCAGTTAAGGTAGGCTGTTGCAAGAGTGTACTCTATACTATACAACGCTCATTAAAAATAACTATAGCATTTGGTGGAGAATCGTCTATTGTGGTTATTTGGAGTTTTTTAAAAAAATTATAGTTTAATTTTTGTTGTATTATAGGTTATTTGGGAAACTTATTGTGCACTATTAGGAAATGGGATCCTTAAAATTAGTATATGGAACCAATAACAGTTACTTGCTATATTAGCAGTGTATATAAGTATGTAATCTAATATAGCTGTATATATAGGTGTCAATCATTAAATTATATACATATATGTACACAAATAGAGTAGAATATATTAGTTATTTTTGATGATATTTGTTTGTGAACAGAATTAAAGTTTGGTCTTGATAAAATTCCTTACATGGATTGAAACGTTGACCAGAATAAACAATAAAGCTGAAGATTTGATTATGTCTTAAGCCCTGAGAGTGCCTATTCATTCCAAGAAAGTATTTCTACACATATTTTGAGTTCACTCAAGCACAAGAATTCTAAACAGTGATTGCTTGGAACCACACTATATATAAATATATACATACACACACATTGGAGCCCTTTCTACTCAAATATGTGAAAACAAGAAAAATCATTTTTATTCAAATTTAATATGAATTATGGGTTTTACTGTGTTTATAATGTAAATATTTTACATTCTAATGTTCTTCATTTATAAGAAAATAGTATTTGTATTTCTATATATATCTGTGTATATATATTTATTTATAAAATATTTTACCAGGAAGGATACATTGAGATTTCTCTTGTTTTCAAGTATGTCCTGGGACCACAAAACATTGCATTGATACAATAGTGTACAATAAAATACAAAAACAATAATAATACACAATATATGGAAACATTTAACATAGAACTGGTAGGAAATATTTAATCAACCATGACAGGCACATTCTGTTTTGAGATATGTAGAGAGGAATCTCTTAAAGGATATTAGGCTTGGGGAAGTTTTTAAAGTGTGAGGGAGGTCATTCCATAATTGTGGTGCTCTGTAGGAAAAGGAGGATCGAGCTGCTTTCTTTTTGTATTGAGGCAAGCTAAATAATGTGCTGGTATTGGATCGGAGGTTATAGGAGGTGGGAATAGCAGGGCAGAGCATTCTGCTCAGGTAGGGTGGGAGCTTCCCAGAAAGACTCTTAAACACAAGGCAGGAAAGATGGAGGGTGCGTCTGGATTCCAGCGACAGCCAGTTTAGTTCTTTTAGCATGTTACAATGGTGGGTCCTGGAGTTACATTGTAGCACAAAGCGGCAGAACGAGTTATACAATGTATTAAGTTTATTAAGGTGAGTTTGCGGTGCAGGTGCATATACTACGTCCCCGTAATCCATGATAGGCATCAGCATTTGCTGTACAATCTTTTCCTTCACTGTAGGGCTGAGGCAGGATTTGTTTCTGCACAGGGCACCTAGTTTTGGATAAAGTTTAGATGCAAGTTTTTCTATGTGGAGGCCAAAATATATATTGGGGTCTAACAACATACCTAAGTATTTAAAAGAGTGGACTGCGGTCAGCATGCAATTTGATTTTGTTTTGATGCGAAGATGGGAATTTTGTAATTTGTGTAATGTAGGTCCCGTTCCAAAGATCATTGTGACAGTTTTGTCAGTGTTTAGGAAGAGTTTGTTTTTTGAGATCCACTTTTCTACCTCTGTGAACTGGTCTTGGAGCACTGCTTCAAGCTGCGGCAGATCTGCATTGTTTGCATAGATTACCGTGTCATCTGCGTACATGTGTACAGTTGAAGATTTGCAGACATTAGGCAGATCATTTATAAATAATGTGAATAGTAGGGGGCCGAGAATGGAACCTTGGGGTACACCACACGTGACTGGGAGAGAGAGGGAGTCGCTGTCAGAAATGGAGACATATTGTGATCGATCCGATACATATGATCGAAACCAGGTGAATGAACGATCAGCAATACCAGAGTTTTTTAGTTTGAACAGTAGTATGTTGTGGTCTACTGTGTCAAAGGCCTTTGCAAAATCAAGGGAAATAGCTTTAGTTAGGTCTCCTTGTTCCATGCCAGTTTGGATGTCGTTGCAAACTTTTAGGAGGGCAGTTGTAGTAGAGTGATTCGGGCGAAAACATGATTGATCAGGGGTCAGATAGTTAGATTGTTGGTAGTACTCACATAATTGCGTATGGACGCATTTTTCTAAGATTTTTGACAGTACTGGGAGCAAAGATATAGGGCGATAATTAGAAACCAAGGTTAACTCCCCACTATTATGGATAGGCACTACTCTTGCAGTTTTCCACAGTTTGGGTATGTATCCAGACACCAAGGATTCATTAATTAGGGTTGTGACCGGTTTAGCAATTGCCGGCGCACTGAGCTTCAACAGCATTGCTGGGATTTGATCAGGTCCAGGCTGGTTTTTCATTTTTAGATTATTAAGGTGTTTCTTAATGACATTGATGGGTACAGGTCTAAAATTGAACTTCTCTATATTGGGCCTTTGCTGATTTAGTGGGGCCTGATCCACATTTGTAGTTTCAGGATGCATGTCACTTATTAGTTTGTCAATTAGGGTGGTGGAGCATCTGACAAAATAACTATTAAAGGCATTTGCTACTTCTAAGGGGAGTTGCAGGGTATGGTTGTCAACATTGACAGTGGGGGGTTGGGAGTGGATTGGAGGATTTTGTAAGTTATTTATGAGTTTCCAAAACTTTCTAGGGTTTGATATGTTATTGTTCAGATTTTCACAGAAATATTGGGCCTTGGCCAATTTTGTTTGTTTAGAGCATATATTTCGCCATTTTCTATATACACAGTGATCGTTCATAGAGCCTGTATGTTTGAACTTTGACCACAATGAATCCTGAAACTGGTACATTTGAATGAGGTCAGCTGTGATCCAATTCAAGTGTGCTCCTTTTACTCTCACCTTACGCAGCGGGGCATGTAAATTCCAAACTTGTAGGAGTTCAGACTGAAAGAATTCAACTGCAGAGTCTAGATCATATATTTCGCCATTTTCTATATACACAGTGATCGTTCATAGAGCCTGTATGTTTGAACTTTGACCACAATGAATCCTGAAACTGGTACATTTGAATGAGGTCAGCTGTGATCCAATTCAAGTGTGCTCCTTTTACTCTCACCTTACGCAGCGGGGCATGTAAATTCCAAACTTGTAGGAGTTCAGACTGAAAGAATTCAACTGCAGAGTCTAGATCAGGGATTAAGTTTAATCTGTGCCAGGGGAGGTTCTGGGTGTCAATTAGAAAAGATTCAAGATTAAATTTTTTGAAGGATCTGGTGATTTTAACCTTGGGAGAGGATTTAGTTGCCTTTATTTTGCACACGCAGTACACTAAGCAGTGGTCACTGAAATTGTTAGGGAGAACACCTGCCTCCTGGATTCGGTCGGGAGAAGTGTGATTATGTCTTTTGATGTTTATGCGAGTTGGGGGAGGAGATTAATTGCATTAGCTGCAAAGATTTAAACAACAAGCGACTACTATTATTTTTTGGATTCAGCCAATCAATATTAAAATCTCCAAAAACCAAAATTTCACTTTTTGGGTTTTGAGCTATGGTTTCACTAAGGAGATGTGCTATGTCAGAAATTGAATGCACAGGGGAGCTAGGTGGGCGGTAGATTCCTTCAACAATGATTGATTTACTGCACGGGATCTCAATTTTGCCAGAAAGGAAATCAAAGGTGGCAGAAGAGCTATATTTTTGTAAGGGGGTGTGTACTTTATGGAAATGTCAGCATAAATTACAATGCCGCCTCCTCTCCTTGCTCTATCATTTCTATGGCATGAATACCCATGTATTGCAATGGTAAAGTCAGGTATTTTTGTGGTTAGAAGGTTAGCCAGAGATCACAATGATTTTGGGCTTGTAATGTGAACACCAAGCTTGCAGTGCATTGATTTTTGGTAGTAAGCTGCGGATATTACAGTGCACAAAGGTGGGGCCTTTTTTAGCTGGAAGGCTAGGAATGGAATTTGTTGCTGGACCAGGGTTAGACTCTACATCATTTGCAAGGGCAAGTAACATAAGGAATAGGAATTTGGAAATCATTTTGTTTGGCCATATATATATATATATATACACACCTGTATATATCTGTATATATTCATATCGATATATAGGTATAGATATATATTTTACAAAAAAATCATATATATATATATATATATATATATATATATATATATATATATATACACACAGGTATATATAAATGTTTATAATTTATTACTATTAGCAGGTATTTGTAGAGAGCCAACAGATTCCACAGTGCTAAAATTAAAAAGAACATTGTAGAATGTAGGAATGTAAAATATTTATTACTCACTTCGGGTTAGCGATGAAGATCTAATGCAGTGTCGGTTTAGCATACTAGCAAAAGGTGTTTTTTTTATTTTGTGCTCTCCATTAAAGTTGTGTTTCATTTGTGTTTTAACTTTTTACTATCAACTTATTAACACACTGTCACGAACCAAGCCCACAGACTAAAAAGAAAAAGAAAATGTCTGGGAGGCATTCTGCTTGAAAGGGCTGTGTGGGGATTTGAACCTGTGGCTCTGTGTTTACTTGTATGTTGAGCCACAGCCAGTTCTAGCAGTTTAGGAGGTTCAAGTACATTAACATGCATCTTAAAAGATCTGTGAAATGAGTACTTGTTTTACTTGTAATTACACCTGTGCAAAACACAGGTGCTCTCAATTTTGGATCTACTCAGAACCAATCCTGTACAAAACTTCCCTATTTAAGGCTGGCTGTTAGGCTGCATATTGTATTGACATTGTTTCTGTTTTGTCACAAGCCAGAACCTGTTTCCTGTATTTCAGTACATATTTGGAGGAAGACTTCACCCTTGCACATGTTTACAAGTTTATTTTCTGCTTTGTACAAATCCTGCACTTCAGTTATTACCAGGACAAAGACTTTACATTTAAACCTGCTACCTGTTTACAAGTTTGATTCCTGCTTTGTGCAAATCCTGCACTTCAGTTATTACCAGGACAAAGACTTTACCTTTAAACCTGCTACCTGTTTACAAGTTGGATTCCTGCTTTGTGCAAATCCTGCACTTCAGTTATTACCAGGAGAAAGACTTTCCTTTTGAATCTGCATCTGTGCTTACTTGTTTGTTCCTTTCCACTCCTGGCGTATGTGGACATAACATACCTGAATAGTATATATTTAAATTACCCTGCAAGTATTTGCTCAATCAAAGTATTTTGTTATTTAAATAAATCTGATATCTTTTCAATCTATATGACTTCTACTAATCTTCATTTAAAGCAACTTTTCTAGACAGTGAGGCTCTCACAAAATATCCTGAGACAGAACATGACAGACTGTCAAGACCCTAAAAGAGAGCCCTCTGGGATTATTGCTGTATTGGAATCAGTATTAAAGTTTATTAAAGATATACTGGTTAACTTTATGGAGCTGGTGGAAACATTATGTCTCCCAATGGAAAACTTGTCTAAAGTTACCTTCCGATCAAGAAAAGGTTTTAAAGAACCCTTAACAGAAGAGGAAAAGACTCGGCGAAGACAACTTAACCTCTGTTTCTATTGTGGGGGAACTGGTCACCGCATCACAGGGTGTCCAGTAAGACCCCCTAGAGGATCAAGTCGAGATACAGACAAGTTTAAAATGGACTCTGATGCTAAGGGAACAAATTATACTTCCACTAGCAAACTGAATGATACCCCTGGATTGGACCCAGCTATGGAGAATACATCTATTCTACAAGTCACTGTTTCTAACATGCTTCAAGAAATGGTACCTGATTTGAAATCGATGGTCATTGGGAGTACAACTCCAACTACATCCACTACCCATGCCACTGCATCTGTTTCTGCATCAACCACATTGGGGAAATCCTGCACATTACCTTGTCTCTGCCCTGGCTGGAGATCTTTCTAATGAAAGTCACTTATCAGACATAAAAGTGACAAACCTTCCAGCTGAACCAGACTCTGCCAAATTTAAAGATCCACACCTCCCTGCACCTCCTTCACCAAGCTACTCATTGACTGAGAAATAATTGGATGAGATGGTTAATTTGGATATATATGACACAGATAATGAATTCCTTGACTCTGAAGGAGAGGTCATATCTTACCCGGAGGTACTCTACCCATCAGCCAGTCAATTACAAGCTGCTGGGCATAAAAAGGAACCTCCAAATCAAACCGATCTTTGTATTTCAACTCTTGTTATGCCTACAGTGGAATCTTCTATGGGTCCCCAAACTCAGGCAGCTGTTCCAAGGAAAGAATCAGCTTCATCTGAATGTATTACGGCTTCAAATGGAACACTGGTTCGTAAAACCGATCTTCAGGCTTTGAGCGCCAGGAGTGCGCTCTTTGGAGGGGGCGTCTGTCACAAACCAAGCCCCCAGACTAAAAAAGAGAAAGAAAAGGTCTGGGAGGCATTCTGCTAGAAAGATCTGTGTGGGGATTTGAACCTGTGGCTCTTTGTTTACAACTCTGTTTGCTTGTATGTTGAGCCACAGCCAGTTCTAGCAATTTAGGAGTTTCGGAGTTTCAAAAGATCTGTGAAATGAGTACTTGTAATTACACCTGTGCAAAACACAGGTGCTTTCAAGTTTGGATCTACTTAGAACCAATCATGTACAAAACCTCCCTATTTAAGGCTGGCTGTTAGGCTGCATATTGTCTTGACATTGTTTCTGTTGTGTCACAAGCCAGAACCTGTTTCCTGTACTTCAGTACATATTTGGAGGAAGACTTCACCTTTGCACCTGTTACAAGTTTATTTCCTGCTTTGTGCAAATCCTGCACTTCAGTTATTACCAGGACAAAGACTTTACCTTTAAACCTGCCACCTGTTTAAAAGTTTGTTTCCTGCTCTGTGCAAATCCTGCACTTCAGTTATTACCATAGAAACATAGAAACATAGATATTGACGGCAGATAAGAGCCATAGGCCCAGCAAGTCTGCCCGACCTTATCCTTTGAGTGCTAAGCACAGGCTTATAATGTCTATTGTATTTTTTAAATAAAGTTGCGTGGTGACATCATCACGTCATAGCGCGTGACATCACTATGCGAAACGTGAAGCTCCAGCGATGCCTGTCACTATGCAGGAAAGATTGCCGGGGTAGGAGCGGGCGGGAGCCCCCAGATCTCCCTCAAGGTGGGAGAGTGCTAGCGATGGATCTGAGCCGTCGTTAGCATCTGACTGAGACAATTTGTGACGGCTCAGAGCCATTGTTAGCACTCAAGAGGTTTAAGTCTTTCATTGCTTTGTTCAGATGTGATCAAGATTTACTCAATTTCCTCTCCCATGTTTTAGCTTTCCCAAATATGTGGCAAACTGCAGATCTCTAGAAGAAAATATTTGTGAATTATTGTCATATAAAATCTCTGTCAACAACTGCTTAAAGACTGTAGTTTGCTTTTAGAACTTTCCCTTTAAGCTCTGTTAGAAACGGTAACTTGCTAATTAGTATAGTTTTCAAACAAGGTTAGAGTTTTCTGTCACAAAAAATCGGTTTGTCAGAATGTTTGTAACAAATCTTTGTTGGCTGCACTATTTGGTATTCTTTTTGTTCAAAATTAAATGAATACTGAATATTCGTTAAAACTTTAAATTTTTATTGTTAAACTAACTTAAACGTTTAAAAGCTACAGGTATGTATTAACCACTTAAAAATAATTTAAAGAAAACAAATGAATAGTGGTGAATTTCATAAGGTTTTTTTTCTTTTCTTTAAATTTCGTTGGTGCATTCATTTGGATGTTCGTTTCATTAAAACAAAATGAGTATCCAATTTTGATTACAAATGGAGGATGTCCCCAGTGGTGAGATAATGAAATTTTAGGAAAAGGTTCTGGTGGGAATCCAAACTTTTAGCAACAGGTTCTTTAGCTTTTCTATAATACAAAACCTTTACATTTTTTAAATTTTAGGAACAAGTTCTTAAGAACTGATGAGAAAAGGATGAATGCCTCTACTGGATATCTCTCTGTCTACTGGCATAGTGTATGCATTTCGGCTGTGTGTGTAAACTATATGTTTAAGCTATACCTGTAAGGAATCCGCTCCTGGTTTTCCTTTTTTTTACTACAGCTTACCTTCCCACCTGTATTTAAGTCATGTCTCCGCCCCAAACAAGTGCTTAGTTATTAAGTTCATATCAGCTAAGCTCTACGCTTCCAACTCTGATCCTGTGTATTATTTCAAGAATTGAATTTATATGATACTCCAAGTTATTGGATTTACAAATTCCAGCAGGAGCTGGTCCTACAAACAACTCTCCCAGTGTAACTATATTAAATCAACTAAGTTACATATTTGTTGCTCTGCAGTCAGCATAAGCTCTTACCCTGAGGATTGGATCTGTTTTATCAGACACCTACAAACCAAGACCAACCGGAACAACCGAGGAGCAACCGCAAGTAAAATAAAATCTTAAGTTACTTCCACACTGATAAAAGGTCTATTTTTTGCATTACTAGCATATCGCTACTTTTGTTTCATATAACATTTGTAACAAGCCGGTTTCAGTATAACGCTACGGAACAGCTCTGACGTCACCAGCTGGGGAACTCCTGTGTATCTGACACGCCCCTGTCAGCCGCTGCTTGGTTCTGCGTTCTCTCTCACTACTTACTAGACGGATACTATTGCTGTCAGCCTTTACAGTGTCTAGTCCACATTGCACATGCTGTCTATCTAATCTTAAGTAGCCATACTGAAAATCACTGATTGCCATTTCTGAATACCAATTCAATGTTATTGAACTTCCTTTGCATTTACTGAGCAGAATATTGCTACATATTAATAGTAGCCTTATTAACATATATATTCCTACTCTTCAATTCATCATAAAATAAAACTCACTCTGAATCATCACAGCCTATGCTGAAATAATAGTCTGTATTTTAGAGTGAAACATTCATACTATTACGGCAGTTGAGATCCAACATAATAAATCTCATTACAGAATAACTAAGCCATTATCATGGATCCAGCCGAGCTCCCACAAATTGTCTTTAACTTGTCACAAAGGGTAGACCAACTCAGCCAGGGTCTAAGAGAATTACAATTGGAGAATGAGACTTTGAGAAACGTCATAAAAGATTCCATCACTCCTAAACTACCAGCCCAAGAGACCTCTCCTGAAACCTTTGTTGCCCCTCCAGATTTTTTTCAAGGAGACAGAAATCAATACCGCCACTTTAAGAATGCTTGTCAATTTTTCTCTCAAGCCTAGGACCTATCCAAATGATAGGGTGAAAGTTCTCACCATGATTAGTTACTTAAGGGGAGAACCCCGTATATGGGCTGACACACTATTCGAGACTAACAACCCGGTCCTATCCTCCTTCTCTGCATTTCTTGACGTCATGGATGAACTGTACAATGTTGCCAACCTCCAAATTACAGCTGAGAGCAAAATGAGGAAATTGAAACAAGGATCTAGACCTGTGGAATATTACATAACGGAGTTCAAACAGTACTCCATTGACTCACAATGGAATGCCATAGCCCTCAGAAATCAATTTAGACTTGGTCTTTCTGATGCAGTCAAGGATGAATTAGCCAGAACAGAATTGCCAGAGACACTTGAGGCTCTTATGAAATTAAGTAGCCATATTGATAGAAGATTAAGGGAGAGAAGATCCGAACGACAATACTCAGACCAGCCATACAAAAAGGTTTCCAGTCCTAATCAACCTACTCGTAGGTCTAATAGTCCTAGTCCCAGTGGAGCTGAAGCTATGGATATCAGTATCTTCAGGGGGCCTCTATCACCGGATGAACGTATGAGAAGAAAGACCCGGGGCCTTTGCATGTATTGTGGTGATCCAGCTCACAGTCTTAAGGACTGCCCTACCATACCTCAGAAAAAGACCAGTAAGTGTAGCACTAACTTCACCTCTCAAGTAGTACTTAACAAACCACTTCACTGTTCTCTACTTTTGTCTTTACAGTGGGCAAGTAAACAGATGTCCGTCCCTGCTATCGTTGACACCGGAGCTCAAGGGAACTACATTGACAGCTCATTAGTGTCTATCAATAAAATACCTCTGATTAAGAAATTGTCTCCTATCTCACTTCGTGTTGTTGATGGCTCTGAGATTTCTTCTGGACCTATTACACATCATACCATCCCTCTTTCTGTCACTACATTAAATAATCACCATGAACATCTCTCTTTTGATGTGATTACATCTCCCCTTTTTCCAATTGTTCTTGGGTTGGCTTGGCTACAATTACATGAACCTCAGATCAGTTGGAAATCTCTAAATATACATTTAAACTCACAATATTGCCAACAAACCTGTATTAGGCAGTCACTACTTTCTCTGAACCCCACATCTGACATTCTCGTACCAAATGAATACAGTCACTTCGCTGAGGTTTTCAGTAAAAAAGAGGCGGAAACACTTCCTCCCCATCGATCCTATGACTGTCCCATAGAGTTAAAACCGGGTACAACTCCACCCATAGGACACTTATATCCTCTATGTCAATCCGAATTAGACCACCTAAAAAGCTACTTAGATGAAAACTTGAAGAAAGGATTCATTTGTCCTTCTGTCTCACCAGCCGGTGCTGGTATGTTTTTTGTCCGAAACAAGGACAACTCTTTACGCCCTATTATCGATTTTAGACAACTAAATAAGATCACCATAAAAAATCGCTACCCACTTCCACTCATTCCGGAACTCATTGAGAGACTACGACATTCTACTATCTATACTAAACTGGATCTGAGGGGAGCATACAACCTTGTACGCATCAGAGAGGGTGATGAATGGCTCACGGCTTTTAGAACAAGATACGGGTTGTATGAATACTTAGTTATGCCTTTCGGACTCACCAACGCACCAGCAACCTTCCAATTCTTTATAAATGACATTTTTCATGATTTACTTGATATCTGTGTCATAGTTTATTTAGATGACATTTTGATATATTCCTCCAATACAACAGACCACATTAAACACGTTAGTTGGGTTTTATCTCGTCTCCAGGTTCACCGACTCTATGCCAAACTGGAAAAATGCATTTTTCATACTACAACGATAGAATTCCTGGGTTATTCCATCAGCCCTGAAGGCATTCAAATGCAAGAAGGAAAAGTTGAGGCAGTAAAATCATGGCCAACTCCTCTGAACAGAAAGGATCTACAAAAATTCCTCGGATTCAGTAATTATTACAGAAAATTCATCCGAAACTTTTCGAGTATTTCGAAACCCCTTACCAAACTTACCAGCTCCAATTGCGTGTTCCGATGGTCGAAAGAAGCTGCTGATGCCTTCAGTTTTCTGAAGGAGTCTTTTTCCTCAGCTCCTATATTAAGGTATCCTGATCCCGACCTGCAGTATATATTGGAAGTGGATTCCTCAGACTATGCACTCGGTGCAGTGTTATCACAACGTAAGACACTCAAAGAACCTCTATTCCCTATTGGGTTCTTCTCAAAGATTATGTCCTCTGCAGAAATGAATTACTCCATAGGGGATAAAGAATTACTCGCCATCAAAAGAGCTTTGGAATTCTGGAGACATCTCCTGGAAAGTACATCTCATCCCATCATAATATATACAGACCATCGTAACCTCGAATTTCTACAAAACAACAAAACTTTATCTGGAAGACAGGTTAGATGGAGCCTCTTCTTCAGTCGTTTTGACTTCCAGATTTTGTATAGACCTGGATCAAAAAATGGAAAGGCAGATGCCCTCTCCCGCAGAGATCCTAGACCCATTCCTGAATATACACCTAGTTGTATCCTCCCACCTACTAAATTTCTCGGTTCACTCTCTATCTCAGTTCCAGACTATGAAGCCGCCTTAAGTTTGGAAAAACAAACACTATTGAACTCTCTGATTAAGAAAGACGGTTTATATTATCATGGTTCCCAGATTTATGTACCTGAACCATTCAGAGCACAAATAATCAAAGAACACCATGACCCTCCTTTACTTGGTCATGTAGGTATCAGACGCACTAAGGAATTAGTAAGCAGAACTTACTGGTGGCCATCCATGGAAAATTCTATTAAGGCTTATATCCAGCAGTGTAATACTTGCTCAGTATCCAAACCCGAGAGAAGCCCTCCGTACGGACTCCTCATGCCTTTGGACATACCCAATTCACCCTGGGCTCACATTGGCATGGATTTTATCGTAGAACTACCACCAAGCTCTGGTTTCACCACCATTTTAGTCGTTACTGACCACTTTACTAAAATGGCACATTTCATTGCTTACCACAAGTTACCTACTTCCTCTGAAACTGCACATTTGTTTCTAAACAACGTAGTAAGGCATCATGGTTTACCGACTATTTTGTTCACCGACAGAGGTAGCCAATTTACCTCAAGGTTTTGGAAAACACTCACTACAACTCTACAAATTGAACAACGACTAAGTACTGCTTTCCACCCGCAAACGAACGGACAAACTGAAAGATTGAATCAATGGCTCGAACAATACTTACGTTGTTACTGTTCATACCATCAAAATAAATGGTCATCCTTTCTTGCTATGGCTGAATTTTCCTACAATAACACGATCAACAGTACCACCAATTACTCTCCCTTCTTTGCTAACTACGGTTTCAATCCTAGATTCAATTTTCAGCACTCCTCTTCTGAAAATACACCATTTGTTGACGAATTGATACAACGCCTAGCAGAAAACTTCCATCATCTATCTACAAACATACAGCATGCACAAGCAACTCAGAAAAAGTACTATGACTTATGACGAAGAGTTGCTCCAAAGTATGAAATAGGAGACTTCGTGTGGTTGTCAACAAAAAATATCAAGCTACATCTTCCCAAGAAGAAATTGACTAGTTTATTCATTGGTCCATTCAAGATCACTCACATAGTAAATGAGAATGCAGTTACCTTGGATTTACCTGATTCTTTGATAATACACCCCACTTTCCACGTCTCTTTGCTCAAGCCTTATACAGGTCAACACCCTCCTACACCTCTCCTTCCTCCTGATCCGCTACGTCTGGACACAGACATGTATGAAGTTCAGGATCTCCTGGATTCGAGATATTGTAATGGTGAACTTCAGTATCTTGTGAGATGGAAAGGGTTTTCATCTGACGAAGACTCCTGGGAACCTCATACCCATATTGATGCTACGAGGCTTGTTGCACGTTTCCATAGACGTTTCCCGCACAGACCTAAACATCCAGCCTTGGTCGGCTTGCTTGAGGGGGGGGACGTGTAAGGAATCCGCTCCTGGTTTTCCTTTTTTTTACTACAGCTTACCTTCCCACCTGTATTTAAGTCATGTCTCCGCCCCAAACAAGTGCTTAGTTATTAAGTTCATATCAGCTAAGCTCTACGCTTCCAACTCTGATCCTGTGTATTATTTCAAGAATTGAATTTATATGATACTCCAAGTTATTGGATTTACAAATACCAGCAGGAGCTGGTCCTACAAACAACTCTCCCAGTGTAACTATATTAAATCAACTAAGTTACATATTTGTTGCTCTGCAGTCAGCATAAGCTCTTACCCTGAGGATTGGATCTGTTTTATCAGACACCTACAAACCAAGACCAACCGGAACAACCGAGGAGCAACCGCAAGTAAAATAAAATCTTAAGTTACTTCCACACTGATAAAAGGTCTATTTTTTGCATTACTAGCATATCGCTACTTTTGTTTCATATAACATTTGTAACAAGCCGGTTTCAGTATAACGCTACGGAACAGCTCTGACGTCACCAGCTGGGGAACTCCTGTGTATCTGACACGCCCCTGTCAGCCGCTGCTTGGTTCTGCGTTCTCTCTCACTACTTACTAGACGGATACTATTGCTGTCAGCCTTTACAGTGTCTAGTCCACATTGCACATGCTGTCTATCTAATCTTAAGTAGCCATACTGAAAATCACTGATTGCCATTTCTGAATACCAATTCAATGTTATTGAACTTCCTTTGCATTTACTGAGCAGAATATTGCTACATATTAATAGTAGCCTTATTAACATATATATTCCTACTCTTCAATTCATCATAAAATAAAACTCACTCTGAATCATCACAGCCTATGCTGAAATAATAGTCTGTATTTTAGAGTGAAACATTCATACTATTACGGCAGTTGAGATCCAACATAATAAATCTCATTACAATACCAGTGTTTATGCATTTCGGCTGTGTGTGTAAGCTATACGTTTAAGCTATACCAGTGGACAGAGGGACATCTTCCATTTGTGGCAGGGATTACAATATGTTTTATGTGAATACCAGAATAATAGCTGTTTAAATCCACTTTCGGCAGTGCACCTCAGAGCACAGCACTGTAAGGATTGATACCTCCTAAGTAAGTCTCCTGAGCAGGAGACCGGCACTGAAGAAAATTATCACATTGTATGAGGATTGGGGGATAGCGGTGTGGTCATTAGCATTGGGCTTTATGATCAAAGTGAGGAAGGATAACTCCTGGAGAGTTAACATGGAGGACGGTAACCGCAAGTGGGATTGCAAGGACGCAGTATACAAGGGCTGGCAATGACAAGGATACAGAGCTATGGTTCTGGGGGCTGAGAGGTAAGGGTGTTTTAACCCCTAGCTCAGATTGAGTTGATTTCCTATATGAGTGCCAAGCCTGTCCATGTTTGCGTATATGTGTTGACTACTCACATATAACAAAGAGCCTTACAAAGTGCATGCAATATAATTGATGTGCTATAAAGTATTCACTGCTAAATCCCCAGGACTAACACTAGTGAAGTTATGAGCAAGGATACACAGTGGTCTTTGTGAGTTTAGATATCCTATTGCTGGCTCTCCAAGATATTTAGCATGTGAATTGGAATGTGCCAAGCTTTAAACTGTGACATGTGTGAGACTTTTGATTGTAGTGCTTGCTCACCCTTCTTTCGAATTAGAAAATGCTTTACTGCTCTCCTGAGCTGAACATGGCCAATAATTGGTGACTATGTACATATGCTGCTTGTAATTGGTTTACGGGCCTTTGAAGGGGTTTTAATAAATAGGTATTGGCAAGCAATGGTGTAAAATGAAAATGTTCTAATGCACTGCTGCTTTATATCTCTTTAACAAAATGTTAACTTCTACTTATAAGAAATAATAAAACCGACTTTGAAGCATGATATACATGATGGAAACATTTTAAACATAGTTTAAATTGTAATCTTAACCTTTCAATTAGCGTATACTACAATCCTGTCTTTGAGGACCAACTTCATTCTGACAACCTGAATTTACTTGCAATACGTCTGTTAGCCAATCTTTTGGTATTTTTTTTTCTGTGAGGTTCTTAAATCAAATCAGAAATAATGCAATTAGTGTGGGAAAGAATCCAGAAACTGACACAGCACAGACAGTTCAGTTCTACTGGGATAAGTCTGGTATGTTTTGAAGAACTTTTTAAAAGAGGCCTAAGTGTTGTGTATTTTTGTTATTACACACACACATCAGCAGTCAAGCTTTATAATGCATCTGCTCTCCATCTTAAAAAAACAAAACTCCACACACCTACACACCGCTGAAACCTAAAGACAAATGGTTTTAATTGTTGTATTATTGAGTGACAATCACAGCTGGTTTCATATTTTACTTTTTGCTTTCTTTTATAATATGCTTTAATATTTAAAGAGGAACATGATGTTCACCATAAAAAAACATATTACCATAATTATTTAATGTAAATAATGTATATTACATTACATTTTGATAGTTTGGTAAATTTGTAAATGTAACATCTTTGGATTCATTAAGACAATTGTACAGTATATATTAAAAATATGGCCTAGTGGAGCGCAAAAATATTTAGACTATTATGTATTAACATCACTTGAGAACAATCAATAGTACTTTTGTGCTTATGTTACAGGTACAAAGTCATTTATTTTGCTTGAGTGATAGCTTATGGAACACTAACATTTGCATGTTTGATAGTGCGGGTATGTTAAAACCTCATATAGGGCCCGATCATCTAAACTTTGCCAGATCAGATGTGGTTTTTCACACCGACCCTCGCAGGGGCTGACCTGGTGGAATTATCATAAAAAAGGGGCAGTCTCTGCAAGTTTTGGAATTATAGAAAGAAATGCAAAAATCAACCTCTATGTAAAAATAAAATGAATCAATAGGAATTGAATATCAATAGGTATTGTTAAGTCATTTTCTTTCCAGTGGAATGTTCCAAATATCCTTCAGACAAGTAACTATGTAAAGAAGTTGTATAGGGAAAACAAAAGAAGGGCGACTCCTATACAGACCAAAGAGATATTCAGGACCCCGTATCAGTAACCCAAGGTATAAGGGTACTCACATTTAGCAGCGCACCTAATGGTGAAATCATACAAACTGGACTATTATAGAGGCCCAGTGCACATAGACAGCAGATTCCCAGGTGTGTAGACTCCGATGTTATTAAGACAGGTATTCGTATCAAAGAGACTCAAAAAGTGCTTGGAAATATAAAATGCTTTATATTTTAAAAATGTACAGAACATACAATAAAAAGGTAAAGAACAACAGTATTATTATATACTGTATATATAAAACAATTAAATCTACATTTAAGTACCAGACCTCTCACTTTCTAACCTATCTCATGTCAGCATTTTTGGTGTCACATCTCTTAAAGGGACATTTTCTGCAGTTAAAATGTATTCATTTTGTCATTGCATTTTAAAGGATATTCACTTCTTTTACTATGTATTCCATTACATATTCACATCTTTTGATTACTGCAACAACATCCCCTTTATGCTCTAGATGGGGACAGGAGCACAACTGTGACAATGTATTTAACCCCTTTGCAAAATACATAGTCAAATGAAACAATTTGCTTGAAGGACCACTCCCATTTTCTGGCCCCCTATACCATGTGACAGACATCAGCCAATCACAGACTAATATACGTATACCCTGTGAGCTTGTGCACATGCTCAGTAGGATCTTGTTCCCCAAAAATTGTGTACATAAAAAGACTGATAATCTGATAATGGAAGTAAATTGTAACAAATTAGGGCTTTTTTTTTTCCTTTTATATTCTAAGCCACATTAATTCTAGGACAGCTTCAACATCTGATAGACAGCACTTTTTCCTGCCATGCTGTGCTCCAGACTCCTCCGTAGGTATCTCTTTGCCAAAGAATACCATGGAAACAAAGCACATTTTATAATAGAAGTAAATGGAAACTTTTCAAAATTATATGCTCTGTCTGAATCACAAAAGACAATGGCCCCTAGTTATCAAGCCGTCAACCTCAAATACGCTGGAATTCCGCAGCGTATTTGAGGCGAGGCTGATTCGCCTAAGTTATGAAGCCTTACAGACCGGCAAAAGTAGAATCTGGTGACGTAAGCATCGATCCGCCGGACTCAGTCCGACACAGATCGATTCTTACGTCACTCCAGATGTTCCGAACACAAGTGCGGCACAATCTGACTACTTTTGGGAGTTATCAAAATCCCAGCAGGTATGCTCGGCACTTTTACGGCCCAGCGTACCTGGTTTTCAATCCGCCGCCCTGGAGGTGGCGGATCCCATAGGAATCAATGGGAGTCAGACCATAGCGAAACTTCAGGTTCGCTGCTGCCTGACATCCCATTCATTCCTATGGGAAGTGTGTACACCTAACACCCTAACATGTACCCCGAATCTAAGCACCCCCTAATCTGCCCCCCCTACACTGCCGCCACCTATATTAAACATTTTAACCCCTAAACCGCCGCTCCGGGATCCCGCCGCAACTCTAAGAAATCTGTTAACCCCTAAACCGCTGCTCCCGGCCCCCGCCGCCACCTATATTATACCTATTAACCCCTATCCTGCCCCCCTATACTGCGCCACCCCTAATAAATGTATTAACCCCTATCCTGCCGCTCCCGGACCCCGCTGCAACTAAATAAATAGTTTAACCCCTAAACCGCCGCTCCCAGACCCCGCTGCCAACTATATTAAAGTTATTAACCCCTAATCTGCCCCCCTACACCGTTGCCACCTATAATATTTTTATTAACCCCTATCCTGCCCCCCTATACCGCCACAACCTATAATAAAATTATTAACCCCTAAAGCTAAGTCTAACCCTAACCCTAACACCCCCCTAAATTAAATCTAATTTAAATCTAACAAAATAAATGAACTCTTATTAACTAAATTATTCCTATTTAAAGCTAAATACTTACCTGTAAAATAAACCCTAAACTAGCTACAATATAATTAATAGTTACATTGTAGCTATTTTAGGATTTATTTTTATTTTACAGGCAACTTTCAATTTATTTTAACTAGGTAGAATAGCTATTAAATAGTTATTAACTATTTAATAGCTACCTAGCTAAAATAAATAGAAATTTACCTGTAAAATAAAAACTAACCTAAGTTACAATTACACCTAACGCTACACTATCATTAAATAAATGAATCCTATTTAAAACTAAATACTTACCTGTAAAATAAACCCTAAGATAGCTACAATGTAATTAATAATTACATTGTAGCTATTTTAGGGTTTATATTTATTTTACAGGTAACTTTGTATTTATTTTAACTAGGTACAATAGTTATCAAATAGTTATTAACTATTTATTAACTACCTAGCTAAAAGAAATACAAAATTACCAGTAAAATAAATCCTAACCTAAGTTACAATTAAACCTAACACTACACTATCATTAAATAAATTAAATAAATTAAATACAAATACCTACAAATAAATACACTAACTAAAGTACAAAAAATAAAAAAAGAACTAAGTTACAAAAAATAAAAAAATAATTTACAAACATTATAAAAATATTACAACAATTTTAAGCTAATTACACCTACTCTAAGCCCCCTAATAAAATAACAAAGCCCCCCAAAATAAAAAAATTCCCTACCCTATTCTACATTTAAAAGATACCAGCTCTAATACCTTACCAGCCCTTAAAAGGGCCTTTTGCGGGGGAAGGCCCCAAAGAAAACAGCTCTTTTGCCTGTAAAATAAAAATACAACCCCCCCCAACATTAAAACCCACCACCCACACACCCCTACTCTAATCAACCAAACCCCCCTTAAAAAACCTAACACTACCCCCCTGAAGATCATCCTACCTTGAGTCGTCTTCACTCAGCCGAGCCGAATTCTTCATCCAATCCGGGGGATGTCTTCATCCAAGCGTGGCGCTGAAGAGGTCCATCATCCGGCTGAAGTCTTCATCCAAGCGGGGGCTGAAGAGGTCCATCATCCGGCTGAAGTCTTCATCCAAGCGGGGGCGGAAGAGGTCTTCCATCCGGCTGAAGTCTTCTATCAAGCGGCATCTTCAATCTTCTTTCTTCCGGCTCCATCTTCATCCCACCGACGCGGAACATCCTTCCTCCACGACGAACTCCCGACGAATGAAGGTTCCTTTAAATTACGTCATTCAAGATGGCGTCCCTCGAATTCCGATTGGCTGATAGGATTCTTGTAACTATATTCATTGTAACTTAGGTTAGGATTTATTTTACTGGTAATTTTGTATTTCTTTTAGCTAGGTAGTTATTAAATAGTTAATAACTATTTAATAACTATTGTACCTAGTTAAAATAAATACAAAGTTACCTGTAAAATAAATATAAACCCTAAAATAGCTACAATGTAATTATTAATTACATTGTAGCTATCTTAGGGTTTATTTTACAAGTAAGTATTTAGTTTTAAATAGGATTTATTTATTTAATGATAGTGTAGCGTTAGGTGTAATTGTAACTTAGGTTAGTTTTTATTTTACAGGTAAATTTCTATTTATTTTAGCTAGGTAGCTATTAAATAGTTAATAACTATTTAATAGCTATTCTACCTAGTTAAAATAAATTGAAAGTTGCCTGTAAAATAAAAATAAATCCTAAAATAGCTACAATGTAACTATTAGTTATATTGTAGCTAGTTTAGGGTTTAATTTACAGGTAAGTATTTAGCTTTAAATAGGAATAATTTAGTTAATAAGAGTTAATTTATTTCGTTAGATTTAAATTATATTTAATTTAGGGGGGTGTTAGGGTTAGGGTTAGACTTAGCTTTAGTGGTTAATAATTTTATTATAGGTTGCGGCGGTATAGGGGGGGCAGGATAGGGGTTAATAAAAATATTATAGGTGGCGACGGTGTAGGGGGGGCAGATTAGGGGTTAATAACTTTAATATAGGTGGCGGCGGGGTCCGGGAGTGGCGGTTTAGGGGTTAAACTATTTATTTAGTTGCGGTGGGGTCCAGGAGCGGCAGGATAGGGGTTAATACATTTATTAGGGGTGGCGGCGGTATAGGGGGGGCAGGATAGGGGTTACTAGGTATAATGTAGGTGGCAGCGGTGTCCGGGAGCGGCGGTTTAGGGGTTAATACATTTATAAGAGTTGTGGCGGGGTCTAGGAGCGGCAGTTTAGGGGTTAATAACTTTATTCAGTTGCTGGGTGCTCCGGGGGCGCCGGTATAGGGGGTAGAACAGTGTAGTTTAGTGTGGGTGCTTAGTGACAGGCTAGCAATAAAGCTGTCAAAAAGCCGAAGAGCAGTGAGATCGGACGAGTGATAACTATCACAGTCCACTGCTCATCGCCCCGTACTTGGTGCACAGCTTTTTGACACCTTTATTGATAACTTAGGCAAAAATTTTCAGGTCCGCGGCGGCAATGGTAGGTGAGCTTAGGCGGGCGTATTGGGCCGGTGAAGGCAGGTAAAGTAGACACGTTGATAACTAGGCCTCATAGTTTGGGTTTCATATCCCTTTAAATCTGTTCTCTCCTTCATGGCCATAGTTGCTAAATATTGCTTCAACTACCTATGAAACATCTCCAAAAAAGATCCCTTTCTAATACCAGTCAACATCAAAACTTTAATTCCTTACAATCAGCTCTGTCTAGACTTTTTACAAACTGGTCTGGCAAAAAAACCTTTGGAAAATGTAAGATTGCAGGTTAATATCCACCCTTGTCTGGCTGGTTGCTATAATTGCAAGGTATTTGAGATGCTGGTGGAAGAAAGAGGTTAAAGGTGACTTAAGAGGGAAAGAATGATAGGGAGGCAGGGAAGTGACAGAGGTCTAGATTCTTTAAAGTTCAACAGAATTTCAAATGCAAGTTCCTACAGGAGTAGGCATTTTTTATATGATTTTCAATGAAAAACAGAACAGAATGACCTGCAATTTTTATTCACTTTAGACCTGGTACTTTGTATTTAATATTCAGGATTTTTTGGTGTGGGCCTAAAAGACAAACATAGATAGAGAAAGCATTTATAATTCCCAGTTGTTAGAGTTAACTTAAAGCAAAGGGATTATATGAAAGGGATATGAAACCCAAAAATTTTCTTTTATGGTTTAGATAGAGCATGCAATTTTAAACAACTTTATCATTTACTTCTATTATCAACTGTCCTTGTTCTCTTGTTCTCTTTGGTTGAAAAGCAGGGACGCATGTTTAGGAGTCAGCCCATTTCTGGAGCCCTATATGGCAGCAGTTTTGTAAGAATGTTTTCCATTTGCAAGAGCACTATATGGCAGCACTACTTCCTGCCATGTAGTGTTCCAGATCCCTACCTGGGTATCTCTTCAACACAGAATATCATAGGAACTAAGCAAATTTGATAATAGAAGTAAATAGGAAACTTTTTTTATAATGGTCTGCTCTGAATCACAAAGAAACATTTTTGGGTTTCATATGCCTTTAAAACTACACGTCAGTGACCATTTTGTGATCATGTGTCTCCCCTTTATTGTATGTACCTACAATGCCCTGTTATTTCATAACAACAAAACCTCACTTCACACTTTAGGCAGGTAGTCCCAGACCAGTAAGAAATTAGACTTTTAGGTTTTCTCCTGTAAATAATATTCGGCTAGATTACAAGTTTTGCGGTAAGAGCTGCTCGGTGCTAACTTGCAAGTTATTGTCACTGCTCTCCTCCATATAGCGCTGCTATTACAGGTTTTCATAAACCCGGCGTTAGCAGGCAATATTGCAGCGTTGAGCAAAATTAAGCTCCATACCGCACCCAAATACCAGCGCTGCTTTGAGCTGGTGTAACGTACTCGTGCACGATTTCCCCATAGACATCAATCGGGAGAGACAGCTAAAAAAAAGCCTAACACCTGCAATAAAGCAGCGTAAAGTTCCGTAACGCAGCCCCATTGATTCCTATGGGAAAGAAAATGTATGTTTACACCTAACACCCTAACATAGACCCCGAGTCTAAACACCCCTAATCTGCCGCCCCCGACATCGCCGACACCTACATTACACTTATTAACCCCTAATTTGCTGCCCCCGACATCGCCGCCACCTACCTACACTTATTAACCCCTAATCTGTCGCCCCCAATGTCGCTACCACCTACCTACACTTATTAACCCCTAATTCTATCAGCCAATTGGAATTAAAGGTGAAAAAATCCTATTGGCTGATGCAATCAGCTAATAGGATTGAGCTTCAATCCTATTTGCTGATCCAATCAGCCAATAGGGTTGAGCTTGCATTCTATTGGCTGTTCCAAAGAGCTGATTTCTTTGTGTAATTTAGCGTGTTTTTTGTAATTTAGTTAATTGTATTTAATGAATGTAATTTATTTAATTGTAGTGTAAGGTTAGGTGTTAGAGTAACTCAGGTTAGGTTTTATTTTACAGGTCAATTTGTATTTATTTTAGCTAGGTAGCTTGTAAATAGTTAATAACTATTTACTAACTAGTCTACCTAGTTAAAATAAATACAAACTTGCCTGTGAAATAAAAATAAAACCTAAGATAGATACAATGTAACTATTAGTTATATTGTAGCTAGCTTAGGGTTTATTTTATAGGTAAGTATTTAGTTTTAAATAGGAGTTATTTAGTTAATGATAGTAATTTTTATTTAGATTTATTTTAATTATGTTAAAGTTAGTGGGTGTTAGGTTTAGTTTTAGACTTAGGGTTAGGTTTAGGGGTTTATAACTTTAGTATAGTGGCGGCGATTTTGGGGGCAGCAGATTAGGGGTTAATAACAGTAATGTAGGGTGCAGTGATGTTAGGGACAGCAGATTAGGGGTTAATAATATTTAACTAGTGTTTGCGATGCGGGAGTACGGCAGAATAGGGGTTAATATATTTATTATAGTGGCGGCGATGTCCAGAGCAGCAGATTAGGGGTTAATAATTTTATTTTAGTGTTTGCGATGCGGGAGGGCCTCGGTTTAGGGGTTAATAGGTAGTTTATGGGTGTTAGTGTACTTTGTAACACTTTAGTTATGCGTTTTATGCTGCAGCTTTGTAGCGTAAAACACATAACTACTGACTTTCAGTTTATGGTATGGATCTTGTCGGTATAGGCTGTACTGCTCACTTTTTGGACGGACAGGCAAACTCATAATACCAACGATATAGGAGTCCCATTGAAAAAGGACTTTTTGAAAGCTGTGGTAGTTACGTTGCGTTACAGCCAAAAAAGTGTGTGGTACAGCTATACCTGCAAGACTTGTAATACCAGCGGTAGTGAAAAAGAGCCATAACGCTGCTTTTTCACCCATAACGCAAAACTCGTAATCTAGCCGATTGAGTTGAATAGTATTTTGTTTTCTCCTGTATGTATGATATGTTACAGGAAATGCAGGACATTGGGCATAATATATAAATTGTAGGAATTTCATAGAAGGATTTCATAGAAGGATTCTACAAATTGGGCAAATCACAAGATTTCTTCATGTGACAGTAAACACTGATTTTGTTTTCTCACAATTAAGTGAGGCAGTGTGGCCACAGTATATGAAACAAGAAGCTTTAATAAGAATATCATGATATTTTTATCTCTGTTTTATACCCCCCAAATCACCCATGCTTACACATACCAGGCCACCCTCCATTGGTAGTTTCATTTTTTAAATCACTGTTGGGACAGCTAATCATATACATATTGATCACGCCATTCAGCAAAGCAGTGTGCAAGCACCGCCAGGATAATTGGCAGAAGACAGATCTTATAACATGGTATACATAGCAAATAAGCTGCGAGATTATGAGTTTTGCGTTAGGAGCTATGCGGTGCTAATGAACAGTTTTTTCTCACCGCTCACTTACATACAGCGCTGGTATTACGGGTTTTTACAAACCCGGCGTTAAAAGACAAAAAGTGAGCGTAGAGCAAAATTTTGCTCCACACATCACTTCAATATCAGCGCTGCTTAAGTCAGCGGTGAGCTGGTTGTACGTGTTTGTGCACGATTTCCCCATAGGAATCAACGGGGAGAGCCGGCTGAGAAAAAGTCTGACACCTGCAATAAAGCAGCATAAATCTCAGTAACGCAGCCCCATTGATTCCTATGGGGAAACACATTTTATGTTTACACCTAACACCCTAACATGAACCCCGAGTCTAAACACCCCTAATCTTAAGAAGATCAGATGATCCCCAGAGGTGCGCTGGTGCTTGGAAAGAGCTGGTATCGAATACTATGTGATGGCTATACTCGATCTTCGTGGAATAGTGGCTGCACTCTCGGAAGTAATCCAAAGGAATAGCCATCATTATTTCCCATGGAAAAGAAATGTGCCTTATGGCCAATTCAAAAGAATTTGTCGTAACTGTAGCACTATTAGAGATTATGAGATACAAAGTTTGATATTGAAAGAACGCTTCAAGGAAAAACATTACCCATTGCAGATCATAGAGAATGGTTACGAAAGAGTGAAAAAAGATAATAGAGATAATTATTTTGTAACACATAATAAAGAAAAATCACCACTGATGGAAAATTTTACTCCATTTATTACAGAATATAATTGCAATCACAAAAGAATACGTCAAATTATTAATAAACATTGGGGTATAATTAAAAAAGATCCTATATTAGGCAATCTGGTGAGCAATAAGCCAAGGATAGTATACAAAAAAGCACCAAGCTTAAAATCCCTTTTAGCTCCCATTAAAATAGTTAAGCATAAAATTCTCAATAGTCGCCAACGAGTGGGTAATATACCAATAGGTTCCTACAGATGCAAAGACAGGAGATGTGAACTCTGTGTCAAGATCACACAGCAACAAACCACATTCAAATCAAATATCACCAAAAAACATTATTCTATAATTGGGCACATTACATGTGCATCTAGATATGTAATATATCTGCTGTCCTGTGTATGTGGGGTCCAGTACGTAGGTAGAACCTGTAGACGCCTCAGCATTAGATGGTCCGAACATGTGAGGAACATGAAAAAGAACTATAAAAATCATAGTGTTCCCAGACATTGTAATTCCCATCATAATGGTAATAATGATTGCTTCAGTATATGTCCCATTGAACATATTCCAGTATCACATCTATATAATCGATTGTCCAGACTTAGACAGAGGGAGACCTACTGGATACATACCCTTAGAACCCTCCATCCAAATGGCTTGAATCTTAATATAGATTTGGCAGCATTTTGAGCAGGGTCTGTGTCCAGGGGGTCTCCTTCTGCACTTTAGTGTTTATGTTTAGTTTCATTGTCTGGTTATTCCTATGCGATTTATTACATCTGATGTTGGGGTGTCCCTATCATATCTTTATTTCATTCCATCTGGTTAGGACCATTTTTTATTTTTTTGATTTTTAATTTTTAATTTTTTGTCTTATCTGCTAGACATTACCAATGGGGCCACACAGTGCTAATGCTATTTGTATGTTTCTGACCCCTTCTACACATAATTCCAAACCATATTCCAATATGTCAATTAAATATACCACTTCGATCTATATCCATAAGATTGACCAGCTAATTCATATCATCAGCTTCATGTTACCATCTAAATTATATTTTTATCATAGCCATCAGTGGGTATCACTTATTTATTTAAATATTAAATGTATAACAACTAGTGTGAATATGAACTGAATATCAATTGATGGTGGTGTGTTAGCCAATAGATCTATAAATGTATTAATGTTTTTATTTTGTTATTGCCAATACTCCGTTATTCCACTGTATATAATAAGTATCAATTGACATTTGATTATGTCTTTTTAATTTAAGAAATGTAAGGATTTTAAAATTTTAATTTCAAACTATTATATTTCAATATGAACAGCTTTGAAACAGTTAAAGATTAGGCAGACAGGAATCCTATGTCAGATCCGCCCATTTAGACAGGTGTAGCAAGGTATAAAAGGTGTGATTATGTAGTCACTGATACAGCGTGATGAAACGGCATGTTTGCTGAGAAACGTGTTGCTGTGTTTGTTTTTATCTGAAATAAACCTTTTATCTGATTCACCTTGCTACCTGTCACTCATTGTCCCGGTGCAATCCATATCCAACATCGGTGTCTCTCCTGGTTGAGACCGTAACTACTTATTTTCAGTGAGCGACCGTTGATCCGGACCTGATAGGTGAAGTGGCCTGCAATTGGATATCCAGGGATCACGTGTACCGGCTTCTGTGTGTGTCCGTAGGGCGACCCTGAATAGTCCCGATCCGCTCCAATAGGCACAGTACGTGTGCCGCTGCCTCTGTGAGTATATCCTGCACACAGGGGGGGCTCTTGGCCCATTGTTCTGACGATATTGCTTTATGTGTGGCGCCTCTCTTGTTTTCTCCACCCCTAATCTTACACTTATTAACCCCTAATCTGCCGCCCCCGACATCGCTGACGCCTACATTATACTTATTAACCCCTAATCTGCCGCTCCGGACACCGCCGCCACCTACATTACGCTTATTAACCCCTAATCTGCTGCCCCCAACATCGCCGACACTTACATTATTTTTATTAACCCCTAATCTGCCGCCCCCGACATCGTCGCCACCTATATTATACTTATTAACCCCTAATATACCACTCTGGACATCGCCGCACTACCGCCTCACAAACATTAGTTAAATATTATTAACCTCTAATCTGCCGTCCCTAACATCACCGCCACCTACCTACATTTTTTAACCCCTAATCTGCCGCACCAACATCGCCGACACTATACTAAAGGTATTAACCTCTAAACCTAAGTCTAACTCTAACCCTAACACCCCCTAACTTAAATATAATTTAAATAAATCTAAAGAAAATTCCTATCATTAACTAAATTATTCCTATTTAAAACTAAATATTTACCTATAAAATAAACCCTAAGCTAGCTACAATATAACTAATAGTTACATTGTAGCTATCTTAGGGTTTATTTTTATTTTACAGGCAAGTTTGTGTTTATTTTAACTAGGTAGAATAGTTAGTAAATAGTTATTAACTATTTACTAACTACTTAGCTAAAATAAATACAAATTGACCTGTAAAATAAAACCTAACCTAAGTTACACTAACACCTAACACTACACTACAATTAAATAAATTAACTAAATTAGAAAAAATTAAATACATTAAATTAAATTAGCTAAATCACAAAAAAACCACACTAAATAACAGAAAATAAAAAATTACAGATCTTTAAACTAATTACATTTAATATAATATCCCTATCAAAATAAAAAAGCCCCCCCAAAATAAAAAACCCTAGCCTAAACTAAACTACCAATAACCATTAAAAGGGCCTTTTGCAGGGAATTGCCCCAAAGAAATCAGCTCTTTAACCTGTAAAAAAAAAAATACAAACACCCCCCAAAAACTTCGCTTTTTGGGGCATAAAAAAGCTCAAACCTGAATGGAGAGGGGGTAATTTTGAAGAAAAATTGCTAAGAACAGAAGCAGAGCTAATTTACAACATGCAAACCCTCTACCCTGCGGGTTTAAACTCAGAATTAGATCTGTCCCCGTTTCTTCTGTCATAGATCAAAATTCAATAGTAGAATATATGAAAAGATAGTATATTATAGACTAAATATTTCCCTCCAAGATCCTGAAATATTTTATACTCTATGAACAAGAAGTTACCTATATTATAGATTAAATATTTCCCTCCAAGATCTTGAAATATTTTATACTCTATGAACAAGAAGTTATCTATGAAGGGACAAACAAATAAACAAGAAAATAAAAACACATTATGAAGAGTGGAGAAGCACAGAAAATAATATACTACTATAGAAATAAATATGCAATATTAAGAAATAATGTGTAACACATGTTAATAATAAAACAAAAAGAAGAAAATGGTTCTGTTTTTAAAAAATTCATACATGTTAAAAATCATGCTAAGAATAATAAAGTAGAAGTGTAATATCCCTTAAATATAGATCGTTGATTTTTCAGACATATACAAAAAAGTTCAGCACAATAGAAAATAATATATGTATTTATAATCATGGAACAAATATAATAGAAACAAATACAGGCACTTATAATCATGATATAAAGTAAAGGTAGGATAATTCCACCGTATGTTATGAAATCCAAATGTAGATATTGTTGAAAGAGCCGAAAATATCAAATACAGAAAGATCCTATAACATGACAAAGAAAGAAGCAAAAACAAAAATATTCCGCCTTTAAAAAAAGCCGCAAACATGGGATATCTAAAGCTCATACAAAATAACAAAGAAAGAAGCAAAAAGATTCCACCTTATAGAAATTTGAGAAATCCACCTTTAAAATAATAAAAAAAGACACCTATCAGAACAGAACACCTATCAACCAATCAAAATGTAAGGAGGGCTTTTTAAAATGCCGGTGTAACAACCAACATCATCCGTCTTGATAAAGCCTACTGGCGAAACGCGTAGACGTTTTTTCTACAATAGAAAGCACTGGACATCTACTTAAACTACCCCACTTTGAAAGAAGTAGAGGGAAAGAGAGTTTAACACAAACGGCCGTTTGTATTCCAAGTCCGAGTTCTCACACACACGCTGGAGGCGTGCACCGCGAATACCTGTCTCAGGAGGCTGCCCGGAAAACACAGAACCCAGACTGTAGGGGTAAAAGTTGCTTCAAGCCGGCAGAATAAAAGAGACCCATACACGCAGGAGCGTGGTCTAGGTTTCGATAGCAGCGATACTTGCTCCATTCAAGGAGGAAAGGCAGAAAACACATACCGGTAAGAAATACATTGAATTCATCAGACACAGATGTGTCAGAAGACCCGGTAAGCCCGTCCTTATACATTTATTGAACTATTCCTATTACAGCCAAGTATACCAATAAGAGAAAAAACCAAGAGACATTACAAAAATAAGTGAATTACATTATTACAACTTATTTATGAAGAGAGACATTGTTACTTTCTGATCGAAAATAGTAACATCGAGAGAAAATAAAGCCACTAAAACTGCGGCAATAAACTATTAAGGTGGAATAAAGAAAAATACATTTTAAAAGGTGGGATCACTTAGAAAGATCATAAAAAGCTTATTATAGAAGTATTTTATATAACTAAATATTGCTTATTTTAAATTCAGGGAGACGTCCCATATCTATATTTCTGGAATATTATATATTTTTATTATGTTTTTATGTTTTAAATAAATGCACTTTTGTTAAATTGTAAAGAGGTCTCCAGACTATCTTATTTAGCTTATAGCGCTCCTACACTCTATATTGTTTTGTCACTTTGTAATTAGTTTAAAGATCTGTAATTTGTTTTTTATTTTCTGCAATTTAGTGTGTTTTTTGCGATTTAGCTAATTTAATTTAATTTATTTAATTGTTTTTAATTTAGTTAATTTATTTAATTGTAGTGTAGTGTTAGGTGTTAGTGTAACTTAGGTTAGGTTTTATTTTATAGGTAAATTTGTATTTATTTTAGCTAGGTAGTTATTAAATAGTTAATAACTATTTACTAACTATTCTACCTAGTTAAAATAAATACAAACTTGCCTGTAAAATAAAAATAAACCCTAAGCTTGATACAATGTAACTATTAGTTATATTGTAGCTAGCTTAAGGTTTATTTTATAGGTAAGTATTTAGTTTTAAATAGAAATAATTTAGTTAATGATAGTAATTTTCTTTAGATATATTTAAATTATATTTAAGTTAGGGGGTGTTAGGGTTAGACTTAGGTTTAGGAGTTAATAAATTTAGAATAGTGTCGGCGACGTTGGGTACGGCAGATTAGGGGTTAATAAGTGTAGGTAGGTTGCGACGACATTGGGGGGTGGAAGATTAGGGGTTAATAAAAATAATGTAGGTGTTGTCGATGTTGGGTGTGAAATGAAGGGAGCGCTTAAAGCTTAATAGGATAGAGGTGTAAATGGCGTGTGACTGATATGAGATGTGGGGTACCAAGGTTTAAAAATATTTAATACAGGTTACATACAATATACAATATTATACAATTTATAATATACAATAACATGGATCCATGATAAAAGTGTTAAAATACAGATTAAAAACAAGGGTAGTACAGACAGAGATGAATGTTCTAGCAGTATACTAATATGAGTTTGGGTGCACCACGCAATAATATGAAAAAACAAATAAAATATAGAAATAAGTGAATGTCCAACAAAAAAATATACTAAATTTCTACAAGTGTCTATTATGTGGTATCCAATAGAAAGTCCGTTGACTAATTCCAAAAAATCCAAATATACCAAAAAAATCCTAAAATTAATCAAAAAAATAGTCCAAAATAATCTAAAAGTTGATCCAAAAAATAGATGATCCAAAAAATAGCAAATTATATGTTATCGATGTTGGGGGCAGCAGATTAGGGGTTAATAAGTATAATGTAGGTGGCGGCGATGTCCGGAGCGACAAATTAGGGGTTAATAAGTATAATGTAGGTGGAGGAAATGTTAGGGGCGGCAGATTAGGGGTTAATAATATTTAACTAGTGTTTGCGAGGTGGGAGTGCAGCGGTTTAGGGGTTAATATGTTTATTATAGTGGTGGCGATGTCCAGAGCGTCAGATTAGGGGTTAAACATTTTATTTTAGTGTTTGCGATGCGGGGGGGGCCTTGGTTTAGGGGTTAATAGGTAGTTTATGGGTGTTATTGTACTTTTTAGCACTTTAGTTATGAGTTTTATGCTACGGCGTTGTACCATAAAACTCTTAACTACTGACTTTAAAATGCGAATCTTGACGGGGTAGGGTGTACCGCTCACTTTTTAGCCTCCCAGGACAGACTCATAATACCAGCGCTATGGAAGTCCCATAGAAAAAAGGGTTTACGAAGTTTACGGAAGTCTTTTTGCGGTAAGGCTAAAAAAAGTGTGCGGTGCCCCTAAACCTGCAAGACTCGTAATACCAAAAAAAAAGCACCGTTAGGACCTGTTAATGCTGCTTTTTCAGCCTAACGCAAAACTTATAATCTAGCCGAAGATCTTTTCTCCTTTATGCTTGAGTTAGTGATTTTGATGCACTGCTTTGATATGGCAATCATCCTGCATTTGTGTAATCCATCTTTTCTCTGTCATCTGATAGTGCTTGCCACTGCGAATGCTTTGGAAGAAACTGGAAAAAAATGAGCAAAATGAGGAAGCGACTTTGCATGTATTACCACAAGTGACTTGGGGTATAAAAAAGGTTTAAAGTCATCATATAATGTATGATATTTGATATATTGTAGGCTTACTGTATTGTTAAGATGAATAAAAAATCATAACAAAATTGTTCACCAAAAATCGTATTTTATTGAAAACAAATGTATATGTATATTATACAGGAATAAATTGTATTAAATATGCAAAGCATAAATCGTAATTTTAAAGGACCACTAAATATAGTAGAATTACATACAGCTAGATTACGAGTTTTGAGCACTATAGGGAAATTAACGAACCCAAGAAAAGATGCGTTATTTAACCCCCTGTAGCGCAGCCATTACAAGTTTTTCAAAACCCGGCTTGTGCGTGCAATATGGGGTTTTTAAGCTCCATACCGGACACAAAACAAGTGCTGTTTTGACATGCTCGTGCACGCTTTCCCCCTAGACATCAATGGGGAGAGCGGGTCAGAAAAAGTCTAACACATGCTATTGCGAAAAGAAAAGCTTCGTAACGCAGCCCCATTGAAGTCTATGGGGGAAAAAAAACTAACGTTTAAACCTAGCACCCTAACATAAACCCAGAGTCTAAACACCCCTAATCTGCCCCCCACCGACATTGCTGCCACCTACATAATGTTATTAACCCCTAATCTGCCGCTAACGATATCGCCGCCACCTAAATAAATCTATTAACCCCTAATCTGCCGCTCCCGATATCGCCACCCCTATATTAAAGTTATTAACCCCTATTCCGCAGCTCCCCGACATCGCCACAACTAAATAAAGTTATTAACCACTAAACCTCTGGCCACTCACATCACTACCACCAAATAAACCTATTACCCCTTAAACCACCAGCTCCCCACATCACAACAGCCTAAATTAAACTATTAACCCCTACACCTACCCCTAAACCTAACCCTAACGTAACCCTAACCCTAACACCCCCTAACTTTAACATAATTAAAAATAGCTAAATTAAAGTTATAATTATTAACTAAATATGACCTATTTAAAACTAAATACAAACTTACCTGTGAAATAAAACCTAAGCTTTCTACAATATAACTAATAGTTATATTGTAGCTAGCTTAGGTTTTATTTTTATTTCACAGGTAAGTTTGTATTTATTTTAACTAGGTAGACTAGTTAGTCTGCTTAAATCCTATAGGCTAATTTGAACAGCCAATAGGATTTTAGCAGCTCTAATACCTATTGGCTGATTTAACATTTTCAACCAAAAGGAATGCACGGGACGCCATCTTGAATCGTGTATCTTGCATTGAAGATGCTCCACGCCACCGGGATCAAGGTAGAAGATGCCGCCTGGATGAAGATTGAAGAGGCCGTCTGGATGAAGACTTCTCCCCGCTTGGATGAGGACTTTGCCGCCGGTATGAACATTGAAGAGGCGGTCTGGATGAAGACTTCTCGGCGCCTGGATGAAGATCGTTCAAGCGGGAATTCAAAAACTGTAAGTGGATCTTCGGAGGTTAGTGATGGTTTTTTTAAGTTTTTTTGGGGTGTTTTTTTTTTATATTAGGGTTTGGGCATGTAAAAGAGCTAAATGCCCTTTTAAGGGCAATGCCCATCCAAATGTCCTTTTCAGGGCAATGGGTAGCTTAGTTTTTTTAGAGTTAGGTTTTTTATTTTGGGGGGTTGGTTGGGTGGTGGGTTTTACTGTTGGGGGTGTCTTTGTATTTTCTTTTACAGATAAAAGAGCTGATACCTTTTAAGGGCTATTGGTAGTTTATTGTAGGCTAGGTTTTTTTTTTTTTTTTTTTTTTTTTTTTTTGATAGGGCTATTAAATTAGGTGTAATTCTTTTTTATTTTTGATAATTTCATTTGTTATTTTCCGTCCGTAATTTAGTGTTTGTTATTTTTTGTAATTTAGTATTTATTTATTTTTTGTAATTAGATACTTTGTAATTTTTAGAGTAGTGTTAGGATTTTTTTAAATGTTTAGTTTTATTTAAGATTAGTTTAGTTTTATTTAAATGGTAGGTAGTTTAATTTTAGTTTAATAATTATATTAGTTTCATTGTTAGTTTAAACTTAGTTTTTTTAATTTGACGGGTAAGTTTTTATTTAATTTAAGCTAGGGAAATTGTAATTTTAATATAAAGTTAGGGGGGCGTCAGGTTTAGGGGTGAATAGTTTAAATTAGTTTATTGCGATGTGGGGGCTTTCGGTTTAGGGTTAATAGTTTAGTATATTTCATTGTGGGGGGCTTGCGATTTAGGGGTTAATTGGTTTATTATAGTGGCGGCGGAATTAGGGCTTAATAACTTTGGTATAGTGAGGGGGATGTGGGCTGACGGCAGATTAGGAGTTAATTATATTTAACCCCTTAATGACAACTGACGTACCAGGTACGTCATGCATTAACTAACAGTTAATGACAATGGACGTACCTGGTACGTCAGTTGTCTAAGAGAGTGCTGGAAGCGATCGCAATCGCTTCCAGCAGCTCTCAGGGTATTGCAGTGATGCCTCCATATGGAGGCATCCTGCAATACCATTTAGAAGACTCCGATGCAGAGAGAGCCACTCTGTGGCCCTCTCTGCACCGGTAGCGATGGTGCCGGTTCGTTGGTGGGTGGGAGCGTAACAGGGAGGCGGGTGGGCGGCCCATCGCTACCCGGCATCCGGTTCCTAGAAGTGCAATGTGCATGCCGGGTGCCGGGAGCGTGCGGGGGGCGCGCGTGCGCGCATTAGCTGGCACTGACACTGACACCAATGAGGAGGGAAGAGGGGGGGGGGAAATATTTTTTTTAAAAAATAATATAAAAGGACCTGGGAGGGGGAGGGGGATAGGGGTATTGTGGGGGGCTGCTACACTACAGAAAAAATAAAAAAAAGCAAAAGAACAAAAAACACTTGTTTTGGGGGCAAATTGGGTACTGGCAGACAGCTGCCAGTACCCAAGATGGCCGCAATTAGATAGGGGAGAGGGTTAGAGAGCTGGGGGGGGGGGGGGGATCATGGAGGTTGGGGCTAAGGCAGGAGTCCATCACAGCTAAAATATTTTATTTTTTTTATAAAAAAAAACAAAAAACTCCTTTTATTTAGTACTGGCAGACTTTCTGCCAGTACTTAAGATGGCGGGGACATTTGTGGGGTGGGGGAGGGAAGAGAGCTGTTTGGGAGGGATCAGGGGGTGGGATGTGTCAGGTGGGAGGCTGATCTCTACCCTAAAGCTAAAATTAACCCTGCAAGCTCCCTACAACCTACCTAATTAACCCCTTCACTGCTGGGCATAATTTACGTGTGGTGCGCAGCAGCATTTAGCGGCCTTCTAATTACCAAAAATCAGTGCCAAAGCCATATAAGTCTGCTATTTCTGAACAAAGGGGATCCCAAAGAAGCTTTTACAACAATTTGTGCCATAATAGCACAAGCTGTTTGTAAATAATTTCAGTGAGAAACCTAAAATTGTGAAAAATGTAAAGTTTTTTTTTTTATTTGCTCGCATTTGGCGGTGAAATGGTGGCATAAAATATACCAAAATGTGCCTAGATCAATACTTTGGGTTGTCTTCTAACAAAAAATATATACATGTCAAGGGATATTCAGGTATTCCTGACAGATATCAGGGTTCCAATGTAACTAGCGCTAATTTTGAAAAAAAGTGGTTTGGAAATAGCGAAGTGCTACTTGTATTTATGGCCCTATAACTTGCAAAAAAAGCTAAGAACATGTAAACATTGGGTATTTCTAAACTCAGGACAAAATTTAGAAACTATTTAGCATGGGTGTTTTTTGGTGATTGTAGATGTGTAACAGATTTTGGGGGTCAAAGTTAGAAAAAGTGTGTTTTTTTTCCATTTTTTCCTCATATTTTATTATTTTTTTTGTAGTAAATTATAAGACATGATGAAAATAATGGTATCTTTAGAAAGTCCATTTAATGGTGAGAAAAAACGGTATATAATATGTGTGGGTACAGTAAATGAGTAAGAGGAAAATTACAGCTAAACACAAACACAGCAGAAATGTAAAAATAGCCATTGTCATTAAGGGTAAGAAAATTGAAAAATGGTCCGGTCATTAAGGGGTTAAACAGTGTTTGCGATGCGAGAGGGTGGCGGTTTAGGGGTTAATAACTTTATTATAGTGGTGAGGATGTCAGGGAGCGGCGGAATAGGGGTTAATATTTTTTTAAAGTGCCGGCGGTATCAGGAGCGGCAGATTAGGGGGTTAATAAATTTAATATAGTATTTGCGATGTGGGAGGGCCTTGGTTTAGGAGTTAATAGGTAGTTTATGGGTGTTAGTGTACTTTTTAACACTTTAGTTATGAGTTTTATGTTACAGCTTTGTAGCGTAAAACTCATAACTACTGACTTTAGATTGCAATATGGATCTTGTCATTTTAGAGTGTAACGCTCGCTTTTTAGCGCTATGGGAATCCCATGCAAAAACGTCATTTTTACGAGTGCAGTGATGACATTGCGTTACAGGCTAAAAGGCTTGCGGTACACCTATACCGACAAGACTTGTAATGGCTGCGGTGCAGTTTTAGCGCTGAAATTACCATTTTTTCAGCGTTAAAACACGAACGCACAACTTGTAATCTAGGTGATAGTCAACAAGTGCATAAAAAAGACAGTGCAACAACACTTACTCTGAAATTCAATTAAGCAGTAGATTTCTCCCATTTTCCGTCCCGTGTATCATGTGACAGTTATCAGCCAATCATAGACTAATATACGTGTACCCTGTGAGCAGTGTTCCACCTAAGGCCAGTTTTGTGTGCGGCCCCGCAGTGAAACAGTTAAAAAGAGAACCATACCTTAAAGTCTGCATTGTGCAGTGTTTGCTAATTGCAGGGTGCGGTTACCTAATTAACTATTTCATTGCTGGGCCGCACAGAAAACTGGCCTTAGAGGGAACACTGCCTGTGAGCTTGTGCACATGCTCAGCAGGAATGGAGCCTCAGAAAGTGTGCATATAAAAAGACTGTTCAAAATTTGATAATGGAAACAGACTGGAAAGTGTTTTAACCCCTTTACTGCTAGGACTTTCAGAGAAGAACTTGCCCAAAATACCAGAGAATGTTTTCCATTTTTGCTACCACTCCATTTAAACAGAAATAGAGCCTTGTTTTTTTATTTTTTTATTTACCTGTCAACACTATATATATTATTTCAGCAAACAACCCAAGGTATTGATCTAGGCCTTTTTTGGTATATTTCATGGCACTACACCAGCAAATGGGATCATATAAAAAAAAATTGTTAAGATATTAAAACACTTTGGGTTTCTCACTGAAATTATTTACATAACTCTTGTGCAATCATAGTAGAAATGATTGTAAAAGCTTCTCTGTGATCCCCTTTGCTCAGAAATAGCAGACATATATGGCTTTGCCATTGCCTTTTGGTAATTAAAAGGCTGATAATTGCAGCTGGGCACCAGACATCTGAAATTCCTGACAGTGAAGGGGTTAATCAGGTAGCTTGTAAGTTTAAAGGTATACTAAACCCAAATATTTTCTTTCATGACTCAGATAGAGCATGCAATTTTTTTTTTATTTTAAATGAGCTTTATTCAAATATAAACAATCATACATACTTGGCTCTGGTTACATTATGAGCCTTTAAGACATCCATAGAAAATCTTTATACAAATAATGCAATTCTGTACATGGGCTTTGATAATCCAAGTCTTGGTCAAGATAAAGCTCTTTGGTATATTGTGAGGTTGCCCTCAGCCAGTTCCAGTGGGATTTGTGCTAGCCACTTTTGGGCTATAAAAGTTCTGAATGTTCAAGTGGATGGCTGATACAAATGTATAGTCTATGATAGAGTCACAATGTCCATCAGGTCTCTATAATCTGCTGCAGCAGAGCATGCAATTTTATGCAACTTTCTAATTTACTTATACTATCAATTTTTTTTTCCGTTCTCTTGCTATCTTCATTTATAAAGCAGGAATTTAAAGCTTATGAGCCAACCCATTTTAGGTTGAGACCCTGGATAGTGCTTGCTTATTGGTGGCTACATTTAGCAAACCAATAAATAAGCATAACCCAGGTCTGAACCAAAAATGGTCCAGCTCTTAATTAAATCCATTTTTTTTTAATAAAGATAGCAAGAGAATGAAGAAAAACTGGTAATAGGAGTAAATTAGAAAGTTGCTTAAAATTGCATGCTCTATCTATTTGAATCATTACAGAAAAAAAAATGTGGGTTTAGTGTCCCTTTAATTTTAGCTTTAGTGTAGAGATAACCCTCCCACCTGATACTTCCCACCCCCTGAACCCTACCTGATCCCTCCCAAACCGCTTTCTTCCCTCTCTTCCCTCCCTCACCCCTCACTGGTCACCACCATCTTAGGTACTGGCAGACAGTTTATCAATATGAAGATTTAAGGCATTTTTTTTCTATTTTCTGCAGTGTAGGATCCCCCTTACCCTCCAACCTCCCTGATCTCTCCCAAACAGCTCTCTAACCATTCCCCCTCTAACTAGTGCCTGCCATTTTAAGTTCTGGCTTTTTCAAATATAATGTTCCTTTTTTTTTTTTTTAAGTTTCTGTAGTCTATTGCCCCCCCCCCCCCCCCCCCCACACACAATGGTTAGTTAGGAATCCACCACCCCCTCACCTTTTTTTCTGTAGTGTAGCTCTTCATCCCTCTCTCTTCCTTTATTTGTAAGTGCAAAATACAAAGGGTAATTGTTTGTTTATTTTGCAACATGGGCAGAACATGTGCGTTCCGTGGGTGATATGAAATTGTCTCTCAAATCCCAGTGTAATTCTCTAAATCTTTCCTCCCTACAGATCTCACTGCTTTTTCTTGCAAATTTAAAGGAGGAAAACTCAAATCACTAAATACTGTGAAAGGAAAACCAATGCATACAAAAATAACAGTGTTTTTAAAGGTATAATGCACTGAAAACAGTGTAATTTGATTTGTATTAAAGGGACATAATACTCATATGCTAAATAACTTGAAAGTGATGCAGCATAACTGTAAAAAGCTGACAGGAAAATATCACCTGATAATATCTATTAAAAAAGGAAGATATTTTACCTCACAAGTTCCTTAGCTCACCAGAGTAATTACTGTATAAAGATGTATCTTTCAGTTACTGGCCAGCTGCAGGTTTAAAAAAAAAAAAAAAAAGGAAGAAGTGAACAGCAGCCAATCGGCATCAGCAGTGCTGAGGTCATGAACTCTTTTACTGTGATCTCATGAGATTTCATAGTAAACTTCCTTAAAGGGACATAATACTCATATGCTAAATCACTTGAAACTGATGCAGTATAACTGTAAAAAGCTGACAGGGAAATATCACCTGAGCATCTCTATGTAAAAAAGGAAGATATTTTACCTCACAATCTCCTCAGCTCAGCAGAGTAAGTTCTGTGTAAAAAGTTATACTCAGCTGCTCCCAGCTGCAGGTAAAAAAAAAAATGAAGAAATTAACAGCAGCCAATCAGCATCAGCAGTGCTGAGGTCATGAACTCTCTTACTGTGATCTCAAGAGATTTGACTTAACTCTCATGAGATTTCATTGTAAGCTTCCTTTAATCTGAATAGGGAAATAATATGAGAGTGCACGAGGCTCATCCCCTTAGCTGTCCCAGGACAGACATACTAATATACTGCTTAGAAATTCTTTACAATGGGATGTGGCTACTGAGGTAAAATATCTTTCTTTTTTACATAGAGATGTTCAGGTGATATTTTCTAGTCAGCTTTTAACAGCTTTACTGCATCACTTTCAAGTGTTTAAACATTTGGGTATCAAGTGTTTAAACATTTGGGTATTATGGCCCTTTAAACTGAATAGGGAAATAACACGAGGCCCACTCCCTTGCCTGTCTCGGGATAGGCATATTGATTTGCTGATTAAAGTTCTTTACAATGTAGTGTGAATACTTAGGACATTTTGAGGTAAAATATCTTTCTTTTTTACATAGAGATGTTCAGGTGATGTTTTCTAGTCAGCTTTTTACAGCTATGCTGCATCACTTTCAAGTGTTTCAACATTTAGGTATCATGGCCCTTTAAGTGTAATATTAAAATTTAAACACACGTAGGGTTCTACCTATCCGTCATTGCAAAATTTTACATAGCAGAGAGCTCTAATTATTATGGGAGATATCTCACCACTCACAGGGACAGCCCTTTTTTATAGAATGCCATAACGGCAGCCCGCGTGACAATGAAATTTCACTTGGTTCATATGCAAATCAGCAGTCTGCAGACCGCTGCTTCCCTAACCTCTTCTCCACCTCTTAGGTGGAGAATTTCATTCTCCCAGGTCTTGCCCCACCAGGGAGATGGACAGCTCCTGCCCACGCGTGATTGGCTGTGCGCGGGCAGGGGGAGGCATTGCACGCGAGCGCAAAATAGCGCTTGTGTGCAATGTTTAATTACGACAGCAGATTGCTGCTCACCAGCGGTACTCCCTCGTCCACCCTTGCTTGATAAATCTAGCCAAAATTACGCTTGTTATGATAGTTGTATCTTATTTATAGCTCTGTTTTGTATGTGTATTACTTCATATCAATAATACTGTAAAGCTAACTCATGAAATAAAAATACTTTTACAAATTACTTTTTCTTTGCAACTAATATAAGCTTATTAAAATCTCTTATCTGGATTTCCTTTAAAAGACAAAGAAGGCAATTACTATTAAATACCATTACTATGATGATTTTTGTACATAAAGATAACCATGAGACTTCGACAGTCATATACCCCCTGTTGAGCTAACCTGATCATCCGGCGAGACAACGTCCTCCCCCTCCCCTCTTTTCCTTTCTCTTCTCTCCTTCTCTTAGTTCTTTTTTCTCCTCTCTTTACTTTTGTTAAATTTGTGTTGACATACATCACATTCTAGACATTGTCTACAATCATACAATTTATTTTGCTATTATAAAAATTGGAGCTAAATCATTACTGATAACCTCTATCTCTCCAAGATAAAGAGTTAAGAATGCAATGTTAACAATAAGACTCCTACTGGCAATGACTTGTATTATAATTGGAAATGACTTAAATGTTTGGTATTCTATTCACCAGTTATTGTAAAATGACACACTTATAACTTAATAAAAATCATTTAATCAAAAATACCATTACTATGTAATTGATGGAAACTGCATTTGTTTTTCTGTGGGACAAGCATTTTGAAATGTCTTTTATTAACTAAATCAATCAACCAGCTGATGATTTATAGTTTTAAGAACATTTTCAGGGAACACATTTCAGCTGTTAGAGAATGAAGAGGAATTGATATCTCAAAGAATTCTTCCCTTGACAGTTTTTAACTGCAAGTACATCAAACAATACTGTGTGTAAAATATCTTAAGTGTAACTGCCATGCAATTTTCTGTATAAAACATTTAATTTACTGTACTCCCACAGCTTTAAAATTAGTGAAACAAATTATACCAGATTTACAAAATAAATTAGAAAATTCCCTTGAAAAGTTCTATATTACTGCTTTTGAATAATGTAACCTAATTTTAATAAAAAAAATATACATAAATTAGGACTGTTGTGAATTTTGAGAAGCTCTATTAATTCCACGGGTGTGTATTATTATTTTTTTTACAATGTTTTACTGAATTATATAAAAATGTTGTTTATTTGCAGTTAATTATGTTTACTAATATTTTCCCTCTAAAGAAGAGGTCTCAAAAAACATGCTTGGACTTTCCTTAGATACCATTTCTTATTGAATATATAGGCCATGCTTATATTGTTGCTGATAATGAATTATCTTATGTGTATATATTTTTCCTATATAATGCTTAACATCCCTCGGCAGTTGACAATGACCCAATTTTCTTGCTGTGCACTTCATAAATATCCCCTGTGGTTTACCATGTGTGGCTCCCATTGAAATCAATGGACAGCACTAACTGAGAATTAGCACCATGCTTACACATTGAAAGAGAAGGTAACCAAAACTTATGTTTCTCACTACAGCCTTGATATTCTCCAGCTTGGAGAAAAACTGTAGCGCAGGGGCTAAACTCACTGAATGCTCAAAAGAAAAAGTGCAGAACTCTCCAACACTGCAAGATCTGTCTCATTTCTGTATATGAAGGTTCTCTCACAAGTCTTGTGACATTTTGCAAGCATTTTAAACAAGCTGGTCTCACTGAAATATCTCACCAGCAGGCGATGTTTGCTTAAAATTCACAATACACTTATTTTAACTAAAAGAAAAGTAATATATACTAAAATATAGACAAAAGCAAGTTAAATTGTAGTGAAAACAATTCAGTTTAATTTGTAATTGATGCAGACTGAGCCTTTATATCAGCACCAGGTATTCTCCATTTACCTTCTCTCTCCTATGTGAATTTTTTTATCCTAGAAAGCTTCATTACTGTCAGGTTCTTACCTCCAGATCTGGAGTTCCTCGCCGCCCCTGCTCCTGGTCTCGGACACCGAGGATAAATTCAACTCCTTCAGCTGCGGCTGCAGCTTTCTAGGTGCATGTGGCCACACGCTGCCTAGATTTAAAGGGGCCAAGTCCTAATTACTGGAACTCCCACTTGGAGCCAATAGGGTGGGAGTTCCTATAAAAGGTTACTAAGCCCAATACTCTGTGCTGAGTTATTGTAGTTTACTTTGATCCTAAAGCCTGTTTACCTACCCTGTACCTCTCCTGGTTCTTGAAAGCTAAAGTATACTTACCTGATACCTGTGTATGCCCACCTTGTTCTAGAGACCAAGCATACCTACCTTGTACCCATATGGTCTCCTAGTTCCTGAAATCCAAGCATACTTACCTGATACCTGTGAATGCTCACCTTGTTCCAGAGGCCACGCACACCTATTTTGTATCTGCATATGCTCTGCTGGTTCCTGAAAGCCAAGCATACTTACCTGATACCTGTGAATGTGTATCTTGTTCCTGAAGCTGTACCTACCTGGTATCCCTTGACAGTCTCACCAACAGTACCCACTTGGTATCCTGTGCCTGCTGAGTATCCTGTGTCTACTATACCAGTGACTTCTTTCCTCAAACAAGCTGTGCCTGATATACCTACCTGGTATTCTGTGACCGCATCACCAACAGTACCTGCTGGGTATTTTGTGCCTGCTGAGTATCCTGTGTCTGCTATACCAGTGACGACTTTCCTCAAACTAGCTTTGCCTGCTTTACATACCTGGTATCCTGTGACAGTCTCACCAACAGTACTCGCTGCACATCCTGTGCCTGCTGAGTATCCTGTGTCTGCTATACCAGTGACACCTTTCCTCAAACCAGCTGTGCCTGCTGTACCTACTTTGTGTCATGCAACAGTCTCACCCTCTATACCATTGGGTGTATCACAAAAATGCAAGTATCAGTATCCACTGGACTATGTTACTGCAACCTACTTAAGTATTTTGAAACTTGAATAAGACCTTAAACTTGCTGTTTCTGTGATCTTCAATTAAAACTACCAACTATTTCTTTACTTATCATTCAGTAAAGCTTTCAAAAGACTTTTGTTATTCAGTGTATCTGTTTCTGCATTCTGAGTTCCACACACCTTAACCTCATCACAATTACTTTCTATGGAATGCATCTCTAATCTCTCTGGGATTTCCATGTTATTCCCCTTTTCTTAGAAAATTCAGTGAGTTGAGCCACTGTGAAGACTGCACTATCATCTCTCTCCAAACTAGATAATGTTTGATTATCTAGCCCATAGAAAGTAATGAAGCACTCTGGAAAACTGAAGCTGACAGTTTTTCAGTTTTAATTTAAATAGAAGAAATGCAAAGTGCAATGTAATTTGTAAAAGATTCACATGCATATACAAATTACAAGACTAATTTGTTAAAGGGCCATGATACCCAAATGTTGAAACACTTGAAAGTGATGCAGTATAGCTGTAATAAGCTGACTAGAAAATATCACCTGAACATCTCCATGTAAAAAAGAAAGATATTTTACCTCAAAATGTCCTAAGTATTCACATAACATTGTAAAGTACTTTAAGCAGCAAATCAGTATGTCTGTCCCGGGACAGGCAAGGGAGTGAGCTTAATGCACACTCATGTTATTTCCCTATTCAATTTAAGGAAGTTTACTATGAAGTCTCATGAGTGTTAAGTGATATCTTATGAGATCACAGTAAAAGAGTTCATGACCTCAGCACTAATGATGCTGATTGGCTGCTGTTCATTTCTTCATTTTTTTTTACCTGCAGCTGGGCAGCAGCTGAGAATAACTTTTTACACAGAAGTTACTCTGCTGAGCTGAGGAATTTGTGAGGTAAAATATCTTCCTTTTTTACATAGAGATTCTCAGGTGATATTTTCCTGTCAGCTTTTTACAGTTATGCTGAATCACTGTCAAGTGATTTAGAATGTGAGTATTATGTCCCTTTAAAGTTACACATAAATAATGCCAGAGGGTTAAACTCAGATATTAAACGGAGGACGGCAATCTCACAATACAAATCCTTAGGAGCTAATGTGATTTTCCTTCAGGAAACACATTTCTTAAAATCACAAATACCCAGGTACTGGACTAGGGACTTCCCACACCATTTTCATGCTACAACTGATGCCAAAAAACGAGGGGTCTCAATACTTATACACTCATCCTTACCCTTTACACATACAGAGACCATAGAAGATATGGAGGGCAGATTTTTAATAGTAAGAGGACGACTTCAGGACACTGATATCCTATTTTTATAATATTTATGTCCCCAATGAAAAACAGTACACCTTTTTTAGACATGTAACACACCTCTTGACGGGCTGGTCTCAGACCAGGATAATTTTAGCTGGAGACTTTAATGTAGACTTAGCACTAGGTTCTAGAAAACACCTTCATTCACTAACTAAGAAACAAAACAAACAACACAAAATGACTAAAGTGATTCTGGACTACTTACTTACACATTCACTAATAGACTCTTGGGTGGCACTCTATGGTAACACCACAGATACTACATATTTCTTAGTGGCACATAAAACATACACAAAACTGGATTACATATTCACCAGCCAGATACTAAAGCTTGCTCTTAATGTATCCACCATTCACTCATGTGTATGGTCAGATCACTCAATAGTGCAACTTAAAGTAGGCAACTTTCAAAATATAAACGACATATGACCCATCATGTTTAAAAAACCCAATAATAAAAGACAATATCATACGACACATGACAGAATACTGGGACATAAATACGGGAACGACTGACAATCCTATTTCAACGTGGGCAGCCCACAAAACCTATTTAAGGGGTCTACTTATAAAAGAAAAATCAATTCTAAACAAAAAACTTAACACACAGAGACTGGGCCTTCAAAACGAAATAGATATCTTGGAAAGACAACATAAACTGACACATTTTAAAACTGTACTTAAGCAACTTCAGGACAAACGCAAGACATTTGCAAATATCCTTAATGACCAGGCAGTAAGAGCAGCATTTCGACTTAAGACAAACTATTATATCTATGCTAATAAACCAGACAGATACATGGCACACAGAATTCGTGAGAAAATCAGATTAGCCACAATAAACCAAATTTAGAAACAAGACGGCACTACAACTACTCATCCACAAGAGATTGCTGATAGCTTTGCCCAGTACTACAGCGCCCTATATGACGGAACTAAAGTTATACATTCCCCACTTACTAACCAAGTTCCTTAGTAAAGCACAACTACCTTCCTTATCAGACACTGACAGAGATAATTTAAATAGAGCAATCACGACCGAGGAAATACAACAGGCCATCAGAGATTTAAAACCAGGCAAGGCCCCGGGCCCTGATGGTCTTCCTGGAGAATACTACAAATTATTTAAATCCTCCTTAATACCCCATCTCGTTAAATTTTCCAATCATATAATGCAGGACTGTGAGATACCTATAGACCTCCTCATAGCTAGAATTGTTGTGATCCCCAAGCCAGGGAAAAATCTGAGGTGGTGCACCAGTTATAGACCCATATCTCTTATAAATCAGGACCTAAAGATTTTTTCCAAGATTTTAGCGAATAGTCTTAAAAATATTCTTCCGGACTTAATACACCCGGACCAAGTTGGGTTTGTGGCGGGCAGAGAAGCTCCTGACAATGTCAGGCGTATGATAACAACAATTGCCCATCTAGCTGAGACAAGAACACCTTCCCTAATCCTATCGCTGGATGCGGAGAAGGCGTTTGACAGAATCGATTGGACATACATGTTTAGAGTCTTGGATGAGGTGGGATTTAGGGGTCCTTTTGTGGATGCTTTGCAAAGCATTTACTCGAGACCCACTGCAACAGTCATGGCAGCAGGACACCAATCCAACAGTATAAATATAAAAAATGGCACAAGACAAGGCTGCCCACTATCCCCTCTACTATTCGCCCTATGCATGGAACCTTTGGCGGCCTGTATCAGACAATCCCCCGACATTACTGGATTACAGATTAAGAAACATGACTATAAGATAACTCTCTTTGCAGATGATGTCCTACTGACACTGACCAAACCCTTGACATCGCTCACCAATCTTTATCATATTCTCCACCAGTTTTCTGTCATATCGGGTTATAAAATAAATATGGACAAAAGCGAATCCATGGCGATAGCACTGCCGACTCAGATGAAAAAACTAATAGAATTAAACTTTACATTCTCTTGGGTTAAGTCACATATCAAATATTTGGGAGTCAATCTAACAACCCAACATACAAATCTATACAAAGTAAACTATCTCCCCCTATATAAAAAGCTGCGTAGGGATATTGCTAAATGAAAACTTCTCAACTTTTCCTGGTATGGCAGAATATCTGCACTAAAAATGAATATTTTCCCGAGAATTTTGTATTTGTTCCATACATTGCCTATCCCAGTCCCCAGACATGACTTACAATCACTACAATCGGAGTTCACCCGCTTTATAAACAACAAGAAATACTCAAGGTTTCCCCTTCAGACGTTGACTAGACATAGACAATTAGGAGGCCTGGGGGCCCCCAATCTACTAAATTACTACAATGCCTTTAGAATAGCCCAAAATGCGTTACTAGGATCTACAAGAACAGATATAGTATGGAATAGACTGGAATCAGACCTAGGAGACTACAATTCACCAGAAGACATGATTTGGGACAAATCCATAGATCAACATGAGACTCAAAATTGCCCTCCAATTACTAGTTTTACAAATTGTCATTGGAAAACTTTACTGAAAAAGAAAAGATTATTGCCAGATTTCTCCTCTAAATGACAATTAGATATCTAATCCCAACCGAGTTTCGGAAACAATTGGACAAATGGGAAAACAAGGGCCTTTATCGGGTGGGGGACCTACTGACACATAACAAACTATTGACATTTAACCAATTACAGGATAGGTTGGCACCACTCTCTCTTCAGTGGTATTTATACTTACAGCTTACATCTGCCATAAACAAACATGCATAACCAGATCAGCACTCCTCTGGAGAGGATATGTAGCTCTAGCACTAGGCCGAAACAAACTATCTCACAACTCTACATAGCACTGCAGACCATGGCAAATGACATTAAATCACCCCTCATGCTTAAGTGGGAGATAGACACTGGCACCTCATTAGGTACACAAGAATGGTGTGAGGTGTTTTATTCCTCTTGTAAAGGTCTGATCAGTGCAGACTTAAGGGAGAATTGCTTGAAAGTTATTTTTAGATGGTACTTAACCCCAATAAAAACTTCTCATTTTATAGAAGGAAGAAACAGAAACTGCTACAGGGGATGTGATACAGTGGGAACTTATGCACACATGTGGTGGGAGTGCCCTGAAGTTGCTTGGATTTGGGCTAAATTATCTACTTACCTTAGCACACTATTGGATGATAATATCTCATTAACTATGTCCCAAGGACTTTTGAATATGCCACTTCCAAATTTTCACAAACATATCAACACTTTCATCAAGATACTTTGTACGGTAACGAGAATAAGCATCGCTAGGTACTGGAAAGAGGGGACACCGACATGGCAGGAGATCTTGAACAAATTTAAAATGACGTATTCATTACACGAAACAGCAGCTACAATCTTAGGGACAGTAGAAGTATTTAAAAAAGTATGGTTTTATTGGTTGATGCAACCCACTTAATCTACTTCCCTTAGCCCTAAATATGAGATAAAGGAATTATTATGATGGGTAGATGATTTTACAAAAGTGTAGATGGCATGGGGTAAATCAATGTTGTCAATATAGTCTATTTTTTCATACTTCACCTTTCACTCCTCAATAATGAGACCAATATCAGAACAGTATAATAATGTCGATACGTAAAGAAATGTTTTACAAATGATCAAAAGTTGTTTTTGTTAACTTGTTTATTTTAGTTACAAAACATAGTTAGAAACTTGCATAGAAGATATTTCAACATTAGTCAGGTATTACCGGTTAGCTCTGGAATTATATTTCGACTGAGCTGCAACAAGCATTATTATTTTCAACAGATTTTCAGGCTATATATATTGACTACTAGACAGTTTATGTTGAGAAACAGAAGAATGAACAGTCAATATTAGAAAGTATTATGATTATTTTCCTGACAAACTAAAAATGTAATCAAATGTAGATCAACCAATCGGAATTCAAGGGACGCCATCTTGAATGATGTCATTTAAAGGAACCGTCATTCTTCGTTTAGTCGTCGGGATCGATGGATGCTCCGCATCGGATGTCTTCCAGATGGTGCCGCTCCTCGTCGGATGGAAGAAGATAGAAGATGCCGCTTGGATGAAGACTTCTGCCCATCTGGAGGACCTCTTCTGGCCGGATTGGATGAAGACTTCTGCCCATCTGGAGGACCACTTCGCCCGGATTCGTTGAGGACTTAGACCCGGCTGGGTGAAGACGGCTCAAGGTAGGGTGATCTTCAGGGGGTTAGTGTTAGGTTTTTTTAAGGGGGGTTTGGGTGGGTTTTAGAGTAAGGTTGGGTGTGGATGGTGGGTTTTAATGTTGGGGCGTGTATTTCTTTTTTTACAGGTAAAAGAGCTGATTACTTTGGGGCAATGCCCCGCAAAAAGCCCTTTTAAGGGCTTTTTTTTTTTTTAATTTAGTATAGGGTAGGGAATTTTATTATTTTGGGGGGATTTTTTATTTTATTAGGGGGGCTTAGATTAGGTGTAATTAGTTTAAACTTCTTGTAATTTTTTTATTTTCTGTAATTTAGAGGTTTTTTTTTGTACTTTAGTTCATTTTAGTTATTTTTATTTAATTGTAGGTAATTGTATTTAATTAATTTAATTTATTTAATTGTAGTATAGTGTTAGGTGTAACTGTAACTTAGGTTAAGTTTTATTTTACAGGTACTTTTGTATTTATTTTAATTAGGTAGCTATTACATAGTTAATAACTATTTAATAACTATTGTACCTTGTTAAAATAAATACAAAGTTGCCTGTAAAATAAATATAAACCCTAAGCTAGATACAAATGTAACTATTAGTTATATTGTAGCTAGCTTAGGGTTTATTTTATAGGTAAGTATTTAGCTTTAAATAGGAATAATTTATTTAATTATAGGAATATTTATTTAGATTCATTTAAATAATATTTAAGTTAGGGGGGTGTTAGCTTTAGACTTAGGTTTAGGGGTTAATAGATATAATGTAGGTGGCGGCGGTGTAGGGGGGACAGATTAGGGGTTAATAAATGTAATGTAGGTGGCGGTGGGCTCCGGGAGCAGTGGTTTAGGGGTTAAACAATTAATTTATTTGCGGCGGGGTCCGGGATCGGCAAGATAGGGGTTAATAACTTTATGTAGGTGGCGGCGGTATAGCGGGCGGCAGATTAGGGGTGTTTAGACTCGGGGTACATGTTAGGGTGTTAGGTACAGACACTTCCCATAGGAATCAATGGGATATCGGGCAGCAGTGAACATGAGCTCTCGCTGCTGTCAGACTCCCATTGATTCATATGGGATCCGCTGCCTCCAGGGTGGCGGATTGAAAACCAGGTACGCTGGGCCGGAATAGTGGAGAGCGTACCTGGTTGTTCTTTGATAACTACCAAAAGTAGTCAGATTGTGCCGAACTTGCGTTCGGAACATCTGTAGTGACGTAACCATCAATCTGTGTCGGACTAAGTCCGGCGGATCGTATGTTACGTCACTAGATTCTACTTTTGCCAGTTTGTAGGGCTTGATAACTATGGTGAATCATCCTCGCCACAAATACGCTGCAGAATTCCAGCGTATTTGCGGTTGACTGCTTGATAAATAGAGGCCTCTGAGTGCCATTTGTAAATATAGGTATGATGGGTATCCTAGGCATGTTTGCTCAATGATTATACTTTTTTAAACTTTCTACATTTTATAAGTATTATTTTAAAGTTTCCCATCATTGACTGAACAAAAATACTTTTCATGATTTTTCATCTAAAAACAAGAAGAATAGAGCGAGAAATCCTTTTCTGATAGTAGAAAGTGGACACAGCTATTTTCATCTTCTCAACTCACTTTACAGACCACATTTTCAAAAACTAATTCTCAATGGACTGAACAGGAATTGAAAAACTTACTCCCACTGGACTGAACAAGAATTGCAAAACTCTCTCTCACTGCACAGAATGAGAATTGTAAGACTTATGCTCAGTGTACAGAATAAGAATTGTAAAACTCAATCTCACAGTACAGAACGAGAATTATAAAGCTCACTCTCACTGTATGGAACGAGAATTGCAAAACTCACTCTCACTGTACAGAACAAGAATTGCAAAACTCATTCTCACTGTATGGAACGAGAATTGCAAATCTCACTCTCACTGTACAGAACGAGAATTTAAATATTTTTTTTTTCTTTTAATGTTTTCCTTTATTGATTGGAAAAAAGTACTTTTTATGAATTTTCATCTAAAAACAGGAAGACTAGAGCGGGAAATCGATTTCTCATAGTGGATACAACTATTCTCATCTTCTTAAATCACTTTACAGACCACGTTTTCAAAAGCTCACTCTCATTGTACTCAACAAGAATTGCAAAACTCCCTCTCACTGTACAAAACGAGAATTGCAGAACTCACTCTCACTGTACAGAATAAGAATTGTAAAACTCGCTCTTCACTTTAGAGAATGAGAATTGTAAAACTCACGCTAATTGTACAGAATGAGAATAGTAAAACTCACTCTCACTGTACAGAATAAGAATTGTAAAACTCACTCTCACTGTACAGGACGAGAATTGCAAAACTCACTCTCACTGTACAGAACGAGAATTGTAAAACTTACTCTCACTGTACGGAACGAGAATTGAAAAACTCAATCTCACTGCACAGAACGAGAATTGCAAAACTCACTTTCACTGTAAAGAATGAGAATTGTAAATCTCACGCTAATTGTACAGAACAAGAATTGTAAAATTCACTCTTACCGTACAGAACGAGAATTGCAAAACTCACTCTCACTGTAAAGAATGAGAATTGTAAATCTCACGCTAATTGTACAGAACGAGAAATGTAAATTTCACTCTCGCTGTACTGAACGGGAATTGCAAACTCACTCTCACCGTACAGAACGAAAATTGCAAAACTTGCTCTCACTGTACAGAACGAGAATTGCAAAACTTACTCTCACCGTACAGAACGAAAATTGCAAAACGCGCTCTCACTGTACAGAACGAGAATTGCAAAACTCACTCTCACCATACAGAACGAGAATTGCAAAACTCACTCTCACCGTACAGAACGAGAATTGCAAAACTCGCTCTCACTGTACAGAACGAGAATTGCAAAACTCACTCTTACTTTACAGAATGAGAATTGTAAAACTCACTCTCACTGTATGGAACGAGAATTGTATAGCTCACTCTCATTATACAGAATGAGAATTGCAAAACTCCCTCTCATTGTACAGAATGAGAATTGTAAAATTCCCTTCACTGTGAAGATTAAGAACAAGTTTTGTCTTTGACGCATTTATATAACTGTATGAAGAAACATCAATTGGAAACAAACAAGACTAATCATGATGATTTTATTACAAGATCAGAGACTCCTATTTTGCATTCTCTTTCTTTACTACTCAATGCAGCATTTAAAAGTATAAGGATAATAACAAGGATATTAAAACAGCATAGAAATTAAAGAACCACAATAAGTAGCTAATGAGAGAGCTAACTCATAACTCCAAGAAAAAAGAGACCAATCAGAGAAGGAATAGTGTACATAAACTGTCCAATAAGCAGCCAAACCTCCTCTTTCTTTTTGCTGCTCAACTGAGATAAGTATTAAAAGTTTTTGTCTAGAATGCAAAAAAAAAAAAAATTTTTTTTGGAGATGTCCATCGATCTCCCAATTCTTCTTCCTTGTCCTCCCCATCTTCTCACAGATCCGGAGGACAATTATCATGATCTAGTCCTTCAAGGTTCTCTTCTCCTAGTAGCATGGACGATCTCAGGGGACCCTGGGCTCTCCGAGGCCTTTCGTCTGGAGCAAGATCCCTCATTCAGGAATCTTGGGCCCCAGGTACTCGTAGACGCTACTTTGCCGCTTGGTCTAAATGGTCTGGCTGGTGCTTGCAAAGGAATATGGATCCCTTTTCTTTAGATTTAACTGACATTATTAATTATTTATCTCACCTTTTTGATTTAGGTTTAGCTTATAGACCTATCAATGTTCATCGCTCAGCCATTTCTGCAAGACATAATTTGATTAATAATGTTTCTGTTGGTAAACACCCTTTGGTTTGTAGGATCCTCAAAGCCATGAAACTAAAACGACCTCCAGTCCCTAAACATGATTTTTTCTGGGATGTGGATTTAATATTTTCTCTTTTTAAATCTTGGCCAAATAATATTTCACTATCCTTAAAACAACTCACAGCTAAACTCGCCACTCTTCTTTGTCTAATTTCATTCAGAAGAGTTTTTGATGTTAAAGCCCTAGATTGGAATTCTAAAAGTTTCTCCCCGGAAGGTGTTACTTTTTTCATTTCACAAAGAACTAAAACTCTTTCCACATCTATCTTTTACCCTTACCTTCCTTCTGAACCTTCCCTTTGTGTGGTTGAATGTTTGAAATCTTATGAATCCAGAACTTTACCTTTTTGAAAACCTTCTAATAACCAACTTCTGATATATTTTATTCCCCCTCATGCTTCTGTCTCTTCTACTTCCATAGCGAGATGGGTTAAATGGGTTATGAAAGAAGCTGGGATTGATATTTTTTTCTCAGCTCATTCAGTTAGAGGTTCTGCTGCTTCTAAAGCCTTTTTGAAATCTGCTCCTCTTCAGCGGATTTTGGATGCGGCAAATTGGTCTTCAGACTCTACTTTTAAGCAATTTTATTTCAGACCCATTCAACATGCCTCGCTTTCCTTATTCTCTTAAGTGTTATTATCTTTCATTATGGTGCTTTAAACTTGCAAAATAGGAATCTCTGGTCTTGTAATAAAATTCAGATTATCCTAGTATTATGAAGGTATAATCTAGATTTTATTAGACACAGAGACGAGTATTTTCCCTCCTCATTTTTGTATATGATACCCTCCCACTTAAATTATATGTTATTATTATATATTTTTTGTTTTGACAGTCTCCATCTGAAAGAAACCCGTTTATGGTATCAGGATTCTTACCTTCTGTTCAAGAGGATTTCCACCTTCCGAAGATTCCTGGATCAACTTCATCTTCGGCAGTCAAGTTCGACTCAACCAAGTTTTTCTTCAATCAATCTTTCAACTGTTATTTGTTCATCTTAATTTGTTGTTTGGGACTTTGTTGTTTGGGACTCTTCATGGTTTTAAATTTTTTTCCCTTTGTAAGCATCAATCAAGAAACAGGAGGTTTGGCTGCTTATTGGACAGTTTTTGGACATTATTCCTTCTCTGATTGGTCTCTTTTTTCTTGGAGTTATAAGTTAGCTCTCTCATTAGCTACTTATTGTGGATCTTTAATTTCTATGCTGTTTTAATATCCTTGTTGTTATTATCCTTATACTTTTAAATGCTGCATTGAGTAGTAAAGAAAGAGAATGCAAAATACTCGTCTCTGTGTCTTTAATAAAATCTAGATTATACCTTCATAATACTAGGATAATCGGAATTCACTTACAGAGATAAATTCCGTTCCTATAGAAGACAATGCTGTATTTTACAATCCTGAAAATGCGAGTATGAGATAAAAGGAAATATTGAAATAATGGGTTTGTTAAACACAATTTTTTCTATGTTGTGGTTGGGATTTAAGATTTTTTGCGTTTCCCAGAGATCCCATTAGCCGTGCAGGATATCATGAATATGTATATTAAATACATAGACATACTGTATGTAAATATCAGTCACACCAACTACTGACGGACTATACAAAGCAACTACTTCTTGCATAGTCTCAAATATGGGGACAATTTAAATTTTTCGCATATATCCTAGGTTTTTCGTGAGCTGGAAAAATGTGATTCAGAAGTATGTGATATTGGGTGTAAAACGGTAAACAATGCAGGATTTTGAGAGCTAAAATTATTAGCGTTTTACAATTGCCAATTATTTACAACAATGTAAATGTGGCCACAGTGTCACTAGATATGCAAAAAAATCTTGAAAATAAGTCAGCTATTTTATTGAAATCCTAACATAAAATGCCCAGTTCATTGGTTATTTTGCTATTCATTACAACCTTTAGATATATTATGACTGAAATGATAAAATAGCACTGATAAAATGTTTAAAGGCATACTACTGATGGTTATTTAACAAATCTAAAACATTTTCTTGACTGTTTTATTTTAATAAAAAAACATTATTGTGTTAGATGAACAACAAAATAAATTTATCACACTATGGCCTCTATTTGTCAAAGGTCTTGCGGACCTGATCCGACAGTGCGGATTAGGTCCGCAAGACCTCGCTAATTGCGGAGAGCAATACGACCAATCGACCGCCAGCAAGGAGGTGTCAATCAACCCGATCGGGTTGATTTCCGGCGATTCCAGTCCGCCTGCTTCATAACTTGTGTTACTGGCGAGTCTGAAGACTCACCAGAAACACGGCCCTTGAAGCTCCTGGGCCTAGGTCCTGCTTTGAAAGTTAGGTTAGGACTCTTTTCATCCACATAAAGGGAGAAAGTTTTTGGCACATGATTCATAGGGCAAGGGCAGATACGTACAAAACACAAATTCAACATAATTACATGACTGATTTTGGTCTTAATTTTGATGTTAATTATTTTTTGTAGGGAAGGTACACTCTATGGAAAAACAATACTACATTTGTACCCAGAAGATTGCCAGTCTGCAGGAATAGCAAAGCGAGCTTGAGAGACACCACAAAAAAGTCCAAAATAGGTAAAGACATGGTCCATTTTGAACATGAGTTCAATGCAAACGGTGTTTGGAAACATTTAAGCTTTTAGAAAAGGATCAGTGATTTGCATACATATTTTAAGATCTTCAAGTTCAACTTGAGTAGTAGAAAGGTGTTACTATCAGGAAGATGATGGGCCTAAAACAAAGATGGAACAATAAAGCAAACTTTGACAAAGTGAAATTTGTAGGCTAGATGGTAGAAAAGGAAACGGAAGCCTGCATGAAATAATTCAATATAATGTTAAAGTTTCACAAGTTTTTTATATGGGAAGAAAATATGAAACTTGTGCATTTCATGTAGAATAAAAGCATTTTTACATTATTGATATGTTTTGCAAGTAAGACGTAACTCTTTTTGTGCACATGACCAACTATGCTTATGGCTGTACATGCATAAGATGGTAATCTGTATCAGTGCTACTATAACTGCTGCATGCTTTTTGGATCTTTTGCAGAATTAGACTTTTTTTTACTAAATCTGGGGCAGCTTTTAGATGAATTTTGGAAAATGCATATTGCACAAATGATCTGATTCAAATAAAAGTCCCTATTAAAAATAAGTTTGTTTGAAACAAGTTTCAGTTTTAAGAAATTGATAAATAAATAAGTACAAATTAACTATTAAAACAGATCCCTTTCAGCATTTGAAAGCACCTGAGTGACTGTTGCCTTTTAATATGTACTGAAAAAAGATGGATACTTATTTAAACAAGAAGCCAAATCAGACCCAAAGGACTTAATTTATCGAGTTACAAATGCAGCTTGGCAGCCCTTAAAGGGATATGACCCACATTTTTTCTTTCATGATTCACATAGAGCATATCATTTTAAACAACTTTCTGATTTACTTCTATTATCTAATTTGCTTTATTCTCTTGGTAAACCCTTTGTTGAAAAGCATATCTAGATAGGCTCAGGAGCTTGGAGCTAGCTGCTGATTAATGGCTGAACTTGTATGCCCATTTTCATTGGCTCATAAATGTGTTCAGCTAGCTCCCAGGAGTGCACTGCTGCATCTTCAATAAAAGATACCGAGAGAATGAAGCAAAATTGATAACAGAAGTAAATTGGAAAGTTGTTTAAGAATGCATAATCTGTCTAAATCATGAAATAAAATGTTTTGAGTTTCATGTCCCTTTAAGGTGCAGGCTTGCTCATGGAAGCCTGCATCTGCAAGTTAAGAAGCAGTGGTCTTAAAGCCACCACCTCAGAGCTTATGGAGTTAAATCAGACTAGACTGACAGGTTCAGTGAGAGCAGGGGCTGGGCTGCACTCACAAATGGCCTGGAAGCAGAGTCCACTTGTTCTATTTAAATGGGGGCCAAACTGTGATTAAGCCTCACTTGTTGTGCTGAGAGAAATATCATTGGTAATACAATGGAATAACAATTCAAAGGAGGTGCATCAGAGCGGCACAATATATCAAATAACTATAATGGGCAAAATCTCACAATTTACATAATCGAGACCCCCATAACAATCCACCAACTCTCTGAACAGGTGAGAAGTCTGAATGCAGGTCATGCTCAGTCACAGTGCACAGTTAAAGCTATCACTGAAACAATGAAAGTTTGTGTTAGAAGCTTATTTGTTAATACAAATGCATAGCAAAAAAAATCTATTTAAAAGTAAAATGCACTCATTGTAATTCAGTTTTGTCTAGCCTGTAAAATTGGATCGATAAAAAAAAGTTCAAATAATGTTCAAATTACACTTTTAAACTATGAAACTTGTTAAACATGTAAATTATAAAATTAAGCAAAATAATAAAATTATGCACATCTATACTATAAACGCGTTTGTAACGCGTCCGTCGCCGTCACCAGTTGCGCACGCATCCTCTCAAAAGAATCCACCTGGATGCAGCATAGGCAAATCCGAAGTGTTAAAAAAAAAAACACGCAACCGCCAGCACGAAACAACGAAAAAACACGTAACCGCCCACAAGAAATAAAAAACCTAACCGCCCGCACGAAGTATTAACAAACACTAAAACCGCCAACATCGCAAAATAATAAAGTAATTAACCCCTAATTCGCAAATAACATAATTAAAATATTAACCCCTAAACCGCCAACCCCCAACATCGCAATAAACCTAATCAACCTATTAACCCCTAAACCGCCAACCCCCCACATCGCAATAAACCTAATTAACCTATTAACCTCTAAACCGCCAAACCCCCACATCGCAATAAACCTAATTAACCTATTAACTCCTAACCCACCAACCCCCACATCGCAATAAACCTAATTAACCTATTAAGCCCTAAACCGCCAAACCCCCACATCGCAATAAACCTATTAATTACTAATCCCCCTAACCTAACACCTCCTAAATAAACCACAATACTAAGTTATACTTTGTGACGGATCCCCTGCTACCCCAACTGGGTAGCTCCGCCGAAGCGATCTTCCAAAACCTGGAACCAGCTGCTATGTAGCGGAGAGAGAGTGATTTCAGCAATCCCCACCCATATAACTAGACAACTAGCATTTAGGTGGAACAAGAAGAACATTTTATTGGGACAAACTCACAACATTTATACAGAAACACATCTTGATAAGACACTGGACAATCCCACAATTTTCCCGCCATTCCTGCCCCTCCAGACAGACCGGCGCCTCCATAGCAGCCACAGTCCCACAGAATCCCAGGACCCATGGGTGGCAGTTTCAGGGTGATCCCTGGAGAACTGCAACATTTCCAGGATTTCATTTGAAAGCTCTTGGTCCCCAGATGCCACACTCCACAAAGCGGCATGATTCGTTACTGGGGAACGGCGATACAGTCCGTTGAAGTTATGAGGGTAGGGGTATCCAAAACCCCCGGTTTCCAAAGGAGCTCCTCTCCGGTAATACCCCCACCTCTTGTCCTCCCTAGGGGTTACCGATCCCCAAAAGAGCGTAGCTCTGGGGCAAAGGGCCGCTAGAGTGACCAGGGGTAAAGTTAGCGGGTGTCCTGCTGTTCTGTGGCCGACCGGGAGTTCCAGGAGCCCAGCCAGCCTGAAAAGGGTTAGGCGGGTGTCTGTTGTGAGGTGGCTGACCAGGAGTTCCAGGAGCCCGGCCAACCTAGGAGGGTTTTTCCAGTCAGAGACCAGATCTTCACTGACAATTAGGAACACAAAAACAAGCAAACAAAGACTCCTAGAGATCGCAGTTGCTCTGAGGAGCCCAAATCCGCTGAGAAACAACAGGAGTGGGGTAGTAGGGGGGGTAGGGGTTTAACCCTTGCAGTCCGGTGCCCGTGACATACTTAAAATAATAAAACCTAACATTAAATTACAAAAAAATTATCTAAAATTACAAAACATAAAAAACTCTAAAATTACAGAAAAATATAAACAAAATGATCAAAAATAAAAAAATTAAACCTAATCCCTATGAAAAATAAAAAGCCCCCCCCCCAAATAAAAACACCCCCTAATCTAAACTAAACTACCAATAGCCCTTAAAAGGGCCTTTTGTAGGTCATTGCCCCAAGTTAAACAGCTCTTTTACATTTAAAAAATACTAAGTCCCCACTAACAGTAAAAAAAAAACACCCAGCAAATCCCCCAAAATAAAAAAACATACCTCTAAAAAAACCTAAACTACCCATTGCCCCTAAAGGGGCATTTGTATGGGCATTCAGCTCTTTAACTGCCCTTAAAAGCGCAATCAGCTCTTTTCCAGCCCAATAAAAATCCCTAATCTTAAAATAAAAAAAATAAAAAATCCTTAGACTAAGCCCCAAATAGGTACTCACAGTTCCTGAAGTCGGGAGGAGAAGGTCTTCTTCCAAGCGGCTCCATCATCTTCTATCTTCATCCGGCACAGAGCGGCAGTGTGGAGCTGGTTTCCCCAATGCGTGAATCCTCAGCGGCGGTCCTCAACAGCTGCGGTCCTCGGGACAGAGGGATAGAGACAGGGATAGAGGGACAGGGGCAGAGGGATAGGGACAGAGGAATAGGGATAGAGGGATAGGGACAGAGGGATAGGGACAGAGGCATAGGAATAGATGGATAGGTATATTTCTTTCATTAAACATTTTGTACACAAGCTTTACCACTAGTCTTATAATAAATACAAACTAATGTAGAAATATAAATGCAGCACATACAAAAAATAAGCACTTTAATTTCATCATTTGATACTTACCGGTATTTACTAATTCCCTGTAGATTTCAAATTTATACTAAATCTAACTATTTAGAAAAAGACTGAATTATCTATCTCCCTGTGTAACCCTTTAAACTACATGACTTACAATGTCTAATATCTAACAGGCCTTTCTTTATTTAAGCATTAACTACTTATCATCTCCTCTCCTGGGTATAGCTATGTAGTCTATGAGTAGCTATCTTAGGGCTAGATTATGAGTGCAGCGGTATTAATTATTATTAACTCTGCTAGAAGTAAGCTTTTTTGCATGCGTCAGATAACACGCATATTACAAGTTGAAAGTAAAAAGTTTGCAAAAAGCAGAACTTGCAATATCGCAATCGTGTTAACGTTTTCTTCCATAGACTTCAATGGAGGACGAAAAGTGGAAAAAACCTTACACCCTACTTACACATAAACCCCGATTATGTTTAACCAAGTGTGCTAACCCAACAGGAAATATTGCTATTTCACATTCAAATGTTCTTCACATTCAAATGTTTACACCGCTGACTACATAACACAGCCTACTACTGGGAACAGTCTTGACAAAGGTCCCTGCGAGGACCAAAACGTTGACTGAATTTATGAAATAATAAAGATTATGCTATTTAAGACCTGTGTGTGCCTCTTCTCTACTAAAGTTTCTAACTATCTACCATAGAGTGCACCCAGGCATTTCTACGTACAGTGAGTGCTTGGATCCACAAACCAGACTATATATATATATATGATGTTTTAGGTAAAAAATATATTTATACCTATATGTAAAGATGATTATATATATATAGGTATAATATATACAGATATATACAGTAATATCTATTTAAAAGTACAAATAACATATTCCCCTATGTGCAGAACAATATAATTTTAAATATTTACAGTAAATACATACACATTATTAAATATGAATATTGCATAAAAATGATTTTACATGTTTTAAGCTACATAACTGCAAAGGGCTCCAATGCACTTTTATATATGTCTAGATATGTATACATATGTATTTATGTTTTTAAGTTTTGATAGAGAGAGGTTATACTTTAATTCAAATTATTTAAATTACCTTGTACAAGTTATGGTGCTAGCCCTTTAAATTAGATATCAAAACACAGTCAAAAGGGAGATTTTTTAAAGGGAAGAGGTTACTCCTCCCTTTTTAAAAGAAAGGGAATCTGCACTCTTTTTTTTATTCTTGAAAGATATTTTTTATTTATATAATCTTTGTTCAATCCATTAATTAAACGCACTCACAGTGACATAATTACATCAAACCCAAAACAATACAGTACAAGGTGATGGTTCCTACTGACTATAGAGCATGCTCTTGTGTTTTAAATCTATGTGTTTTAAATCTACTCAGTGAGCCCTGACAAACAGAAGGGGGCAAAACGCATATGTCGTTGGAAGAAAAAAAAATTGTTTTCCAAAGGCTGTAGGAGCAAAAAGACTTTTGTGAGCAAACAATTGATTGCCAGTTTAATAACAAGCCAAGTCTGCTGGTGGAGGCTAGAATTTCTAGCAAAAGATACAAAGATTTCCAGATAATGATACTGCGTAACCAATCCTGGGGAGAGGGAGCGGAGTAATTAGAACAACAGGTGAAACCTTGACACGTGTAATCCCTACACGCTATCATTCACGCTACCAGATGAAGGAGGTTAAAAACTACCATTGAGAAATACACTCGTTTGGATACGAGCTCCCGGCAATGGGAGGCCAGGAAGGCACTGAAGGAGCTTGATCTACAAACCTTGCTAAGGGCAGCTGAGCATTAAGGTACTCTGTAACTCTGATTACCCTAAGTTTCTTGGATACCCCAAGTGCGGTTGTGACCGTAAGATTGTTTTTGGTACCAATATACAGCTCATGGAGCATGGTTTTAAAAGGGACTGCAGCCCTTTAAAATTTGCAAGCAGACATTGCTCTAATATAGCAGGACTCTGAATAAAGGGGACTGGTTTTCATGTATGCTATTTGTAATAATATTGGTTAATAAAACAGTCTGATGTTGGTTAATAGATTTAAAGTATAGAGCAGAGTGGTATGCAGTATGATGTGTCTAAAGTATATTTGTGCTTAGGATTGAATAGCCTGGGATCGTTATACCAGCTTAGACCGGGCTTATGTCTGCATAGATTAAAACACAAGAGCATGCTCTATAGTCAGTAGGAACCATCACCTTGTATTGTTTTGGGTTTGATGTAATTATGTCACTGTGAGTGTGTTTAAGTAATGGATTGTAGCAAAATGAAGGAACAAGGCACCAGCCGTTGGATATTAAAAGTTCAAAATGTATTGGTACAAGTTAAAAATCGGATACCAAAGGTATATAAAACATGTGTTATCATAGCTAATAGAACATCAGCCAGATGCAGCTGATGCGTTTCGGCTCTAGGCCGTAATCAAAGCTGTTAAATCTTAAAATGTAGAACCGCCATTTAAAGGTACAAACAGATGCCTATTGGATGATTGATTTCAATTACCTATCAACATTTGCAATTCACAGAAGGTTTAACCCTCAAACCACTGAAAGGATAAATACATACAAGAAATAGGAGAATGACTTGCAAAATAGATATTGTTAATACACATATGCGAACATATTAAAAAACGTAAATCTTGCATAAAAATTGTATTCTGTTTATGAAGCTATCCAAGGTGTCAAACTATTTTTACAAGCGCTAATACTTGTCAGTTGGACATTTGGATTACAGCCCTCAGTCGTGACTGTATGTGGCCTTTCTTGAGGAGTGGCTTTTTTCTTGCAACCCTCCCATACAAGTCACATTTGTGGAGAATTTGTGATATTGTTGTCACATGCGCAAAATGACCACTCTTTCTGACTTGTGCCTGTACACAACATTATCCAGAAGATCTTTTGACAGTGTCTTGCCACCCATAGTTGATCGTTTGCTTCAGTTGCGCTACCAGGGACTGAGATGCTCCAGGAAAGCTCTTTTCATGCTGAGCTAATGAATATGCCCACAGATGATCACAGTTGAAGGTCAAATGGCTTTGTGTGTGCTATTAAGAAGGTGATTAGCTACACCTGATTGAGTTTACAAGTCATTTTAGGAGGGGGTGATCCTTTTTCCAACTCAGTGATTCTGTTTTTGAATTGTCTTTATTTTTGCCTGACATGTTGGTGCTATATCTTTCACTTGGATGTTATAAGTTGCACTGAATAATTACAACTGGATAAACAAAAACTGTGTCTGTCTTTATTTAAGGCTACAAAACAACAAAATGGGATTATTTTCAATACCCACTGTATGTGTATATACTTATACCTGCATATCTATTCCAATAGATATATAGGTATAGATATGTATTTTCCATGAACAGTATCAGATATATACAGTATATATATATATATATATATATATATATATATATATATATATATATATAATAAAAATTACATTATTTTCTATGTGAAGAGCATAGGAATGTTAAATATGTGTTTTGCGCATATCATTTCTCAATTAAGATCTTATTGCGGTTTGGTTAGCACCAATGAAAATTTAGGATTCTTAAGGAGCGTTACTGAAATATTACATATAAAATATTAAAAAAATAATATAAATTATTAAAAATTATTAAACATACTGTAAAATAGTCTAACTATATATTTTACAGTATGTTAACTCATTTTTAATCATTTATATTAGTTTTTTAAATATATTATATGTAATATTTCAATAACGTGCATTAAGAATCCTAAATTTTCATGTGCGCTAACCTTAAAGCGTTAAGATCTAAATTAAAAACAAGATGCGCAAAATGCATAGTTTACATTCCTTTGTCCTTCACATAGAAAATATGATTTTTATTATTAAATATATATTTCTATATAGATATCTGATACTGTTCATGTAAAATACATATTTATACCTAATATCTAAATGAGTAGATAAGAAGGTATAGGTATCTACACACATATAGACGTACCTCAGAGATATTGCGGGTTCGGTTCCAGACCACCGCAATAAAGCGAATGTAGCAATAAAGTGAGTCGCACTAGTTTTTCTGTTTCCCAGTGCATATAAAAGTTATGCAAAAAGTTAAAAAAGAAAAGTGGATATGCAAAATAAGCAGTATCCAAAAGACCAGGGGCCAATAACACTCACTTATCAAAAATAAATTACTGAGACTGAGACAGTGGAGTAATATGCAAAATTAGTAATTCATGTAATCATAAAAATGTATATTAAAAACCAACATATATTAATACAAAATTATTAATACTTTCTCACTGTTTCTGTTTGCATATAAAAGTTATATTTACACTATACTGTAGTGCAATAGCATTATGTCTAAAAACACAACCTTATTTAAAATATACTTTATTGCTAAAAAAAATGCTAACCTTCAACTGAGCATTCAGTTAGTCACAATCTTTTTGCTGCTGGTGTGTATATATATATATATAGGTGTGTATATATGTGTATTCATGTGTATTTATGTGTTTATTTGTGTATATATGGAAATATGGCACAGATAGACTTGCTCTACACAGGGTTGTCAGAAACCTTCAATTTGTAAAAAGAGCAATATCTGCGAAGCGCAATAAAGTGAAGCGCAATAAAACGAGGTATGCCTGTACATAGAAGTATGTATTTAAGAATAAAAAGGACATTATCCTTTAAGTGAATAGCATTGGAATGTTAAATATGTACAGTAAATAAACAGATTAACACAAATAGATAAATACATATGTACACACATTGAGCCTGTGGAGGGGGTGTGAGCCCCGAAACGTTGCTCTGTCTGTACTGCTACTGCTACCCATGAAGTAAATAGTTTTGGATTTCAAATTTTTGAGTGTCTGCCTGTTCTTCATCATTATATACATATGTACACACATATATATATATATATATATATATATATATATATATATATATATATATATATATATATATATATATATATACACACACACACACATATATATATATATATATATATATATATATATATATATATATATATATATACACACACACACACACAATCACACACACATATATAAATATAAATATATATATATATATATATATATATATATATATATATATATATATATATATATATATATATATATATATATATATATATATATATATATATATATGTATCTGTATGTTAAAGCCCTTTGCAGCCCTTTTGTTCTAACACCCGAGATCCCATATCTTTGAACGCTTTTAACTATTTCTTGCAATTTTTTGCAGACAGTGTTATTATGAGTGTAACTGTAGTTTTAAATGTATTTTTGATATTTTTTGTGACACTTTTTATTTGAGCCTAACATTTAACCAGAGCATTGAGGTTGCACTATGCTGACGTGCGCTAAATGAAATGGCACTCGAGCGAATGACTTTACTTTTAACTTGTAATATGTGCGCTACTTCTGATGCTCACAAACACCCGCGATAAACCCCTTATTGCTCGCACGTAACAGCTAGCGCTCCACTAGTAATCTGGCCCTTAGCTAGACTAATGAGTTTAGCCAGCTATATTTATGTAGCTACAGCTGAAAAAAAAAAACTTTAAGATTAATTTACTTATCTGAATTACTTTGCCACATTAACAAAATACTGAGAATATGCATTTAATTATGCATAATGTCATTGCTAGATAGTTTTGATGTTGAAAGGTTCAAGAGATTTTTACATTCCATAAAGGATGAACTTAAGGATATTGTATTCTAAGAAATAATTGTATCTTGGATCTCAGTGAGAACATTCACCTTCCTGCATTTAGCTCTGATAAAGAAAATATTATAATGAAATGTTACTAATTAGGTGCTTCTGTTTGTCAAAACAGTATTTGAAACTATACATACAGTAGCTGACTCTGCACTTCTCAGTAGACAATAGCCATGAACTCTTAGCATTCCTCTGCTTAGTTTTTATCTTTCAAGAAAAACGTAAAGTATGCATCAATCTTTACTAATATATAAATATGCTTACACACAGGCACTTAATCTTAATTACTTAGATTAACTAAATTACATGAAGCAACCAAGGAACAAAGGAAGTCTACAGTGTAAAAATGCACTTATATGTAAAAAAAAGTCCACAGTGTAAAAATGCACATATATGTAAAAAAAAAGTTCACAGTGTAAAAATGCACATATATGTAAAAAAAAGTCCACAGTTTAAAAATGCACATATATGTAAAAAAAAAGTCCACAGTGTAAAAATGCACAAAGTGCTATATCTTTTATCAAGACAGAAGGAAAAAGGAAACAATATAAAGTACAGTTTATATTCCAAAATTGAAATGTGCTGATTTGGCATTAAGCTAAGCTGTACACCACTAACACAAGTTAAAATTACATTATAGGAAATTAGATAGTCAAATGTCAAAAAATATAGTCACAATGGGCCATAGCCTTAATTAACAATTATATAAATATTTATCATAGTGTTTGTGGAAATGAAATAACTACTGAAATAATCCTAAAAAGGTAATACCAAAATATAAATTGCAATATCACAAGACAAAGGGAGAAGGATAACTATTAAAATATAGGTGTTTTGTAAAGTATTTAAGTAAAGGTGTGCAATCATATCACCCTAAACATTCACATACACCAAAGTATAAGTCAAACTTGTCTGTTTGCAGAGTTAATTAATGATCCTATTACTCCCATACATAACAAGTAAAGAATACACATCCACCAATGTTAGTTATAGTGATTTACCTACTATGTTATTGATTTCCTTTAGATTCAATTGCTTAAACAAAAAATGCAACAACTTGTGACATCCTTCTGAAGAAGCACGTGTATGAAACACGTGTTGGGGTGTTTTGCATTTGAAGTTTCATCTCCTTTTTATGTGTGTGTGACTGAACTATAATCAAGTAAGGGAAGTTATGGATGGGGAATCTAGATAAAGTTAAACATAATATAGCTCCCAGATTGTAGGAGTTTGGCCTATGGTTGAGTTTAGAATATATGGGGATTATGAATAAATGTTTTTACTAAAAACTCTATGTTTAATACCATCCATTTAATACTGTATAATCATCTTCAGGCCCCCGGCATCTAGGAATATTCGTCACAGATAGGTACTGTGTTAATATTTTTACAAACTAGTCACAATGGGGTCTATTTATGAAGCAGCAGAAGCTGCTTCCAACCCTCTCCGCTTAAGATCTGACTGAAGCGAAAGTTAAGTTAGATTATGTCTGTCCGCACCTACATAAATAGATAGGCTTACCAGAAGTCCCACTTTTACTGGGATTGTCCCGGTTTGGAGGTGCTGTCCCAGTGTCCCACCCAGTTGTTCATTCTGTCCCAGTAGGGTTGCCACCTCCAGGTTTCAAATCATGTATCCACCTGAAACCCAGACACATTATTCAAAATGACTGAACTGTGGCTCTCCAGCATAGTTGGATGCTGGTACTTTGTTACATACAGCCCTTCTTAGCTTAACGTTCGTGTCCTTCAAAGTTTACATTTAGTAATACAGGCTGAGTGAGCTGCATAGGGTTTTTTAATTTTGTAGTACTACTTGGTTTATTTTTCTAAGCATGTAACACCCCCCGACCCTTGGTGTCATTGCCGGTAATACACCTTTAGGGGAATCATATGGGTATGACTAGGAAGTACAGACAGGCAGGATTTTTGGCCTGGATCTTGCTTTACTTCGTGCAGAATAGCATTTTGGCTATAATCTTCCTGCATTATGGTATAGAGTAGCCTATTAAACAGCTTTAGCAGGTACGTGTTTCTTTTTTTACTTTCATTCAATGTTGTATTTATGCCTTATCAGTATTTGGCTCTGTTCCTTAATTAGACACATAAAACACATATTACACTGCAGATATTAAATTGTGAAAGTGATAATTATGCTTGATGTTTGGCATTATTTAGAATCTGAGATTTAGATTAATGATTTATTTGCCATGACAACGTAATGGTGGCTTTTTCACTAGGGGTGGTGTTATGGTCTATTTAAACTGTGTGATTCACTTGTTTGACTGAGGAAGGGTAGAGTATCCACAAAACATTACACACATAAAAGCTACTACTTTAAAAGGACCAGTAATTGCCACGCCCCCTTGACCACGCTCCTGACCACACCCCCACTGGCACCGCACCGGGTGGTCCCAGTTTCACCTCTAAAAATTATGGTAAGCCTATAAATAGACCCAAATTTGTGTAGTGCACAGGACATATACTATATGTTAATAATACACGGCATATATAGAAATGCTGACTATTGCACCATGTACCAGAATAAAGTGCATTAAAATGTATTACCTACATAAAGATTGCAGTAGGCTTGCTGACATAGCACTTATATGAAGATTGCTTCTAGCAATTGCAGATTATCAAGTAAAACAGTAAAGATAGTTCTTGCTTCCAGAGGAGTCATTCATTTTCTTAACATTTAAACAACTGTCATTTGTGATACTCCTCAGGTATACATATGGAAGAGATTAGCCTCTGTTTAGGAGCCAATATTAACCGCCTACTCATTTTAAACCTCCTTTGTAGATTGGGACTCAGCTTTTACCCAACAAATAGCTGAAGGCTACTCTGAATTACATGGCAGACTCAATGACAAAAGAGATTGCATATCATAAATGATATCACCTAAGCTCATTTGTACATGATGAGAACATGAAAATGAAAATTATTTCTATCATGCATATAAAACAGAAACAATTAAATAGTTAGGTTACAGAAGTTGAAACTGATAATATAACTAACTAACCCATTTCCCAATTTTGCATAACCAACACGGTTATATCAATATACTTTTTACCTCTGTGATTACCTTGTATCTACGCCTCTTCAGATTGTTCCCTTATTTTAGTTCTTTTGACAGACTTGCATTTTAGCCAACCAGTGCTGACTCAACTCATAAATAACTTCACGAGAGTGAGCACAATGTTATCTATATGGCACACATGAACAAGCACTGTCTAGCTGTGAAAACCTATGACAATGCACTGAGATAAGAGGTGGCCTTCAAGGGCTTAAAAATTAGCATAAGTCTACCTAAGTTTAACTTTTAACAAAGCATACCAAGAGAACAAAGCAACATACACAACATTTTGTTACCAAACATAAATTGAAAATATTATAAAACAATATGCTCCGGCAGGATTCAAATTATGGGTAAATTATTAATACGGTTTGGGCTAGATTTACTTCTGGCGGTGTTATCGTGGCACTTTGATTTTTAAATGCATCTTTTTTTATGTTCTTTGTTTCTTTCACTGTGTGAAAAATGTACACTTCTTATGTTTTACACTTACTTTATAAAAATGTTTTTTTTTATATAGGCTCATTTTATTGGCATCATGAGGATTATTTTTGACCAATCTAATTTTTTACTTTAAGTTAGAGAACAGAATACTTGATTGAAGTCTCACTTGTGTGTTTTTCACAATGACAAATCTTATTTGCTTGTGTAAAATCTATATGGTTTCCTTTGTTTATTCTTGTAGTGGATGGTGGTCTAATTATATGTAGGTTTATGACAGTTTAAATCGATAAACCTTTTTTATGCTTCATCTCTGTTCTATAGCAATATTGTGTGGGTTCTAATCTATCATTTATTTTTCTTTTTTTTAAATCTGTTCAATTTCTACTTAAATATTTAGTATATTTAAGTCAGTTGTTTATTTTTTTTGCTATGAAACATTGATTAGAAAAATACATGTGACATGATTTTGTTTCATATACTGTATGCTTTTGGCATTCCAAAAACTCCATCTCTGCAATACAATGATTAAATGTAATATTGTGAATTAAGAAGTATATATATTTTTTAACTTTACAATATAATCTCTTAAACCTATTTAAGATTACCAGAATTAAGCATGGCAGTTCTTCATAGAGGATAACAAGTTTGCCTTTATTTTCAATGCCTGTTTTTAATTGGTTAAGCTATGGTGATATTAGCTCTAAAAATCATTGTTGTAGGAGATATTCTATATATAACATTGCAATTGGTGAGTTTTTGACCACCATGCTACAAGAGTAAATTGTCAAGAATGATGTTCTATGAAGTTCTTCCAAGAAGAAAATATGGTGCAGGAACAATCTAATTAGGTGGTATCAGTCATGTCTTATCACAGCAAATTGTAATCTCCAGCTCTGTTTTGATCCCCTAGAGCAGTGATTTTTAACCTTTTTTTTGCCGTGGCACAATTTTTTATATAAAAAAATCCTGTGGCACACCACCATCCCAAAATTTTTAAAAAATCACACATTGTAGCCTAATACAGCATATATATATAAACACATACACACAAACACACACATACTGTATGTATTGTGCTGTTATGCCATGCCTCCAACAAACTACCCTTGCACTGTGAGTAAAAAACAAGCAAAGTTTAAAAAATGTCACACTGTTGTAAGTCTGCCGTGGCACACCTGAGGATCTCTCACGGCACACTAGTGTGCCACGGCACACTGGTTGAAAAACACTGCCCTAGAGACACTTGTGTTACAACATTTGCTCACTTTATAAATAAACTAGCTGGATTTTTTTTGCATAGAACATATTTGGCCTAGATTTAATAACCCCCCTTTGTGAAACTACTATCACGCAGAAAAACATTGCAACTGGCTAATTACAGAATTCATAAAGATTTGTTCTTGTTGTCACCTCCATGGCTTGTGGGTTTAGATTCATTATAATGAAATGAGTCATCTCTATCTTGTAACCCTTCACTTTTCTCTGCATAGAATGAGTTTGACTGTTTGGTTACTGCATCACAAAAACTACTTACAAATCAATCACATTAAAATGAAAGAAAAACCATCCGCAAAACAGTCCATTCTGACATATGCACAAAAGATAACTTAAAAAGTAAAAAAAATCAAGGCAACTTTGTCAGATTAGAAATAGTGTGACACAATCACAATATGAGACCTGAGCACGCCCCCAAAAAGGCAAAATGGTAACTGCTAAGTCTCCAAGACACCTCTCTTTATCTAACAAGGCTATGTTTTTACAACAAAACAGAAATGCAATTATTCTACACTTACAAACATTTCCATATATGATCTTTCTGAAGTTGTCACAGTTGTAATTAACCATTTAGCAATAGGTTCTCATTTCATGGGTTAGGCACTTAAAGTAAATAGCAGGAACGTAATCTGTAGAAATATTGGGAAAGTAATGCTCAATGAATTTTGAACATGTTCTCGCCTTCACAACAAAGAACCCCTGCAAACTCAGAAGCATCACCTTGGCCAAAGTCACTTTTAGCCCTAATTCTGTGTGACATGATCAGCAGGAGGCTGTGACAATCCAGGCACTCCTGGCACCCCAAGTACCCCACTGCATCTGTTTGTGTCAGTTGTTGATCATAAACAAAATGTTTTTCATCACTGATTTTCTTACAAAATTAAAAGGATGTAGAATTGCTATAATATAGACAGACATTAGACAGATAGACAGGCAGATGAATAGCTAGATGGACAGATATAGATAGATTAGATAAATATACAGACAGAAAGGGCACCATAGAAAATATCTTTAAAATATTTTAAAATAAACCATCTCTTTTAAAAAGTAATTCAGACACCATGTCAACCTGTTTCCAGATTAAAATATGTAATTGGGCTTTCACATTATGGCCTTTGTGTAGTATAATGCTGGTTTTATGACGCATGGCTAGAATACATTTATATGCATGCATTAGTCAGAGTGTTAAAAATAGAATCAATAGGTAGTTTATTTTTTATTTTTTTTCCAAATATGTTTGTGGTGTTAAAAGGGCCAGTGACTGCTAGGCATTTGAGAAAACTGTTGTGATAATACACAGACTGTCATATAGTTAGTAATTTAACTCTGATTGGCAATGACGCCCCCAGCCTATTCAACAAACAACAGTATAAAGAGAAACACTCATTACGTAGCCGGCAACAGCACTTGCTCACCCTAAATAAGATACATGAATTAAAACATGCATTAATACATGAAATTGCTTAACAGGCATCCTTGAGAAGATTGGCACACCTGAAACCTCTCAAAGAGATAAGAGTTGTCAAGCTATATGAGACTTAAGTACTTCTACGGAATACTATATAAACCTATAAGATGCACATTGATCGATTGCAGACCATTTGTACATTGATAGAGTTGAATAATGTGCATCTCCTGAAAAGGAACCTTTTGATTTCGTCCTAAGAACCTCATTGGTACAATCTATGGTTCTCAGGACACTGCATACACTTCCCCATGAAAAAAAGCCCCTTGTTACAGCATCATTATGAGGAGTAGGGTTAAAAATGAATATCTGGTTCTATGCTCTCATAGTCAAAAAGAAATGTCCCAGTACCTTAGAAAAATGTATTGAGTCAATCCACTAGCAAGTCCCTTGGATAACTGAAAACTGCCAGATAGTGTATGTAGGCCACAGTTCTTGGAAACGCAGGTACAAATTTGCTAGCATGAGATATTGAATCTAAATACTTGAGTAACTTACACAGAACAAATACATTTTGGTGAATCAACCAATATGTCTCCACTTTTTCCACATCCAGTTACCAAAACCATTTTATGCAGTATAAACAGTGCTCTGAGTCTTTTGGCTAGTCACAATTTTCTTACCACCCTGTGCATTGTCCTTCTTTTCCCTTTCCTGGAAAAGTCTCTGCCACATCTCGACCATCCACTCATCTCCCTTTTATTGACCAAGCTTCAGTATGTGTATCAACCACTCGCTGCTATTACCATGGGCCAGACACTGGTCTTGGCTTTGTGTCATGACTCACTCATTCAAAATTAAACTATGTGAATATTTAAGCTGTGAGGCTATGATTACGGCTTCTGCCGAAACGCGTAAGCCGGTCTGACACACAGTACCCCATTACTGCTCCATGCTTGCTGATGAACTTTTAATTTTGTCCAATAAAGAAGAATTTTTATTTTGATGAAACCATGGATTCCTGTTCGTATTTTCTGCTGCTTTGTTTGCCTGCTACTCGGTTCTCATCTTTGGGACAGCAGGCTTTGATTCCATTGGCTGTTTGGCTCCCCTGTGACCCAGTGACGTAAGACGCCGGAATCCACTCCACCAGCGGCTTCAGATGTGGCCATCGCATGAAGGGATATCGTACTCTATACGGACGCCAGGATTACCCGGAGTAGATCCATGAGTAGGCACAGCACATGACTGAGCTTTACCTGTATCAGGGACTCTCACTGCGACTGAGGCTGTAAGTTTGTATACCGCACACACAGGAGGTGAGATTTACTTGGGTGTATCTGCCTTTATTTCTCAGCTGTCAATTGCCCTTGGGTCACACAAGGGATCTGGGGAAGGATGTTTGTATTACTGTCAAGTGCCAAGAGGTTATTTCATGGATGACTATGTATAATATTATCCATCTGAGCTGTGGCTATTAGGCCAATTGTATTCATACAGCGTCAAGAGCACTTTTGACTTTCATTAAGAGACTCACGTTCCCCAGCCACTTGGATCTAGCGGTTAACCACACAGTGGTAATTGACTTTAATTGTGATTTTTTTTTCACACTGTGGAAACTGAGTATTAAGAAATTCCTTGTTACTTTTTTGTTTGAATATTCAAGCTGTCCAATTTTGCCACTCTTCCATAACTATATTAAGAGGTGAGAATGGTGTGGGATAAGCGCTCCAGCTAAGTAGAGCCAACCAGATTATTATGAAAAATAAAATGAAATAACAAGAGGAACTAATGATAATAAAAGAGAATTTTTATAGTGATTTAAGTAGATAACTAGTTAATGCATACAGAATATGTTAGCATATACTCAATTACATAAGATGCCGGCATCAGTAACAATCAAACATATTAATCATATTAAAAACAGAGAAATACAGCCGATATAAAATTTCTAAAAGGTTCCCTGAGTGTTTCTTAAAAATATATACGAATATGAATAAATTTGATAAAGGTAAATGACTCTTAGCACAGTGAAATTGGCTTGGCTAAATGTTACCAGTATTATTTTTAAGCAATGGAATATTTGGTCACAGTATTCAGTGGAGGCGTCTGATCTGTTCAGCCGTTAGGAGTAACTGTGAGTGATGGATCGGGAGGTGTGACGTCACGTCACCTGACTATTGTATTCCTCCAATCTCTGTGATATGCTTAAACACAACAAGTTTGAAATTTGTATCCAATTCTCAATTGTAACAAAGTATACTTGTTTATGTGGTGGTTAGTATCAATACTTGCAAGTGTCCAATGTCCAAAGAATCTGTCCAATTTTGAAAAAAACGGTTTGTTTTATCAGCAGTTCTGAATCCTATGGAGTGTTGATCCGTTTGGTTTTATGTCCGTTCTGAAATGTGAAACTTGTCCTTATCCAGAGAAGCTCCTAAGCACTTGGTTTTTAGTGTATATTAGGGCTATGATGGGAGCAAAGGAAGAAACAAGAGGGCACACAGGAATTATTCATACATCGATCTCAGTGTTGATTCAAGGAGATAGAAATGAACCTGTTTTTGTGCCAGTAAAACAATTGGTTACACACAGGAATTACTCATATGTCCTCCCTCTATATTAATCATAGAGATAGGGATGAACCTGTGGAGTGTAACACTACCAGTAATAAAATTCTGAATTGACAGGAGTAAGCAAATCTACGCGTTTCGGCAGTGTTAGCTGCCTTTATCAAGATGCTTACTTCATGAAATTACTGCCTTTTTATAAGGAGTGTTTGATTCAGGACAGGTGTGGTTAGAGGATAGTCTAAATTAACCCTTAAGTGCTTCTAAAGTGAATGTGTTGAAGTCAGTTTCATAGATAGATGAGGTACATCTTATTAAAAAGAATTTTTCAAAGACAATATTCCATCTAATTTCACTCATTAAGTGTTTTTGAAATGATTGCATTAGAATTAAATACATGAACAAAATACATAAACAGAATTGGAATATTGAATTAATGTTTAAATTTATGAGAAATCCCATCATTTCAGGTTTAATGTCTTGTAAACTATATATGAGAATGTGAAATTAAGTATAAAGATATAGTCACCTATATCTCAACATTATACTATAACCAGTTTTTCTTTAATGCAGTTTTTGTTGAAAGTGATTTTTATATATGTAAATCTACATTGCTCCAAAGGTTTTTTTCATTTTATTATAATAATCTTGCAAAATTGCAATATCAGGTTGTTCTTTAGTAAGCGCTAAATCAACTTGTCTATACGCTAAGGGGTAAGGGGAGGATGTGATACAAAGTAAAAGTTTTGTAGATATAGCTTCAAGACGCCTATTGTACAGTCTCGTTTATGTTTATTTCGATAGTGTATGAGTTCGATTTTTAGTGAAATAATATTTTATATGATAGATGTAATTTGGAATATGTGTTCAACTATTTTGTTTGTCTAGTAATTGTTTATAAGATAGAATTAAGATCAAAGGAACTATTAAGTCCCAATGGATGTACTGTTTTATATTCAAATATGAGTTCTGCTTCTTTTTTTAGGAGTACCTTTTCTATATTTCCCCCTCTCTTGTTAGGTCTAATTTTTTTCATTCCCCAACATTGAAAACATTTAAGGTCTCCATGGTGTATTTCAGTGAAATGTTTGTAAAGTATGGTTTTTGTGGTTTTATGTTCTATGTTCCAAATATGTTCTCTCATTCTATCTTTGAATGTGCGACTGGTTTGACCTATATAGAATAAATTACACGAACATCTTATGCAGTAAATTATATTTGAGTCGTTACATGTTATGGTGTCCTTGATTGTAAATGTAACCTGTTGGTTGATAAATGTTATCTTTTTAGTTTTATTACTATATCTACAGGATTTACACTTGTGACATGGATAGAATCCAAAAATTTGTTCTTTCTTTAAGTTCATATCTTTTGAATAATCATTTTTTGTTTTGAATTCACTTGGTGACAGATAGCTTTTGAGATTTTTAGCTTTTTTGAAAATGAGATCTGGGTGATTTTTAACTGTAGTTCCTAATATAGGATCCTTTTTGATATAGTGCCAGTGTTTTTGAAGGATGGTTTTTATTTCTTTGTGGTTTGAGTTATATTCAGTTATAAATGGAATAAAATTATTGACATTAGAAGGCATTGAATTATTTGTATATAAATTTTTTCTTTTGTTTGGTTGCTTTTGTAATAAGTTGGATCTATCAGTTTTTCTTACAGAAGTTATGGTTTCTTGGATTTTTTTCTGATTGTAACCTTTATCTGCAAATCTATTTAGTAGAATGTTACATTGTGAGTCATAAGATTCTATGTCTGAGCAGTTTTTTCTGACTCTCAGCATCTGACTTTTTGGGATGTTATCCTTCCACCTATTCAGATGGCAGCTTTGATAATGTATAAAATTATTTGAGTCTATAGTTTTGAAGTAGGTTTTGGTTTTAATTAAATTCTCTACTATCTCTACCTCAATGTCTAGAAAATGTATTGAACTAGTGCTGTGTTCATAAGTGAAAGTGAGGCCTACATCATTAGTATTCATGTCCTCAAGGAATAGTTCTAGAATTTCGTAGTCACCCCTCCAGACTAGGAAGATATCGTCAATAAATCTTTTATAGAGCACAAGGTGCGCTCCCCACACATCATTGGATAGAAAAGTTTCTTCAAAGAATCCCATAAATAGATTCGCATAGCTGGGAGCGAACCTTGTGCCCATAGCGGTACCCCTAGTCTGGAGGTAAAATTTGTCATTAAACATGAAACTATTGTTTTTTAAAATAAACTCAATGCTATCTAGAATAAATTTGTTTTGTTCTTGTAATAGATTGGGATCGTTATTTAAATAGTGTGCAATTGCTTCTAGCCCTAAATTGTGATTAATGTTCGTATATAATGAATTGACGTCACAAGTGACCATTATATAATTGTTTTGCCATTTAATTTCATTTAATACATTTAAAAAATGAGTGGAATCTTTTAAATGTGATGGTAGCTGTGTAACATAATTTTGAAGGTAATGATCAACATATTGGGAAAGGTTGGAGGATATTGATTCTATTCCTGATATAATGGGACGTCCAGGGGGTTTGGTGAGATGTTTATGAATTTTTGGCAGAAAATAAAATGTTGGATTTTTTGGAAAATTAACTTTAAGGAAATTGTATTCTGAATCTGTAATTACTCCTGATATTTTTGCCTTATCTAATAACAGATTGAGTTTCTTTTTCTGAGTTTCTATTGGATTGTTTTTAAGACTAGTGTACGTCGTGTTGTCATGTAGAAGCCTATATGATTCTTCCAGGTAGTATTGTACATCCATAATTACAATACCCCCGCCTTTGACGATATCTTCCTAGTCTGGAGGGGTGACTACGAAATTCTAGAACTATTCCTTGAGGACATGAATACTAATGATGTAGGCCTCACTTTCACTTATGAACACAGCACTAGTTCAATACATTTTCTAGACATTGAGGTAGAGATAGTAGAGAATTTAATTAAAACCAAAACCTACTTCAAAACTATAGACTCAAATAATTTTATACATTATCAAAGCTGCCATCTGAATAGGTGGAAGGATAACATCCCAAAAAGTCAGATGCTAAGAGTCAGAAAAAACTGCTCAGACATAGAATCTTATGACTCACAATGTAACATTCTACTAAATAGATTTGCAGATAAAGGTTACAATCAGAAAAAAATCCAAGAAACCATAACTTCTGTAAGAAAAACTGATAGATCCAACTTATTACAAAAGCAACCAAACAAAAGAAAAAATTTATATACAAATAATTCAATGCCTTCTAATGTCAATAATTTTATTCCATTTATAACTGAATATAACTCAAACCACAAGGAAATAAAAACCATCCTTCAAAAACACTGGCACTATATCAAAAAGGATCCTATATTAGGAACTACAGTTAAAAATCACCCAGATCTCATTTTCAAAAAAGCTAAAAATCTCAAAAGCTATCTGTCACCAAGTGAATTCAAAACAAAAAATGATTATTCAAAAGATATGAACTTAAAGAAAGAACAAATTTTTGGATTCTATCCATGTCACAAGTGTAAATCCTGTAGATATAGTAATAAAACTAAAAAGATAACATTTATCAACCAACAGATTACATTTACAATCAAGGACACCATAACATGTAACGACTCAAATATAATTTACTGCATAAGATGTTCGTGTAATTTATTCTATATAGGTCAAACCAGTCGCACATTCAAAGATAGAATGAGAGAACATATTTGGAACATAGAACATAAAACCACAAAAACCATACTTTACAAACATTTCACTGAAATACACCATGGAGACCTTAAATGTTTTCAATGTTGGGGAATGAAAAAAATTAGACCTAACAAGAGAGGGGGAAATATAGAAAAGGTACTCCTAAAAAAAGAAGCAGAACTCATATTTGAATATAAAACAGTACATCCATTGGGACTTAATAGTTCCTTTGATCTTAATTCTATCTTATAAACAATTACTAGACAAACAAAATAGTTGAACACATATTCCAAATTACATCTATCATATAAAATATTATTTCACTAAAAATCGAACTCATACACTATCGAAATAAACATAAACGAGACTGTACAATAGCCGTCTTGAAGCTATATCTACAAAACTTTTACTTTGTATCACATCCTCCCCTTACCCCTTAGCGTATAGACAAGTTGATTTAGCGCTTACTAAAGAACAACCTGATATTGCAATTTTGCAAGATTATTATAATAAAATGAAAAAAAACCTTTGGAGCAATGTAGATTTACATATATAAAAATCACTTTCAACAAAAACTGCATTAAAGAAAAACTGGTTATAGTATAATGTTGAGATATAGGTGACTATATCTTTATACTTAATTTCACATTCTCATATATAGTTTACAAGACATTAAACCTGAAATGATGGGATTTCTCATAAATTTAAACATTAATTCAATATTCCAATTCTGTTTATGTATTTTGTTCATGTATTTAATTCTAATGCAATCATTTCAAAAACACTTAATGAGTGAAATTAGATGGAATATTGTCTTTGAAAAATTCTTTTTAATAAGATGTACCTCATCTATCTATGAAACTGACTTCAACACATTCACTTTAGAAGCACTTAAGGGTTAATTTAGACTATCCTCTAACCACACCTGTCCTGAATCAAACACTCCTTATAAAAAGGCAGTAATTTCATGAAGTAAGCATCTTGATAAAGGCAGCTAACACTGCCGAAACGCGTAGATTTGCTTACTCCTGTCAATTCAGAATTTTATTACTGGTAGTGTTACACTCCACAGGTTCATCCCTATCTCTATGATTAATATAGAGGGAGGACATATGAGTAATTCCTGTGTGTAACCAATTGTTTTACTGGCACAAAAACAGGTTCATTTCTATCTCCTTGAATCAACACTGAGATCGATGTATGAATAATTCCTGTGTGCCCTCTTGTTTCTTCCTTTGCTCCCATCATAGCCCTAATATACACTAAAAACCAAGTGCTTAGGAGCTTCTCTGGATAAGGACAAGTTTCACATTTCAGAACGGACATAAAACCAAACGGATCAACACTCCATAGGATTCAGAACTGCTGATAAAACAAACCGTTTTTTTCAAAATTGGACAGATTCTTTGGACATTGGACACTTGCAAGTATTGATACTAACCACCACATAAACAAGTATACTTTGTTACAATTGAGAATTGGATACAAATTTCAAACTTGTTGTGTTTAAGCATATCACAGAGATTGGAGGAATACAATAGTCAGGTGACGTGACGTCACACCTCCCGATCCATCACTCACAGTTACTCCTAACGGCTGAACAGATCAGACGCCTCCACTGAATACTGTGACCAAATATTCCATTGCTTAAAAATAATACTGGTAACATTTAGCCGAGCCAATTTCACTGTGCTAAGAGTCATTTACCTTTATCAAATTTATTCATATTCGTATATATTTTTAAGAAACACTCAGGGAACCTTTTAGAAATTTTATATCGGCTGTATTTCTCTGTTTTTAATATGATTAATATGTTTGATTGTTACTGATGCCGGCATCTTATGTAATTGAGTATATGCTAACATATTCTGTATGCATTAACTAGTTATCTACTTAAATCACTATAAAAATTCTCTTTTATTATCATTAGTTCCTCTTGTTATTTCATTTTATTTTTCATAATAATCTGGTTGGCTCTACTTAGCTGGAGCGCTTATCCCACACCATTCTCACCTCTTTATCGTATAGTCTGTAATTGGAGATTTTATCAGACCATATTAGGGATTCAAGCACAGAAACCTTTTCCTGATTAGCACTCACACCACCCTTTGTTTGTTTGTTTATCCATAACTATATTAACCAATACAGCTGTATTGCTCATTGCTAGATAGTTTCAGCTTTGCATGCCCCAGGATTTCTTCTCACCTGTTGTTAGTGCTAGCAGTTTGACTTTAACTACTGCTATTCCAGTTCAGTTTTGCTGCATGATACACACAGGAATCGATGAACTGCTTCTATAACCTACATGAACCTGCGCCTCTTCACTGGTTAAGGTGTTGAATTGATTAAAAAAAATACATTTGAAAAGTTTCCTTTATTTTGGAAACTTGTCCTATGCACTGCTGTGAGCTAAAGACTCTACTGGATGTGAGCTTAAAATATGATTAATAAATTGTCCATGAGGACAAGAGTTTAGAGTTTTACATAAACATCAGTAAACACTGGAAAAAAAGAAGACTTGGTTAAAAAATCATGTCACTCAATTAAGAGGATTAATAGGTTACCATTTTTATATAAACAATTTATGTTCAGTATAAATTAGTACTTTGTCACTTTAGATCTTTTTGATCACCTCACTGTTCTACTATGTTATATCTTTATATGTAAGTGCTAAAATTCTTCTTAAAGGACCATGAAAGTAAAAACAAAATTTATGCTTACCTGATAAATTTCTTTCTTTTGCGATGTACCGAGTCCACGGATTCATCCTAACTTGTGGGATATTGTCCTTCCTGACAGGAAGTAGCAAAGAGAGCACCACAGCAGAGCTGTCTATATAGCTCCCCCCTTAACTCCACCCCCCAGTCATTCGACCGAAGGCCAAGGAAGAAAAGGAGAAACTATAAGGTGCAGAGGTGACTGAAGTTTACATAAAAAAAATACTATCTATCTTGAATAGACAGGGCGGGCCGTGGACTCGGTACATCGCAAAAAAAAGAAAATTATCAGGTAAGCATAAATTTTGTTTTCTTCTGCATGATGTACCGAGTCCACGGATTCATCCTAACTTGTGGGAAACCAATACCAAAGCTTTAGGACACGGATGAAGGGAGGGACAAGACAGGAACCTAAACGGAAGGCACCACTGCTTGCAAAACCTTTCTCCCAAAAATAGCCTCTGAAGAAGCAAAAGTATCAAATTTATAAAATTTTGAAAAGGTATGAAGCGACAACCAAGTCGCAGCCTTACAAATCTGTTCAACAGAAGCATAATTTTTAAAAGCCCATGTGGAAGCTACCGCTCTAGTAGAATGAGCTATAATCCTTTCAGGAGGCTGCTGTCCAGCAGTCTCATAAGCCAAACGGATGATGCTTTTCAGCCAAAAGGAAAGAGAAGTCGCCGTAGCCTTTTGACCCCTACGCTTTCCAGAATAGACAACAAACAAAGAAGATGTTTGACTAAAATCTTTGGTTGCCTGCAAATAAAATTTCAAAGCATGAACCACGTCCAAGTTGTGCAACAGACGTTCCTTCTAACAAGAAGGATTAGGAAACAGAGAAGGAACAACAATTTCTTGATTGATATTCCTGTTAGTAACAACCTTAGGTAGGAACCCAGGCATGGTACGCAAAACCACCTTATCAAAATGGAACACAAGATAAGGAGAGTCACATTGTAATGCAGATAGTTCAGAAACTCTTCGAGCTGAAGAGATAGCAGCTAGGAACAAAACTTTCCAAGATAAAAGAACTAAATTTAGACTCCATGGCGAAGCAATAGGTTTAAACACAGGCTTAATTCTAACTAAAGCCTGAAAAAAAGCCTGAATGTCTGGAACATCTGCCAGACGCTTGTGCAACAAAATAGACAGAGCAGATATCTGTCCCTTTAGGGAACTAGCTGATAATCCTTTCTCCAATCCCTCTTGGAGAAAAGACAAAATCCTAGGAATCCTGATTTTACTCCAGGAGAAGCCTTTGGATTCGCACCAAAAAAGATATTTACGCCATATCTTATGATAAATTTTCCTGGTAACAGGCTTTCGAGCCTGAATCAAGGTATTTATGACTGACTCAGAGAAAACCCGCTTTGATAGAATCAAGCGTTCAATCTCCAAGCAGTCAGTTGCAGAGAAATTAGATTTGGATGCTTGAATGGACCTTGAATCAGAAGGTCCTGTCTCAATGGCAGAGACCATGGTGGAAGGGATGACATGTCCACCAGGTCTGCATACCAAGTCCTGCGTGGCCACACTGGCGCTATCAAAATCACCGATGCTCTCTCCTGTTTGATTCTGGCAATCAGACGTGGAAGGAGAGGGAAAGGTGGAAACACATAAGCCAGGTTGAACGACCAGGGTACTGCTAGAGCATCTATCAGTACAGCCTGAGGATCCCTTGACCTGGAGCCGTAACGAGGAAGTTTGGCATTCTGATGAGACGCCATTAGATCCAACTCTGGTGTGCCCCATAGCCGAACCAGCTGAGCAAACACCTCCGGGTGGAGTTCCCACTCCCCTGGATGAAAAGTCTGACGACTTAGAAAATCTGCCTCCCAGTTCTCTACACCTGGGATATAGATCGCTGACAGATTGCAAGAGTGAGCCTCTGCCCATTGGATTATCCTTGAGACCTCTATCATCGCTAAGGAACTCTTTGTTCCGCCCTGATGATTGATATAAGCCACAGTCGTGATGTTGTCCGACTGAAACCTGATGAATCTGGCCGAAGCCAGCTGAGGCCATGCCTGGAGAGCATTGAATATTGCTCTTAATTCCAGAATATTCATCGGTAGGAGAGCCTCCTCCCGAGTCCACAAACCCTGAGCTTTCAGGGAATTCCAGACTGCACCCCAGCCCAGAACACTGGCGTCCGTCGTCACTATAACCCATTCTGGCCTGCGGAAACACATTCCCTGGGACAGATGATCCTGGGACAACCACCAAAGAAGAGAGTCTCTGGTCTCTTGATCCAGATTTATCTGAGGAGATAAATCCACATAATCCCCATTCCACTGATTGAGCAGGCATAGTTGCAGTGGTCTGAGATGCAAGCGAGCAAACAGAACTATGCCCATTGCCACTACCATTGGTCCGATTACCTCCATACACTGAGCCACTGACGGCCGAGGAATGGAATGAAGAGCTCGGCAGGTGGACAAAATCTTTGATTTCCTGACCTCCGTCAGAAATATTTTCATGTCCACCGAGTCTATCAGAGTCCCTAGAAATTAAACTCTTGTGAGGGGGGAAAGAGAACTCTTTTTTACGTTCACTTTCCACCCGTGAGACCTTAGAAAGGCCAACACTAAGTCCGTGTGAGACTTGGCTAGTTGGAAGGACGACGCTTGAATTAGAATGTCGTCTACTCTAGATAAGGTGCCACTACTATGCCCCGTGGCCTTAGAACCACCAGAAGGGACCCTAGCACCTTCGTGAAGATTTGCGGCGCTGTGGCCAACCCGAAAGGAAGAGCCACAAACTGATAATGCTTGTCTAGAAAGGCGAACCTGAGGAACTGGTGATGATCTTTGTGGATAGGAATGTGCAGATACGCATCCTTTAAGTCCACGGTGGTCATATATTGACCCTCCTGGATCAATGGTAAGATAGTTCAAATGGTCTCTATCTTGAAAGATGGAACTCTTAGGAATTGGTTTAGGATCTTGAGATCCAGAATTGGTCTGAAGGTTCCCTCCTTTTTGGGAACTATAAACAGATTGGAGTAGAACCCCTGCCCCTGTTCTGCTTTTGGAACTGGGCAGATCACTCCCATGGTAAAAAGGTCTTCTACACAGCGTAAGAACGCCTCTCTTTTTGTCGGGTTTACAGACAATTGAGAAAGATGGAAGCTCCCCCTTGGAGGGGAATCCTTGAAATCTAGAAGGTATCCCTGGGTTACAATTTCTACTGCCCAGGAATCCTGAAAGTCTCTTGCCCAGGCCTGAGCAAAGAGAGAGAGTCTGCCCCCTACTAGATCCAGTCCCGGATCGGGGGCTACCCCTTCATGCTGACTTAGTGGCAGCAGCAGGCTTTTTGGCCTGTTTACCCTTGTTCCAAGCCTGATTAGGTCTCCAGGTTGGCTTGGATTGAGTAAAGTTCCCCTCTTGCTTTGCAGCAGGGGAAGAGGTAGAGGGACTACTCGTGAATTTTCGAAAGGAACGAAAATTATTTTGTTTGGTCCTTGTCTTATTTGACTTATCCTGAGGGAGGGTATGACCCTTCCCTCCAGTAATGTCTGAAATGATCTCTTTCAATGCAGGCCCGAATAGGGTCTTACCTTTGAAAGGGATGGACAAAAGCTTAGATTTAGATGACACATCAGCTGACCAGGACATAAGCCATAAAGCTCTATGCGCTAAAATGGCAAAACCTGAATTATTAGCCGCTAATTTAGCATGATGAAAAGCGGCGTCTGTAATAAAAGAATTAGCCAACTTAAGAGCCTTAATTCTGTCCAAAATATCATCTAGTGGGGTCTCCATCTGAGAGCCACTTCAAGAGCCTCAAACCAAAAGGCAGCTGCAGTGGTTACAGGAACAATGCATGCTATAGGTTGAAGAAGAAAACCTTGATGAACAAAAATTTTTCTTTAGGAGACCCTCTAATTTTTAATCTATATTTATATAGTTGTACGCTTAGCCAGGGTAGAAATAGCTCCCTCCACCTTAGGGACCATCTGCCTTTATGGTGTCAGAAATGGGAATTTCTTAAAAACAGGAGGGGGAGAGAACGGAATACCTGGTTTATCCCACTCCTTAGTAACAATGTCCGAAATCCTCTTAGGGACCGGAAACACATCAGTGTAAACAGGAACCTCTAAATATTTGTCCATTTTACACAATTTCTCTGGAACTACAATAGGGTCACAATCATCCAGAGTAGCTAAAACCTCCCTGAGCAATAAGCGGATGTGCTCTAGCTTAAATTTAAATGCTGTCATATCTGAATCTGTCAGAGAGAACATCTTTCCTGAATCAGAAATCTCTCCCTCAGACAGCAAATCCCTCATCGCTACCTCAGAACATTGTGAGGGAATATCGGATACAGCTACTAAAGTGTCAGAAGGCTCAGCATTTGTTCTTAACCCAGAGCTACTGCGCTTCCCTTGCAACCCAGGCAGCTTAGATAAAACCTCTGTGAGGGTAGTATTCATAACTGAAGCCATATCTTGCAAGGTGAAAGAATTAGACACACTAGATTGAAGATAAAATAAAACCAACAGTTTAACACCTCTTCTCTTTACTCTTCCTGCTTAGAGCCAGCAAAGAGAATGACTGGGGGGTGGAGTTAAGGGGGAACTATATAAACAGCTCTGCTGTGGTGCTCTATTTGCTACTTCCTGTCAGGAAGGACAATATCCCACAAGTTAGGATGAATCCGTGGACTCGGTACATCATGCAAAATAAAAGAAAAATAAACTTTCATAAATCAGAGAAGCAAAAGAATGAGGCATTGTGATACTAATTTGCATATCCTTACCCAGAATCCCTTGCTCTAGTGGCAACACCAATTGCTGATATATGTGGAGAGATGTACAGATGGGCTGTACAATTATCTATTATGTGTCATATAATTTCCATAGAGCCTGTCATTTAAAGAGACTTCTCAATTTATTATCAAATGTATTGTCTTCTCTTGGAATCCTTTGTTGAAAAGCATACTTAGGTAGGCTCAGCAGCAATGCATTACAGGGAGCTAAATGGTGATTGGTGGCTACTCACATATGCCTGTAGTCACCGGCTCACAAGATGGGTTTAGATAGGTCCCAGAAGTTTATCACAGGGACCTATCGATATAATGACAATATAGCCCATTGAAAAAACGCATTACAGTGGCCATGTATGTTTGTTTTAAATTTTAATACTATTAATTAGTGTAAAAGGGCTTATTATAATGTTTTAACTTTAACTGACCAAACAGGAAGCATTTGCATTCATTTGGTGACATTGCTTTCTAATGTTATCTAATACAGTGACAGGCGATTTCTCTGTGTTTTCTACACGCACAAAGCAAAAGTTACATTTGTAACATTTTATCAAATCCATTTAGCTGTTGAATTTGAAAACTGAAAAGTGACCCATTAGATGTGTTAAGTATCAAGAATTTGGATTGTGATTAGACAAACAGGACTGGTACAAGTTAATTATACAGCCATTATCCCCCAAAACGTTAATGAAAAAGTGCAGCTGATAAGCAATGGGTGACTGTGATCACAACATGAAAAAAATCGTCTGCAGTCTTTAACATGCAGATAAATATCAAATGATAGATTGTAATTAACCCATTTTACAGGGGAAACAGTCATGCAATAATAAAACACTAACAAATTATAGCACTCCATTATTACATTTCCATGTCCGTTTAAAGGACCATTAAAGTGAAGGTCAATTTTGATGAATTAGAGCCCGGTTTTTAATAGTCCTATTAAAAACAAGGGCACTTTAATTCATCAAAATTGACATTTCACTTCTTTCTTCTAAAACATACCTTTTAATCCTAGCAGTCTCTCCAGCGATTCCCCAGGCCATCGGAAGCCTCTGCAGACGTCAGAAATGACGAACCCGGCTTCCTCCAATCACGGCTTCCCCCCCCCCCCCCCCGGAGGAAGCCGGATTCGTCATTTTGGACCCACGAAGGCAGCTTACGACAGGCGGAGGAAGTGCTGGAGCGGCTGCCAGGATTAAAAGGTAAGTTTTTGAAGAAAACGTGTGAAATGTTAATTTTGATGAATTAAAGTGCCCTTGTTTTTAATAGGATTATTAAAAACCGTGCACTAATTCATCAACATTGACCTTCACTTTAAAGGGACATGAAACCCAATTTTTTTTTCATGATTTAAAAAGAACATTATCTTATTTGCTTCAGTCTCTTCATATCCTTTGTTGAAAAGCATATATAAATAGGTCCAATAGCTGCTGATTGGTGGCTGCACATAGATGCCTTGTTTGATTGGCTCACCCATGTGCATTGCTATTTCTTCAACAAGGGATGAAGCAGATTAGATAATAGAAGTAAATTGGAATGTTGTTTAAAATTGTATTCTCTATCTGAATCATGAAGGAAAAATTTTGGGTTTCATATCCCTTTAAATTTAATAAAATTTGCATAATTCCCAAATGCACAAATAAAAAAACAATGCACTTTCTCTGAATTAAGAATTATCAGTAGATGTCTGCCTGAGAAATTTCAGATTACTTCCAATTTCCAGCTCACTGTATCATGTGACAGCTAGGGATTGGCGAATGTTTCTAAAAATTCGAAATTTAAAACAAATTTTGATACATTTGTTCGTTCAAATCAAATTTCAAATGTTTATATAACATTCTAACATTCTATTTCAAAAATGTTTAGTTTTCGAATTTTTCAATAAAATTTGAAAATATTTGTTTGATTAATAGAATGACGCCAAAACGAGTCAGCAGCAGCCAGTCGAGGAGTAAGCTCCTCTCTACACCCACACTGCCGCTCTGCATACCGTTCCTGCGAATGGATGTTTTAAATTTGCTTCATTACAGATACTTTTTAACCTCTCTGAGAGTGCTCCTCTATGGGATATTGAACAAAGTAAATGCCCCATGAAATGTTTAATGCTATGATTTAACTAAATACAGGCAGTCCTCGGGTTACAGACATCCGACTTAAGTACAACTCGTACTTACATACAGAGAAAATAGAGCTTTATCAACAATCCTTCTTTCCAGTATAATCCAAAATACTGAAAATCCAATTGTCACAAGGACAGAAAGTGATGTGAAATTTTCTGAACAGGGGCACAGATAGCAAAACAAACTTTATCCTATGCTATCCAAAACAAAAAAAAAATGTTTGGCTAGAGTTTCACCTAAAAAAAGTGCCTGTTCCAACTTACATACAAATTCAACTTAAGAACAAACCTAAAGTCCCTATCTTGTACGTAACCCGGGGACTGCCTGTAGTGCTTTTTTAAATTTATGCAAGAAAATGCATACTCCAGACTTTAGAAACCGAAGCCTGATACATTCTGCACAGTGTTTGTTTGATCACTGTTGTTGTTCATGTTCATGTATATCTGTCCTTAATTGGCCTTAAGCAGAGGAGATCCCATAAGTTGGAAGAGGCTTTTAAAATGGTATGTTCCTGGTCTGTAAAATAATGAAATGAAAACTTAAAATCCTTGTAAAACATCTATTGTTTTTATAAAGACCTTTTCCAATGTCGTTTTAGTTGTTGATATACACTATACATATATTTAAAAACATATATGTCTCTTTAACTATGTATTATTAAAGGGACAGTGTACAGTAAACATTTCTCCCCTTTAATGTGTTCCCAATGATCAATTTTACTGGAATGTATTTATTTACAGGGCTGGATTGGGCCGCCAGGATACCAGGAAATATCCTGGTGGGCCGCCCTGGCCAAGCAGGTGAGGGAGCGACCTGCATTTTAATTGCACAGAGATTCATAGTGAGTAAGGTGAACACTCTGCTCCAATAGGCACTGCAGGGAGGGGGGGGGGGCAGGAGGGGGACATCACGTGAGCCTGCAATGGCACACACGCAAGGAGGGAGCTGAGCTGGAGGCCACGTGGAATGGCACATAAGAAGCAGCAGGCCATGGTCACAAGTGCACAAAGCTCAAGTAAGTAGCAGCACTTCTGACTAGAATAAATTAACCTCTCCACTGCCAGGAGGGGCTGCAAAGCACTGAGCAGGCATTCTTTTTTATGTGCCATAGATAAGAAGAGGTTAATTACCCAGAATTCAATTAAGGCAGATCTCAATATTAAACAGTAAAACTAACAGGAAGTGCACCAAATACCTGAGTATCCATTGCTGATTGACAGACAAGAACAACTCACACAGGAAATTGGTTTATTAAGTACAGGAACACACATTTTAAAAACAAAACAAACAAATAAAGCACTGTAATACATTTTAAAATAAACTCTTTTAAATGGAACAAAGCATTTTTTTTTTAGTTTCATGTCCTTAAATACTGAGTAAATCAGGCCTTTTTGGGTACAACTTGACAACTAAAACTCTTCTAGCTCTATAAATGATTTACCACACATAAACTGGGAGCCTTACTGAAAGTACTGAGTTTGTGATGACATTTTTAAAATAAATTACCTCTAAGGAGGCCTGTATTTTTCTTGCAGGGAAGGTCACAATGGTGTGGATTTGGCAATCTGTCAGTAGTAACTAAATCTTCTAAAAACTATTCACCCCATGAATCTGTGTAGTGTTATCCAGTTCTAACCAAAATATGGTGCCACAGAGAAATATTGTTCTACTAGCTGTAACTATTTCATCTGTAAGCAGGATGAAAATCTTAATCTTTTATTTTGCCAATATAAATAAAGACAGAAATAAATACAGGGAAAACGCTTGTTTAAAGCTGTTGCAAAGCTTCCTTTTTTTTCTTTTTCAGAAAGTGTATTTAAATAAAGGGAAGCACATATTTCATCAGGGGCATGAGGCAGTGGAAAACCTATTTTGATAATATTAAAGTGTCTTGGATAACATAAGGTTATCATCAATCTTATTTCAAATATCCTTAACTGTAAAAACTGTTAGTTGATGGATCATAAGGTAGGGCAGACACATTTGCAAAATGTATTCCTCACTTTTCTGTAATACATTAATTTGGGTAAGTAATATATAATGGGATTTTTAATGGTGGGCTTGACTTTTCCAAATGTTGGTCCCAAATTGTATTCAATTAAATGGGCATCAAAGTAATTTTATATGTGCTTCAGAAATGAGTTGCTGCATTGAAAAATATCTGCATACAAAATAAATGTCTTAAAAACACAAATTGCATAGTTTTGCAGTCCAAAATATATACTCCTTTAAAAGCCTCGGGTGCTCTTTATCTCATCTCCTTTTCTGTGGCCAACTAGGGGAAGATATTAATAAGCTCCTGAACATAAAAAAACAATCATCGAGCAGGTTTTTTTTAGGAAGGGTGAGGGTTGTAAATTTCATGGACTGCAATCCAGTCTGTAGAAAAACTAACATTTTCAGAATGAAATTGCAAGGAAATTAAACAGAAATTAAAGTGATGATAAACTTTACATATTTTAAAATCAGTTCCGGAGTCTAAGCAATATTTTACAGGGACTCTAATCTCTAATATTTATGAGTTTATAAAAATATACTACATTAGGTATATATATATACATATACATTATATATATATATATATATATATATATATATATATATATATATACACATACATATACATGCCACACTATGTGAATCTGCCCTCCATGAGACAACCACCTGAAGGTTCTGTGAAATAAACAATCTTCAGCAAAAACAGGAACCAGACAGGATTTCTTCAAAAACAGGGGTCAAATTTATTGACGTTTCGGGGAGTAAGCCTCCCCTTCCTCAGGCTTACTCCCCGAAACGTCAATAAATTTGACCCCTGTTTTTGAAGAAATCCTGTCTGGTTCCTGTTTTTGCTGAAGATTATATTTATTTGTATATATATATTGCTTTCCCACCCCTTACTATATATGTAATTTTAACAAAAACAAGGTATATTTGATGACCCATGGTTTCCCCATATTTTATCTAAAAATGTTTTGTCTTCCCTCAAAGCACTGGGAATATAGATAAGATCTTATACCAGCCAAGGGATCTTACCATCTCTCCTCTGTTTTTCATCTTACCTAAAATAAAACTTGAACTGCCTTGACTCATTGCTGCAACTACAATCCAAAAGACAAGATACCCCAAACCTTATGTCTCTGCATCCTATAGACTGTAAGCTCTTTGGAACAGGGCTCTCTTCCTCCTGTACTAGATTTTTTTAGTCTGTTATGTTTTTGTATCTTATCATAAATCCTTGTCATTGTATATCCCTATCTCTGTACCCAGTGCTATAGAATTTTACGGCACTATACACATAAATGATAATACAATTAATCTTAACTTAAAGGGACAAAATAGTGGAAAAATGTCACGCACTTGTTAGAGCATGTCATTTTAAGACTAGCAACACTGCACTTCTATGTGTTTAACCTCCATATAGGGGTTAAAGACATAGTAGAATTATTGTTTGGGACCCAAAGAGCACTGCTGGTTCCAAGCGGAAACTGCACCTAAAGCACATCCCTCCTGCTTGGTGGAAACTACTAGTCAATTCTAATCTTTGGTTCCCAGACAAGATTCAGTGTTGCTTGCAAGTGGCTAATTATTCTGTGATATCCCTCCAGTCCTCAGGACCCTTAAAGGGACATGAAAACCCCAAAAAATTATTTCATGATTCAGATAGAGAATACAATTTTAAACAACTATCCAATTTACTTCTATTATTTAATTTGCTTCCTTCTCTTGTTAACCTTTGCTGAAAGGTTTATCTAGGCAAGCTCAGGGGCAGCAGAGAACCTAGCTTCTAGCTGTTGATTGGTGCTTGCATATATACTGTATATTGATTGTGATTGGCTCACCCATGTGTTCAGTTAGAAACCAGTAGTGCATTGCTGCTCCTTCAACTAATGATTCCAAGAGAAAGAAACAGATTAGAAAATAGAAGTAAATTAGTAAGTTGTTTGAAATTGTTTTCTCTATCTGAATAATGAAAGAACATTTTTGGGTTTCATGTCCCTTTAACAAGCCAGATATTCATTATATCTTAACTAGCGCACAGGTGAAATAATTTAAATAATCAGCTGATCAGTATCCATGGTTACTAACCTGCTCTCACCCTTCAGATGATTATTTCACCTGTGCTCTAGTTAAGATATAATGTAACTCTGGAGTGTTAAGGCTGTGACACACTGCAATCGATGCGGCGCGAGGCAAAGCAGCTGCTTTGCTCCGCGTCGCATCGCTTCTGAAGTTCAAATATTTCATCTCTGAGCGCTTAGCTACGCGACCTGACGCAGCAGAGTGCTCAGAGATGAAAAGGCAAGACACACTGAGCGCACACATCCGCATCTACACGCTGCGCGTCGCTCCGCTTGCAGTGTGTCACAGCCTTAAAGGGTCCTGAGTGCTTAGACATGATATCACTTCTACTTGTTTTGCCATTTCAGAAAAGATCTCATAATTCCCAGTCGGGTGATCTGATGTTTTATTTCAACATGTTACTTTCAACTACTTGGCAAATAAGGAGTAGAGAAAAAAAGACACCGATAAACACGGATACATACACAGACACAGAGAAATAGGAACTAGAGAACTAGATGTAACACAAATACAAAGATTGGAAGTTACTGTATAGAGAAAGTGATACAAAGATACATAGACAACCATGGACAGACTGTTGAATAAATAAAGGGTTGCCTAACTGAACCCAAACGGAAGCAGATAAGAGATGGAAGTAATATGCTTATTATATCAGGGAGAAAGCTTCAGGTGCAACCATTGGGTATCAGTTTGCAACAAGGTGTATATGGTATACATAAAAAGCATGAACAAATAATAGTTTGTAGCTGTAGTACACACATGACGAGGGATGCAGGGAATGGAAGACGCAAATTAAATAGAAATAAATGCTAAATACATTGTGATTTATTCACATTATGTGCTCTAGTCTCTTCACAGAAGTCTTCTCAAATCACTGACTATAAATACACATTTTACAAAAAAAATTTATATAACAAACTCATGCACAATTCAGTTCAATGTTTTTGTATTGGTATTAAAAACTGCTCTTTAAAGAAGCTTGTAATGTTTGCCAATGGCTTCTTCACACTAGAGCTCCTTGTTTTGTACATAGCTAGCTTATTCAGCCAAGCAATAGACAAGATGTTCTGACAGGAATACTCCTTGTGATTAAAGAGTGAATATATTGTTCTATTTTTGACATGTTTGTGTAGGAGGCTTACTGTTATTATGAAAAATAAATGAACAAGCAGTATTGTCATATTTTACCAAGGCATGTGAAAAAAGAAAAGTATATGAAGTATTATTTCTACATTATTACTATCTGCATTTATATCATTTGTTTTATCTTTCTTTGTGCATAAGGTATTCCAATTTGAAACAGAAAATTTGATTAAAAGGAATAACAGAAACATGTTAAACAGGAATTAGGGTCTGGGCATATAATATTTATTAGGAGACAAGGCAAGGACAGGACCTCCACTTTATAAACTGAGTGGGACCTGCTTATTATTATAACATTGCTGCAAGGTGTGCAGAATCTGCACACACTCACTATCTCTAGAAACAATTTTGTAGGTGCTCAGCTTCACAACTACTGTAAAACTGGTTGCTAGAGATTTCAGCATATGCACACATAACTGGAAACCTGGTGACATGGGTCTAGGCTTCCCAGAATACTATAAAGAATGCTGTTTTGTGACTGAGGTTCCAGACTGGGTAATCATGTGTACAGCAAGCCAAATTAGATTTACATTAATGCTAAGTGCAAGCTAAACTCAGTAGTAAAATCAGTGTAAAAACAAAAATAAATTTTGAAAGTTTGAAAGGGATGTAGTTTCCAATTTCCCAGTCCGCTCTCTGTATTCACTATAATAAAATATAACTTTCTAACAACCTTAATTCAAGATGTTTTACAAAGAAACACTGGATTTGTGCACAGACAAAACACACTGATGCCATTTTAGATGTACTTAATTTACAATTCATATCTGTTTTATATTGTTTCGTTTTTTGTCAGCCCTGAAATTTAAATATTTAATTACAAGCATGCCACGTTTTATTGCATTTTGCAGATATTGCGCTTTTTTAAAATTGAAGGTTTGCGGCAACCCTGTGTTGAGCAAGTTTATTGGTGCCATTTTTCCAACATATATACACATAAATATACATGTATACATACATACACACCACCAGCAAAAAGATGATAGCTTGCTATAGGCTCAGATGATTGTTAGCAATTTTTAGCAATAAAGTTTTTTTTAATGAAGGTATGTACATTATTATTTTTAGAGATAATGCTATTGCACATTACAGTATAGTGTAAATATACATTTTATATGCACTGGGAAACCAAGAAGTTTGCGTAACTCGCCTTACTGAGATATTCACTTTATTGCAGTGGTTTGGAACTGAACCCGTAATATTTCTGAGGACTGCTTGTATATTAATTGGCCAGATATAAGTAATGTTGCACAGCAGGTGAGAACCAATAGAAACGTGAGAATACATCATTGGGAAAGCTTTTGTTCAAATGCCTTCATGCAATGCATGTTACTGTATGTATGTATTACTTGCTTAAAGGGACATGAAACCCCAAAAAAAATATTTTGTGATTCAGAAAGAGAATACAATTTTAAACAACTTTCCAATTTACTTCTATTATTTAATTTGCTTCCCGCTCTTGTTATCCTTTGCTGAAAGGTTTATCTAGGAAAGCTAAGGAGCAGCAAAGAACCTAGGTTCTAGCTGCTGATTGGTGAATGCATATATATACTTATTGTCATTGGCTCGCTCATTTGTTCAGTTATAAACCAGTAGTGCATTGCTGCTCCTTCAACAAAAAGTTGTTTCAAATTGTATTCTCTATCTGAATCATGAAATAATTTTTTGGGGTTTCATGTCCCTTTAATTCTCGCACAGCTGTAAGTTCTCGCTGTACAGAATGGGATAGCAGGATCCTACTCCTTTTATTTTAATGGTAATAAACAGGTTCATTTCCTGCACGGTTTATTTTACTAAAGGAAAAGGGATTAAAGTCTTTGTTAACTGTGGAATCAGGAATAAATGCCTTTGCTTTGTGTGTTTCTTGTAAAAAGAGAGTTAAACTGTGCTCTGTTGTTTATATATGACTGACAGTAAGGAGTTGATATTTAACTGTTCAGTTGTGAGAAATATTTATTGCAGATACAATGCTGGAAAGGTTATGGTGGATGAAAGGGGGTCTGAATGCTCTTCTAGGCATGTTCCACAATTGAAGTAAGGAGTTTTATACCCCTACAAGCTTTCATGCGATCATCACAGTAATAATAACCTAGTTGCAGCTGGTGGTGTGGGAGGAGTTCGCTTACAGATTCTGTTCTTTCCATTGAAGGGTCTCCTACATGTCAGTGATACAATACTATATGCAACACAGGGTGAAGATTAGTGAGTTGCATTAGTGCTATAGGGAGAAGAAACTTAATTGAAATAGGGACATTTTCTCTTTAGAGAGAGGGGTCATATGCACTCTAATAATTTGTTTATCACAGACATAACAATGATTATCTGTATCACTAAGCACACTATTGACATGTTGATTGACATGCCCTGCTCTCGCACAATTGGTTGTACAAGAGCAGGGGTGACATTGCACAAGAAAACTCTTGTGCAATGTTAATTTTTCGCCATGAGATTAAGCATCACAAGTGGTGATTGAAGGTGGACAGGTTCTCTACTTGTGAACCTGTCCACCTACAATCATTATAAATTATGCCCTAGGGTTTTATAAGGGGGAGGGTACCTCCATCATCCTTATCTCCCACTATAAGAAACAAAAAGGGGAAAGAAAAGGACTTTGGAAAGAGGTCAGTCCCTTTTCCCAAAGAGAGGTTTTATGTTTTTATTATTTTTAGGAATGTTTTGGGATTTCTAGCTTCAACCCAAAATCACTGGGTTAGTCAACAGGTGTCTGCCTTAGAACCCATTTTTTATGGTTCCAGGGCCAGATTTTCATTGCAATCATCACTAGTTGTATGGTTGATAGCTGTCCCAGTTTCACAGGGAGATTCCTGGAATTGCGATTCACTATCTGTATCCCAGTACATCCACCTGACATACCATATATCAATAAGGACTCTGCAAGTTTTTCTTTTAATATGTGGTAGAGGCTTTTCAAATATGGGTGCTGTCATAGATGTGACACTTAACAAGTGCAGTGTTTCTTTTAAATGAGCATTTTTCTGTAATAAGTGCAATAATAATATGATGCAAAGTGTCAAAAAAAAAAGCACTATTTTGTATATTGTAATATTTATGCAAACCAAGGTTTTTTTTATTAACATGCGTATTCTGATAAGATCTGATACTCATAGAAAATTACAATAAAAATCAATGTCTAATTGCTTTAGCGTCTGACTTTAGACTATAAAATGACCCTGTAGTGAAGAGGTTATAAGAGATCTAATATTGCATTTTCTAAGTTTAAAAGTGGTGCCAAAACCACAAAAATAATTAAAATAAACTATTACATTTTGTAGTGAGAGACGATTATTATCAAACTGTACACATTCAATAGTAACCAACAAACAAAACAACATAAAAACTAGAGCTATTTGTTAGTATTGCATTGTATAGCGACTCTAGAGTCAAGTACACATCTAGTGCAACTATAATACCTATACCCAAAAGCAGTACTTTCTTTTTAGGAACGAGCAACCAGATTATTTATGATGAAAAAAAAAGCAATATTGAAGACATTTAATTATTTAATTGATTTATTTCTAGAAACAAAGTTATCTAGAAAACAACAGCTAATAGTTCATTTAGGGTTATGACTAGATTCCATGGGGCCAATTTATCAAAGTGCAGCGGACATGATCCGCTGTAGCCGATCATGTCCGCCAAACATTGATAAATGCAGAGTGAAAATGCTTGTGCAATGCAGCCCCCTGCAGATTCGTGGCTAATCGGCCATTAGCAGGGGGTGTCAATCAACCCGATCATATACGATTGGGCTAATTGCTGTCCGCCGCTTCAGAGCTGGCGGACGAGTTAAGGAGCAGTGGTATTAAGACAGCTGCTTCTTAACTCCTGTTTCTGGCGAGCCTGAAGGCTTGCACGGAAACAGGTGTATACGACCCAATTCAGGCCATGATAAATTGGCCCCCATTACTCTAAAAGGACATTGAGGGATTTAGCTTACTCAAGCGTTGATATTCAAAGCATCGTCAGACCAACAAGAAACTGCTTTCCTTGGCTCATCGGCATCGCAGTCCGTGAATATTTTCTAAACAGAGGGGTGGACGAACGAAGTGCTGGTGAGTGGCAGTGTCTCCCATAGGATATAATGGGGAGCGCTATGTTAGCTAAACATCTCCGACATCACCACTTTCAGCGGGCGTGGGATGTATGGGAAGTGTTCCTACACAGCGCAGATAGTGCGCTCACTGAAACCAAACACGGGTCCTGTGTTGTAACACTTAATAATACATGTGTGACCTTACTTTTCCTAAAGCTACACTAACTGCCTCACACTGTAAAGTCTCGCCACTGAAAAGGTGGCAAGACAAACATGGCTGACACCCTACTCGTAACCTGTACTGCAGAGATTGGTATATATATCGCACTGCTGGTGATGTCGCCAATCAAGGTAAAGGTTAATTCCCTTGGAACACCCAGCTAACACCCTAATTCCACCTACATCTACGTCATGTCTTAACTACACTTCCCTGAAATGCCCAGCTAACTTCAGCAGACCTTTTATACATACGTCATGTCTTCCCTATACTCCCCCTGGAAGCCTGGCTAATTCCCACAAAACGCCTACAGGTACGTAATGTCTGCAATCAACCTGAATAAAGTATGGCAAAAAAAACCTCCCTATTATAACTATAGGAGCTACGACGCTACATTTAAATCCTATGTTAAAATTATATGCATTGTCATGTATAATGCATATTATTTTAAGTATTGTATCTAATTTAAAATGTAGTTATTTTTGATTATTCATTTTATTATTTTAAACATAAATATATCATTTTAATGATAATATGCATTATACATGACAATGCATATGATATTAACATAGTATGTAAATTGAATACTAAAATAAACTATTAACCCCTTAGGTTTCTTAACCCCAGCACAACCTGCACTATTAACCCCTAATCTGCCATAACCTAAAGACCTAACCACCCCTTAACCTATTAACCCCTACACCGCCTCAACCCCCAAATGCAATAACCCCCTAACATATTAACCACTACACCACCACAACCCCCCAATGCAATAGCCCCTAACCTATTAACCCCTATACTGCCACAACCCCCCCAATGCCAACTACCCCTAAACTACTTAACCACCTAACCCCCTTACCAACCTCTAAGCTAAAACCCCCTACGTTACAAAAAATACACACAAAATTTACAAAAAAATAACAAAACCTAACATTACAGAAAAAAAGCAATACCAAAAATAAAAAACACACGGCTAGATTACGAGTTTTGCGTTATACTGAAAAAGCAGCGTTATCAGGTTATAACGCTGCTTTTTCGCTACCGCTGGTATTACGAGTCTTGCAGATTTAGGGGCACTGCACACTTTTTTGGCCTTACCGCAAATCAACTTACGCAAATTGCGTATAGTCTATTTTCAATGGGACTCACATAGCGCTGGTATTACAAGCTTGTCCTGGGAGGTCAAAAAGTGAGCGGTACACCCTATACCGTCAAGATTCCGACCGCATTTTAAAGTCAGTAGTTATGAGTTTTACACTTCAACGCTGTAGCATAAAACTCATAACTAAAGTGCTAAAAAGTACACTAACACCCATAAACTACCTATTAACCCCTAAACCGAGGCCATCCCGCATCGCAAACACTAAAATAAAAATATTAACCCCTAATCTGCCGCTCCAGACATCGTCGCCACTAGAATAAACATATTAACCCCTAAACCGCCGTACTCCCGCCTCACAAACACTAGTTAAATATTATTAACCCCTAATCTGCTGTCGCCGCCACCTACCTATATTTATCAACCCCTAATCTGCCGCCCCAACGTCGCCGCCACTATATTAAATTTATTAACCCCTAAATCTAAGTCTAACCCTAACCCTAACACCCCCTAGCTTAAATATAATTAAAATAAATATAAATAAAACCTACTATTAATAATTAAATAATTCCTATTTAAAAATAAATACTTACCTGTAAAATAAACCCTAAGCTAGCTACAATATAACTAATAGTTACATTGTATCTAGCTTAGGGTTTATTTTTATTTTACAGGCATGTTTGTATTTATTTTAACTAGGTAGAATAGTTACTAAATAGTTATTAACTATTTACTAACTACCTAGCTAAAATAAATACAAATTGACCTGTAAAATAAAACCTAACCTAAGTTACACTAACACCTAACCCTACACTACAATTAACCCCTTAAGGACAAGGCCATTTTTCAATTTCTTTCCCTTAAGGACCAGGGCTATTTTAACATTTCTGCGGTGTTTGTGTTTAGCTGTAATTTTCCTCTTACTCATTTACTGTACCCACACATATTATATACCGTTTTTCTCGCCACTAAATGGACTTTCTAAAGATACCATTATTTTCATCATATCTTATAATTTACTATTAAAAATATTATAAAATATGAGGAAAAAATTGAAAGAAACACACTTTTTCTAACTTTGACCCCCAAAATCTGTTACACATCTACAACCACCAAAAAACAACCATGCTAAATAGTTTCTAAATGTTGTCCTGAGTTTAGAAATACCCAATGTTAACATGTTCTTTGCTATTTTTGCAAGTTATAGGGCAATAAATACAAATAGCACTTTGCTATTTCAAAACCACTTTTTTTCAAAATGAGCGCTAGTTACATTGGAACCCTGATATCTGTCAGGAATACCTGAATATCCCTTGACGTGTATATATATATTTTTTTTTAGAAGACATTCCAAAGTATTGATCTAGGCCCATTTTGGTATATTTCATGCCACCATTTCACCGCCAAATGCGATCAAATAAAAAAAATTGTTCACTTTTTCACAACTTTTTTCACAAACTTTAGGTTTCTCACAGAAATTATTTACAAACAACTTGTGCAATTATGGCATAAATGGTTGTAAATGCTTCTCTGGGATCCCCTTTGTTCAGAAATAGCAGACTTATATGGCTTTGGCGTTGCTTTTTGGTAATTAGAAGGCTGCTAAATGCCACTGCGCACCACACGTGTTTTATGCCCAGCAGTAAAGGGGTTAATTAGGGAGCGTGTAGGGAGCTTGTAGAGTTAATTTTAGCTTTAGTGTAGTAGACAACCCAAAGTATTGATCTAGGCCCAATTTAGTTATATTTAATGCCACCATTTCACTGCCAATTGCGATCAAATTTTAAAAAAACTTAAATTTTTTCGCAATTTTAGGTTTCTCACTGAAATTATTTACAAACAGCTTGTGCAATTATGGCATAAATGGTTGTAAATACTTCTCTGGGATCCCCTTTGTTCAGAAATAGCAGACATATATGGCTTTGGCGATGCTTTTTGGTAATTAGAAGGCTTCTAAATGCCGCTGCACATCACACGTGTATTATGTCTAGCAGTGAAGGGGTTAATTAGGGATCTTGTAGGGAACTTGCAGGGTTAATTTTAGCTTTAGTGTAGAGATCAGCCTCCCACCTAACACATCAGACCCCCCGATCCCTCCCAAACAGCTCTCTTCCCTCCCCCACCCCACAATTGTTATTTACATATGCTGCTGTGTAGGATCCCCCTTAGCCCCAAACCTCCCTGACCCCCCCCAAACAGCTCTCTAACCCTCCCCCTCTACATTATTGGGAGCCATCTTGGGTACTGGCAGCTGTCTGCCAGTACCCAGTTTACAAAAAAAAAAATATTTTTTATTTTTTTCCCCCACTTTTCTGTAGTGTAGCTTCCCCCCCAAGACTAAACCCCCACCCCCTCCCAGATCAGTTCTATTATTTAGATTAAATTTGGTATACCCCCCTCTCTCCCTCTAAATTTAAACAAACTCTGTTCCATAGTGTAATGGTTCCCACCCGCTCCCTCCCCGTGCATGCGGCCACCCGCCTCCCCCGTGCACGCGCGCGTCCGTGCGCACCCCCCAGCGATCCCGCCCACCTCTGCACTCCGTAATCCACCGATGGCCGCCCACCCGCCTCCCACGTCGGCTCCCACCCACCAACGATTGCGGCCATCGATGTCCGGTGCAGAGAGGCTCTCTCTGCATCGGATGGGGTAAAATGTCAGGATCACTTCCAGCCGCTTTCAACCCCAACGTCGTACAGGGTACGTCGCTGGTCTTTAAAGACCAGTTTGTGCAAGACGTACCCTGTACAACGTATGTCGTTAAGGGGTTAAATACAATTACCTAAAATAAATACAATTCGTTAAATTCAATAAAATTTGCTAAATTACCAAAAAAAAACCACTAAATTACAGAAAATAAAAAACAAATTACAAGATCTTTAAACTAATTACACCTAATCTAATAGCCCTATCAAAATAAAAAAGCCCACCCAAAATAATAAAACCCCCTAGCCTAAACTAAACTACCAATAGCCCTTAAAAGGGCCTTTTGCGGGGCATTGCCCCAAAGAAATCAGCTCTTTTACCTGTAAATTTTTTTACAAACAACCCCCCAACAAACCCACCACCCACACAACCAACCCCCCAAATAAAACCCTAACTATAAAAACCTAAGCTCCCCATTGCCCTGAAAAGGGCATTTGGATGGGCATTGCCCTTAAAAGGGCATTTAGCTCTATTGCGGCCCAAAGCCCTAACCTAAAAATAAAACCCACCCAATACACCCTTAAAAAATCCTAACACTAACCCCCGAAGATCCACTTACCGGGAGAAGTCTTCATCCAAGCGGCAAGATGTCCTCAACGAAGCCGGCAGAAGTGGTCCTCCAGATGGGCAGAAGTCTTCATCCAGACGGCATCTTCTATCTTCATCCATCCGGTGTGGATTGGGTCCATCTTCAAGACATCCGACGTGGAGCATCCTCTTCTTCCGACGGACTAACGACAAATGAAGGTTCCTTTAAATGACGTCATCAAAGATGGCGTCCCTTAGATTCCGATTGTCTGATAGAGCTAAATGCCATTTTCAGGGCAATGTTTGTTTTTTTGGTAATTTAGCTAATTTTATTGAATTTAGTTAATTGTATTTATTTTAGGTAATTGTATTTAATTTTAGGGTTAGGTTAGGTGTTAGTGTAACTTAGGTTAGGTTTTATTTTACAGGTCAATTTGTACTTATTTTAGCTAGGTAGTTAGTAAATAGTTAATAACTATTTAGTAACTATTCTACTTAGTTAAAATAAATACAAACTTGCCTGTAAAATAAAAATAAACCCTAAGCTAGCTACAATGTAACTATTAGTTATATTGTAGCTATCTTAGGGTTTATTTTATAGGTAAGTATTTAGTTTTAAATAGGAATTATTTATTTATTAATAGTAGGTTTTCTTTACATTTATTTTAATTATATTTAAGTTAGGGGGTGTTAGGGTTAGACTTAGATTTAGGGGTTAATATATTTAGTATAGTGGCAGCGACGTTGGGGGCGGCAGATTAGGGGTTAATAAATGTAGGTAGGCGGTGGCGATGTTAGGTACGGCAGATTAGGGGTTAATAATATTTAACTAATGTTTTCGAGGCAGGAGTGCAGTGGTTTAGGGGTTAATATGTTTATTTTAGTGGCAACGACGTTGGGGGCGGCAGATTAGGGGTTAATAACATTGTGTAGGTGTCGGCGATGTTGTGGGCAGCAGATTAGGGGTTCATAAGTATAATGTAGGTGGTGGCAATGTCCGGTGCGGCAGATTAGGGGTTAATAAGTATAATGTAGGTGTCGGCGATGTTGGGGGCAGCAGATTAGGGGTTCATAAGTATAATGTCGTGGCGGCGATGTCCGGAGCGGCAGATTAGGGGTTAATAAGTATAATGTAGGTGTCGGCAATGTCCGGAGCAGCAGATTAGAGGTTAATAAGTATAATGTAGGTGTTGGCGATGTCGAAGGCGGCAGATTAGGGGTTAATAAGTGTAAGATTAGGGGTGTTTAGACTCGGGGTTCATGTTAGGGTGTTAGGTGTAAACATAAAATGTGTTTCCCCATAGGAATCAATGGGGCTGCATTACTGAGTTAAACACTGCTTTTTTGCAGGTGTTAGACTTTTTCTTAGCCGGCTCTCCCCATTGATGTCTATGGGGAAATCGTGCACAAGCACGTACAACCAGCTCACCGCTGACTTAAGCAGCGCTGGTATTGGAGTGCCGTATTGAGCACAATTTTGCTCTATGTTCACTTCTTGCCTGTTAACACCAGGTTTTTAAAAACTTGTAATACCAGCACTGTAGGTAAGTGAGCGGTGAGAATAACGTGCAATTTAGTACCGCACCCCTCATAACACAAAACTCGTAATCTGGCCGACAGTTATGCCTATACTAAAACTAAGGCCCACTTTTAAAAAAAATAAAAATAATTTACAGTTCACAGGGACAGAGCCAAATCACATACTGCAAAACATGTTGCCCAAATTGGTCAGAAGGCATTTAGACCACTCACAAAGACAGAATTACTTTCCTTTCCTTTAATAGAACTTTTATTTCCTAATGATTATGCCCTGAATACAGGTTGAAATTAGACTATGTGTAACAGAGCTAGATCCTTTACTGCAAAATCACACGCTGGCCTGGCCATAGTGGTTTCTTTAACTGTACAGTAAAGAGATTTTAAACACTCTCTGTGGCAGAGCTAGATGGACTTCTAGTTCCCTAGTGGCATGGTTCTTTATTGGGGTAGATACTAGAGCATGCATACTGACAAAGCTACTGCTAAGGGACATATTGATTCAAGTGGTCAGATTATGAATAAGAATGGGATTTAGACCACTGAACAGCTAGATTACATGCAACAAATAGCTCTCAAATGGTTAGGTCCTGTAAAGAGATGAGATTTCGAGTGTTCACGACAGAGCTAGATTCCATACTACAAATGGACATTTTGCCCACTACTGTTCAGGTCCTGTATAGGGATGAGAACTAGACCTTGCACAGCGAGCGAGGTCCTATACTGCTAAAGAACATTTTGATCCCTAGTAGTTACGTGATGTATAGAGATGGGAACTGGACTACTCATAGTGACAGAGCTAGTTCACATAAAGTTAACTTGACCTGTTGCCTCTATTTGTCAAGTATATGTGCATGGAAACCTGACCACTCAGCATGTCAGGGCTAATTGTAATACTGCTAATGGACCTGTTGCCCCCTAGTGGTCAGGTCATGCATAGAAATGGGAACAAAGTCGCTCACTGTAAGACAACTAGGCCTAGATTTAGAGTTGGGCGGTAGCCGTGAAAACCAGCGTTAGAGGCTCCTAACGCTGGTTTTTAACGCCCTCTGGTATTTGGAGTCAGTCATTAAAGGGTCTAACGCTCACTTTCCAGCCGCGACTTTTCCATACCGCAGATCCCCTTACGTCAATTGCGTATCCTATCTTTTCAATGGGATCTTTCTAACGCCGGTATTTAGAGTCGTGGCTGGAGTGAGATTTAGAACTCTAACGACAAAACTCCAGTCGCAGAAAAAAGTCAGTAGTTAAGAGCTTTTTGGGCTAACGCCGGTTCATAAAGCTCTTAACTACTGTGCTCTACAGTACACTAACACCCATAAACTACCTATGTACCCCTAAACCGAGGTCCCCCCACATCGCCACCACTCGATTAAATTTTTTTAACCCCTAATCTGCCGACCGCCACCTACGTTATCCTTATGTACCCCTAATCTGCTGCCCCTAACACCGCCGACCCCTATATTATATTTATTAACCTCTAATCTGCCCCCCACAACGTCGCCGCCAGCTACCTACAATAATTAACCCCTAATCTGCCGACCGCAAAGCGCCGCCACCTACGTTATCCTTATGTACCCCTAATCTGCTGCCCCTAACACCGCCGACCCCTATATTATATTTATTAACCCCTAATCTCTCCCCCACAACGTCGCCGCCACCTACCTACACTTATTAACCCCTAATCTGCCGACCGGACCGCACCGCTACTATAATAAAGTTATTAACCCCTAATCCGCCTCACTCCCGCCTCAATAACCCTATAAGAAATAGTATTAACCCCTAATCTGCCCTCCCTAACATCGCCGACACCTAACTTCAAACATTAACCCCTAATCTGCCGACCGGAGCTCACCGCTATTCTAATAAATTTTTTAACCCCTAAAGCTAAGTCTAACCCTAACACTAACACCCCCCTAAATTAAATATAATTTAAATCTAACGAAATAAATTAACTCTTATTATATAAATTATTCCTATTTAAAACTAAATACTTACCTGTAAAATAAACCCTAATATAGCTACAATATAAATAATAATTATATTGTAGCTATTTTAGGATTTATACATATTTTACAGGTAACTTTGTATTTATTTTAACCAGGTACAATAGCTATTAAATAGTTAAGAACTATTTAATAGCTAAAATAGTTAAAATAATTACAAAATCACCTGTAAAATAAATCCTAACCTAAGTTACAATTAAACCTAACACTACACTATCAATAAATTAATTAAATAAAATACCTACAATTATCTACAATTAAACCTAACACTACACTATCAATAAATTAATTAAATACAATATCTACAAATAAATACAATGAAATAAACTAACTAAAGTACAAAAAATAAAAAAGAACTAAGTTACAAAAAATAAAAAAATATTTACAAACATTAGAAAAATATTAAAACAATTTTAAACTAATTACACCTACTCTAAGCCCCCTAATAAAATAACAAAGCCCCCCAAAATAAAAAAATGCCCTACCCTATTCTAAATTTAAAAAGTTCAAAGCTCTTTTACCTTACCAGCCCTGAAAAGGGCCATTTGCGGGGCATGCCCCAAAGAATTCAGCTCTTTTGCCTGTAAAAAAAACACATACAATACCCCCCCCTGTTCCGATCAGCCAATAGAATGCGAGCTCAATCTGATTGGCTGATTGGATCAGCCAATCGGATTGAACTTGATTCTGATTGGCTGATTCCATCAGCCAATCAGAATTTTCCTACCTTAATTCCGATTGGCTGATAGAATCCTATCAGCCAATCGGAATTCGAGGGACGCCATCTTGGATGACGTCCCTTAAAGGAACCTTCATTCTGCGAGTAGGCGTCGGTTGAAGAGGTTGGATCCGCGTCGGTTGGAAAGAAGATGGCTCCGCTCCGCTCCAGAAGAAAGAAGATTGAAGATGCGGCTTGATAGAAGACTTCATCCCGATGATGGACTTCCGACTTCAGCCCAATGATGAATTTCTTCAGCCGCCGCTTGGATCCAGACTTCAGCCCGAGGATGGACGTCACTCTTCAGCCCCCTGCTTGGGCTTGGATCAACACTTCCGAGGCTTGGATCAAGACTTCCGAGGACGGATCGGTGAACCTGGTATGGTGAAGATAAGGTAGGAAGATCTTCAGGGGCTTAGTGTTAGGTTTATTTAAGGGGGTTAGATTAGGGGTATGTGGGTGGTGGGTTGTAATGTTGTGGGGGGGGGTATTGTATGTGTTTTTTTTACAGGCAAAAGAGCTGAATTCTTTGGGGCATGCCCCGCAAATGGCCCTTTTCAGCGCTGGTAAGGTAAAAGAGCTTTGAACTTTTTTAATTTAGAATAGGGTAGGGCATTTTTTTATTTTGGGGGGCTTTGTTATTTTATTAGGGGGCTTAGAGTAGGTGTAATTAGTTTAAAATTGTTGTAATATTTTTCTAATGTTTGTAAATATTTTTTTATTTTTTGTAACTTAGTTCTTTTTTATTTTTTGTACTTTAGTTAGTTTATTTCATTGTATTTATTTGTAGATATTGTATTTAATTAATTTATTGATAGTGTAGTGTTAGGTTTAATTGTAGATAATTGTAGGTATTTTATTTAATTAATTTATTGATAGTGTAGTGTTAGGTTTAATTGTAACTTAGGTTAGGATTTATTTTACAGGTGATTTTGTAATTATTTTAACTATTTTAGCTATTAAATAGTTAAGAACTATTTAATAGCTATTGTACCTGGTTAAAATAAATACAAAGTTACCTGTAAAATAAATATAAATCCTAAAATAGCTACAATATAATTATAATTTATATTGTAGCTATATAAGGGTTTATTTTACAGGTAAGTATTTAGCTTTAAATAGGAATAATTTATTTAATAAGAGTTAATTTATTTCGTTAGATTTAAATTATATTTAACTTAGGGGGGTGTTAGTGTTAGGGTTAGACTTAGCTTTAGGGGTTAATCCATTTATTACAGTAGCGGCGACATTCGGTCGGCAGATTAGGGGTTAATAATTTAAGTTAGGTGTCGGCGATGTTAGGGAGGGCAGATTAGGGGTTAATACTATTTATTATAGGGTTATTGAGGCGGGAGTGAGGCGGATTAGGGGTTAATAACTTTATTATAATAGCGGCGCGGTCCGGTCGGCAGATTAGGGGTTAATAAGTGTAGGCAGGTGGAGGCGACGTTGTGGGGGCAGATTAGGGGTTAATTAATATAATATAGGGGTCGGCGGTGTTAGGGGCAGCAGATTAGGGGTACATAGGGATAATGTAAGTAGCGGCGGTTTACGGAGCGGCAGATTAGGGGTTAAAAATTATATGCAGGGGTCAGCGATAGCGGGGGTGGCAGAATAAGGGTTAATAAGTGTAAGGTTAGGGGTGTTTAGACTCGGGGTACATGTTAGAGTGTTAGGTGCAGACGTAGGAAGTGTTTCCCCATAGGAAACAATGGGGCTGCGTTAGGAGCTGAACGCGGCTTTTTTGCAGGTGTTAGGTTTCTTTTCAGCTCAAACAGCCCCATTGTTTCCTATGGGGGAATCGTGCACGAGCACGTTTTTGAGGCTGGCCGCGTCCGTAAGCACCGCTGGTATCTAGAGTTGCAGTGGCGTTAAATTATGCTCTACGCTCCCTTTTTGGAGCCTAACGCACTGAAAACCAAGCCATTCTGTGAACTCTAAATACCAGCGGTATTTAAAAGGTGCGGGGGGAAAAAAGCACGCGTAGCTAACGCGCCCCTTTGGCCACAAAACTCTAAATCTAGGCGCTAGTTTCTATACTGCTAATAGATCTTTTTAACCCAGCTAGTAAGAGATATAGTTAGCGATAAAAACTTAGCAGTTCAAAATTGCAGAACTTATAACTAATGAATCATTTATACACAGATGCCATAGGTCATACAAAGGGATGTAAATGGGGTGTTCCTCATTCTCTCATTAAGGTTTATCAGTTCCCTGTTTGGAACGTAGCAATGGTTCTCATTGCAATAGATTCATCCATTCAGGTAGAAATGATTGTTTCTTTCATGATTCAAATAGAGCATACAATTTGAAACAACTTTTCATTTTACTTCTATTATCAGAGTTGCAGAAATGCAGTAATGGGAGCTAGTTGAATACATTAGGTGAACCAGTGACAAGAGGCATATATGAACAGTTACCTATCAGCAGCTAGCTCTCAGTTATACATTGCTGCACCTGAGCCTGCTTAGGTAGGATTTTTAGCAAATAATGCAAAAAGAACCAAGCAAATTAGATAGTAGAAGTAAACTGAAAAGTTGTTTAAAATCACATGCTCTATCTGAATAATGAGAAGACATTTTTGGCGTATCATGTCTCTTTAAATTGAAATGTTTCTAAGTCAAAGTATGTCACAGATATTTTCCTACAAAAAATAAATTTACAGACTGCCGCTCCTGGCTCTACTGAGTGGGTCTGTTTTTTTCTATGCGCATCAGGCACGCTGTCTAGTCACTGCCGGCCCGATCACACCATTAAAATGAATGTAGCTCGCTCCGGCTCTGGTAATTACTTCTATTATGACATTTGCTTCATTCACTTGGTATTCATTGTTAAAGGAGCAGCAATGCACTACTGGGAACTGGGTGAGCCAATGACAAGAGGAATATATTTGCAGCCACCATTCACCAGTTAGCATCCAGTAGTGCACTGCTGCTTGTGTGCCTACCTAGGTATGCATTTCAACAAAGGGTACCAAGAGAATTAAGGAAATTAGATAATAGAAGTAAATTGGAAAATTGATTAAAACTACATGTTCTATCTGAATCAGTTTAATTTTACTTTACTCTTTCTTTAATATCAGTCACATTTAAATCATCAGACTATAGCAACAGTAATGTAGCTTTTCCCAATAAAGGCCACAAACCAAACCACATGATAATGTAACTTTATTTTTGACATTTCTCTACATATGAACATGTAAATTAACCTGCCGTTTATAGTTTGATAGCTAAGTTTGCTTGTGTATAGTGAGTCTATAGTACATTCATATTTATTACACTTAACACTTTAATTTCCCTTATCCATTTTCCTTCTCACCTTTAATCCTCTGCTCCAATGTCCCTCACACAAACAGAGCACAGCGTTTGAGATTTGTGCATATGGACTATATGTAGGAACAGAGAAATATCTATTTCTTGGAGTTTAATTGTATATAATCCTTTGTGACAGCATAACACATTTATAAGAATTTCTACATTGGTAGATCTTACACACATGCCAATCATTCTAACCAACTAATAAACAATCACTCCCAGTTCAGAAATGAAACACACTAAAAAATGAATAATGCTGTATTTTCTGATCATGTTCTTTATTACAGCGTTAGGTAATCAGCATTTAGCTAATATGAATGAGGTTCGCTAACTTTTCTAGTCAATACTCATAAACCTTTTTTTATGATGCATGTGCGAACGCACTAGCACCAATTTACCAACATTTAACACCAGCTCTTCACACAATTCCCTACAAGATTCAAAGATCAGTAAACAATCATAAATGACATGTTAGAGAACCAATCAATGTTTCCGTTAATTCATTACGTCATAGTAGGAGGTATATTCAGTCACATAAATAGAGGAAATCTGCGGCCCGGCGCATCCCCTCTGAGGAAGTGTAATGTAAAACACGACCGCGTCAGGGGTCTTCTGTGTTCTTTTTTTAACTTGCACTCTGTCTGTCTGTTTTTTGTTATTGACCAGATACATGTTTGTTTGTCCAAAAGGGAAGGAAGGGAGCAAGGTTTGATTGGGAGGGAACATTTTTACAAATACTTATTGAATCCTAAAGCAACGATTTATATACATCTGTATTCAAGTATGGTAGCATTATGCCCTCATATTGATCCCACGATATCCCCATTAATAGCTGTTATATCGCAGCATATTATAAATATATTCTCAGGCAACTATTAATAATTGAAAACTAACCAGGCAGAGAAGTGTTTTTAATTATCTTAGTGGCAGCAAATTTCCACAAAAAAAAACATAAAATGAAATATATATACAGTATGTATGTGTATGTGTATATATATATATATATATCTATCTATCTCATTGTGTAGCAGCTAACACTCAATAAATTATATTTTCAAAGCTAAGAATATATATATATATTTAATTTAAAATAAATAAATAATGTAAGTGTAAAGTTGTAATGGTGCTACTATGGTGTAACCTAGATTTCCTTCTCAGCTGAGCGCAGAAGTTTTACAATTTGACAGGAAAAGGGGACACAATATATAATAAACGTATATTGCAAAGTTGTTTTACTAAAAATATACATTTAATCTTATATTACAATACTAAAAGTGTTTAATGTATAACACTGATAAAGGGATATAGCAGTGTGACAATAACGTTTCACTCCCAGCACACTGAGCATACTACAAAGCTGTCTTTCTAAAACAAAATGGGCACGACTTTGATGTTGCAGAATTTTTATATTTAGCTCTTCAGCTCCACAATTTATTTTTAGACTTAGGAGCAAGAAGGAGTCTGTAGAAATAAAGGTCTATTACAAATCATGTAAAAACAAATGCATGAAAATGGGCAAGTTTGTATTATAGTCAATGGAGTGAAAGTGACACTTTCAAGGAACAGTAAGCACCATATAAAATATGTAGTTAAGCATGGTTAAGGCATTATTATGTAAAGTCATTATTATTTGTGCATGCTTTGTCATTTACTGCGGCATACTGCAGTTATCCTGAGAATGTCTGTGTATACCATAATGTCACAATAAGCCTCCCGTGTCACCTATCTCTATACTGCAGTTATCCTGAGACTGTCTGTGTATACCATAATGTCACAATAAGCCTCCCGTCTCACCTATCTCTATACTGCAGTTATCCTGAGACTGTCTGTGTATACAACAATGTCACAATAAGCCTCCCGTGTCACCTATCTCAACACTGCAGTTATCCTGAGACTGTCTGTGTATACAATAATGTCACAATAAGCCTCATGTGTCACCTATCTCAAAACTGCAGTTATTATGAGACTGTCTGTATATACAACAATGTCACAATAAGCCTCCCGTGTCACCTATCTCAACACTGCAGTTATCCTGAGACTGTCTGTGTATACAATAATGTCACAATAAGCCTCATGTGTCACCTATCTCAAAACTGCAGTTATTATGAGACTGTCTGTATATACAACAATGTCACAATAAGCCCCCTGTGTCACCTATCTCAATACTGCAGTTATTATGAGACTGTCTGTATATACAACAATGTCACAATAAGCCCCCTGTGTCACCTATCTCAATACTGCAGTTATCATGAGACTGTCTGTGTATACAACAAGGCTACAATAAGTCTCATGTGTCACCTATCTCAATACTGCAGTTATCCTGATATTGTCTGTGTATACAACAATGTCACAATAAGCCTCACGCGTCACCTATCTCAATACGGCAGTTATCATGAGACTGTCTGTGCATACAATGGGGCATATTTATCAAGCTCACAAAGACCGCTGCTCCATAATCTGTCCGCCTGCTCTGAGCAGGCGGACAGACATCGCCGGAATTCAACCTGATCGAGTACGATCAGGTTGATTGACACCCCCCTACTGGTGGGAGACTGCAGGGGGCGGTGTTGCACCAGCAGTTGTGAGATGCTGGTGCAATGCTGAATACAGCGAGCGTATTGCTCGCCGTATTCAGCGAGGTCTGTCGGACCTGATCCGCACTGTCGGATCAGGTCTGACAGACCTTGATAAATAGAGGCCAATGTCACAATAAGCCTCACGTGTCACCTATCTCAATAATGCAGTTATCCTGAGACTGTCTGTGTATACAACAATGTCACAATAAGCCTCACATGTCAGCACTCTCACTACTGCAGTTATCCTGTCTGTGTATGTAACAATAAGTCTCATGTGTCACCTATCTCAATACTGCAGTTATCATGATATTGTCTGTGTATACAACAATGTCACAATAAGCCTCACGCGTCACCTATCTCAATACTGCAGTTATCATGAGACTGTATGTGTATGTAACAATGTTATAATAAGCCTCATGTGTCACCTATCTCAATACTACAGTTATCCTGAGACTGTCTTTGTATACAACAATGCTACAATAAGTCTCATGTGTCACCTATCCCAATACTGTAGTTATCCTAAGACTGTCTGTGTATACAACAATATTAGAATAAGTCTCACGTCTGCAGTTATCCTGAGACTGTCTGTCTGTGTATACAACAATGTTACAATAAGTCTCACGTGTCAGCACTCTCACTACTGCAGTTATCCTGAGACTGTCGGTGTATACAACAATGTTAGAATAAGTCTCACGTCTGCAGTTATCCTAAGACTGTCTGTGTATACAACAATGTTAGAATAAGTCTCATGTCTGCAGTTATCCTAAGACTGTCTGTGTATACAACAATGTTAGAATAAGTCTCATGTCTGCAGTTATCCTAAGACTGTCTGTGTATACAACAATGTTAGAATAAGTCTCACGTCTGCAGTTATCCTGAGACTGTCTGTGTATACAACAATGTTAGAATAAATCTCACGTCTGCAGTTATCCTGAGACTGTCTGTGTATACAACAATGTTAGAATAAATCTCACGTCTGCAGTTATCCTGAGACTGTCTGTGTATACGACAATGTTAGAATAAGTCTCAGGTCTGCAGTTATCCTAAGACTGTCTGTGTATACAACAATGTTAGAATAAATCTCAAGTCTACAGTTATCCTGAGACTGTCTGTGTATACAACAATGTTACAATAAGTCTCACGTGTCAGCACTCTCACTACTGCAGTTATCCTGATATTGTCTGTATATGGTAATGCTATAGTGAGTCTCAAATGAACAACCACCCAGTGGGAAAGGAGACCAGAAATCACGTCACCGCTGCATATTGCAGTTTTCCAGAGTGAATGCTACAGTGAGTCTCAAATGGCACTTGAGATTAGACTCTAATTAGCTACAACAAGGTAGAACAGGAACACAAATTTCATCAGGATTTTTAGGCAGGTGTATTCTTGGGTTGCTCTGCAGTGTCAAAGTCCTGTAAAACTAACTTGTACATGTTTGGCTTACTTGCAGATATATATAATGCACATTCACACAGTTTTTTTTATTGTTATAGAAG